>NC_065582.1:82186719-82491594 GCF_024542745.1 Macaca thibetana thibetana | reverse complement strand
CATATTACCAGTGGCTACTGTGTTGAAAAGTACAGATTGTCAGATATTTCCATCATTGTTGAAAGTTATGATGAAAGGGCTAATTTAGAGGACATTATTATTTCCAGTTCATATATAAAGGACAAAAAGCTAGAACTGTACTCTTGATTATCAGTCACTTCAATTTATTTAGAACAGTCTTAATTACTCAGATATGAGATACTTTAATGAACAGTTGTATAACCCACTGGAAAAAATATTGGACTGGGAGATCGGATAAGTGGAGTTTGTTTCAACCATAAACTCGTGTTTATGAGAAAATAATTTGATTTATTTAAGCTACTTGTACCTGTGGAAAGCCAAACTATGAGACATGTGCAGAAAAGAGTTGACATAGCAAGCCTGACTACTATCCTTAGAAAGGGTACCATCAGAGTGAACAGGCAACCTACAGAATGGGAGAAAATTTTTGCAATCTACTCATCTGACAAAGGGCTAATATCCAGAACCTACAAAGAACTCAAACAAATTTACAAGAAAAAAACAAACAACCCCATCAAAAAGTGGGCAAAGGATATGAACAGACAGTTCTCAAAAGAAGACATTCATACAGCCAACAGACACATGAAAAAATGCTCATCATCACTGGCCATCAGAGAAATGCAAATCAAAACCACAATGAGATACCATCTCACACCAGTTAGAATGGCATTCATTAAAACGTCAGGAAACAACAGGTGCTGGAGAGGATGTGGAGAAATAGGAACACTTTTACACTGTTGGTGGGATTGTAAACTAGTTCAACCATTATGGAAAACAGTATTGCGATTCCTCAAGGATCTAGAACTAGAAATACCATTTAACCCAGCCATCCCATTACTGGGTATATACCCAAAGGATTATAAATCATGCTGCTATAAAGACACATGCACACGTATGTTTATTGTGGCACTATTCACAATAGCAAAGACTTGGAATCAACCCAAATGTCCATCAGTGACAGACTGGATTAAGAAAATGTGGCACATATACACCATGGAATACTATGCAGCCATAAAAAAGGATGAGTTTGTGTCCTTGGTAGGGACATGGATGCAGCTGGAAACCATCATTCTTAGCAAACTATCACAAGAACAGAAAACCAAACACCGCATGTTCTCATTCATAGGTGGGAACTGAACAATGAGATCACTTGGACTTGGGAAGGGGAACATCACACACTGGGGCCTATCATGGGGAGGGGGGAGGGGGATGGGGGAGGGATTGCATTGGAAGTTATACCTGATGTAAATGACGAGTTGATGGGTGCTGACGAGTTGATGGGTGCAGCACACCAACATGGCACAAGTATACATATGTAACAAACCTGCACGTTATGCACATGTACCCTAGAACTTAAAGTATAACAATAATAATAAATAAATAAATAAAAAAGAAAAAAAAAAAAGAAAGGGTACTTACAAAATTGGCCCTTGCCTGGCATCTGAAAACTTGGATTTCAAAAGAATTCCTACCATTTCCTCATGAGAGTGTCTCACTGTGCCAAAAATGCTTGTATAAGCAAGATGGTTTGTGCTGAACTCCCCCTTCCCTACTGGGAGGCTGGAATTTGTGTCTGTGCCAGGCAGAGGGTGCTTACATGACTAGCCCCAAACCAAAACCTTGGTGCTGAGTCTCTAACAAGCTTCCCTGGTAGATGTTTCACACTTGTCACAACTTATTATGGGGGACTTAAGCATGTCCTGTGTGGTTCCACTGGGAGAGGATTCTAGAATCTCACTCCTGGTTTCCCCCAGACTTCACCCCATGTGCCTTTTCTCTTTGCTGATTTTTCAGTGTATCTTTTTGTTGTAATAAATCATAGCCATGAATATGACTATATACTGAATTCCATGAGTCTTTCTAGCAAATCACCAGTCCCAGGGGTGGTCTTGACCCTCAGCACACCTCATAATTATGTTGAAAGAGTAATATGAAGTCTAAAGTTTAAGAATAAGTTTGAATTCCAAACACAGTGCCATACACTTGTCAATCATTATTAATTATTGTACTGAATCTGGCAAGGAAGAAAAATCAGACAAAATATTCAAAATACACAAAATAAGATTGCTTAAAATAAAACTGAAAACTTACATATCTGAATAAATATAATAACAAATATTTATAGTATAAATATAAATAAATAATACCTGAATAAATTATATCTAACATTTTAAGACATAACTGTGGTGTTATTTTATTTACATTAACTGGGGACAATGAATCTTAACACTATGTTAGGATTTGGAAAGATATGACTTAGAGAAAAACAGAGGACATCATGCCCTTCTTGGACTTTTAAATATCTACAGAAACACTTCCAAAGCAGTCTGGAAATGTGAGCTCGAGTGGCTGATATAAGAATTTCAGTGAAACAGAATAGCAGTCATCCTTCCTTGGATCAAGTTTAAAGAAACTGCAAAGTTGTCTTTACACAAGTCTCTGGATATGAAACTGTCTTTCCACAACAGGTTTAAGAGACTCAAGACCTCGGAGGTGACATATCTGGGTGTTTCTTGACAGAGACTGAGAAATATGGCCTTGGCTTCCAGTGGTGGGAGTGAGAGCAGAGTTCTCTCTCCTTTTATTTTAAAAGTCAATTTATAAAGTGTCTTGTTGTAGTGAATGCTCTCCTGGCTCAAACATAATAATCTTTACCTAAACATGAGAATCTTTCTCTTTGCTGTGCAGTTCAGTCATATCCAAATTCCAAATGTCAACTCACCCTCTTCTCTGATTTCCACCACCCAGTTTTTACAACATGGCCCCAGGGAGGATATATCCTTGGTTTCCTACAATGACGTTTGATGAAGGTACTTGTGCCTTTCTTCTTCCCTCTCCCATCCCATTCTTTCTTTCATACCTTTCTTTTTCCATTTACTAAGGTTCTTGCTCAGATGACCAATTTCGAAGGTTTGGACCAAAACCTCCCCAGGCATCAGAGCTTTTGGGGGCCTAAATATGAGTACAAATTGTTTCTAGGGGATACCCAAAGGTTGCCTTTATGACCACAGTGACTTTAAAAAAAAATGTATCAAAGGAGAAAAAAGAACAAGTATCAAACTTTATGGAGTACAAAGTAGCACAAGGAATAAGACTGCAGATATATGGAACCAGATTGCTTGAGTTTGAATTCTATCTTCTCTGCTTATTTCTGTTTCATCTTAGGCAATTTACTTAACCACCCTGTGCCTTGATTTACTCACCTATCAAGTACAATAGCAACAGCACCTATTAATACCATGCCCCCCTTTTTAAAATAGAGACAATGTCTCACTCTGTCACCCAGGCTGGATGGAGTCAATGACACAATCATAGTTCACTGCAGCCTTGATCATCAGGGTTCAAGTGATCCTCCCACCTCAGTCTTCCAAGTAGCTAAGACTACAAGCATTTGCTACCATGCCTGGCTACTTTTTAAACATTTTTTTATAGATGGGGTCTCACTATGTTGACAAGACTGGTCTAGACTAATGGCCTCAAGTGATCCCACCATCTTGGCCTCCCAATGTGATGGGATTACAAGCATGGTCCACCATGCCTGGCCACTACCTATCTTATTGAGATATTGTGAAGATTAAATGAGTTAACTTATGTAAATTGCATAGAACACTTAGTAGGTGCTATATAAATATGGTGACCACCTAATTGATCACCCAGCCTGGGAGGCATTTGAGGATAAAAAGGAGCATTATTAATAATTATATCAGAAGAAGTATAACGGTAAGTACTCAGCATTATTATTTTTAAATTTTACTTGAAAGAAAACTTATTTTTAAGTAGCAACATTCTCTACAAATGGAAAACTCTTTAATATAAACTTTCCTGCTAATAAAAATACAGAATACAGGAGAAAAAAATGAATGTACCCCTATGTTATAGGACTTGGGAAAGATGAATTCAGTTGGGTCTCAGGAGAAAATGCACAGTGAGCTGTCAATCTTTGAGATTGGGGAGGGAATACTTATTGAGGACAAGAGTAACTTTTTACATTCGTTCAAAGTGCAGAGGTGGTGGAGGCAGAAAACCTTATTTGAAGGTGAAGTTAGATTCATTAAGGACCAGTCAGTTATTAAAGGCACTAATGACAGCAAAGCAATCATAAAGCACTTCCAACAATTTGCCAAGCATTCTTGCCTTGCTGCCTTTTGGTAACGGTTTCTCTAAAACTATTTTAAAACTATCAAGACGTATATGATAACTAAGTGATCTCACTTGTCACTTGGTCAATATTTTTCCTTCCAGAGTAGTTCAACCTCAGATGTCATTTATGTGTACTTTGTTCTGATTATCATTCAACAGTGACAGCAAATATTTTTCTCTTCTTCCTCTCTATTTCTCTTTTCTGGCTTGCAGATCTTTTCTTGGCCCTTGACAGAAGAGGCAGAGTAACTTTTCTTAGGTGGCATAATTCTTCAAAATGTGTTCATTTTGAGGAACAGGGATGATGGATGGTAATACACAGGCAGGGATCAACAGTTCCAGAACTGAAGGAAGAGTTGACAAATGTATCAAAGATGCCTAATCAAAATGTGTCCACGCTCTGCTAAATAAAGTCTGGTTGAGCAGAACTAACAACATCTTCTATGTTTTCTTATTTAAAAAAATTTTTTTTGAATACAAGAGATGATATACAGAAGGAGACAAAACAAAACTGATGACAAAGGAAGAGTTTGAGTTTTGCTAATGTTTGAAGATGAGTAATTGCCAAATGGGGAGTTTGAGGCCCAGAAAACAGTAGAGAAAAAAATAGCTTTTTGAGATTTCAAAACCAAACATTAACAAAAATTTAATTGAAAAAACTCAAAATGTTAATGCTCACTTATTAACATTTCTTAAGTTAAAAATTTTGATGTTATTGGATAATCAAATGCATTTGTATCTATAAATCACAATTTGTTGTGGCACAAATTCAATTCTACTCCAGGTCAAATCATGACCCTATTCTTAGCAAAGAAAATCTACAGAAATTAGTAGTCTCATACAACACCATTCAGAACACTAATCATGTGCCACAACATGATGTTGATTGAGTCATTACTACATGCAGAGGATATGGCATATAATTTTCCACATGTGTTATAGGTATTTTTGTTTTTTACTCACACAACAGCCCTATGAAGTAGGTAACATTGTCTCCGAGGTACACTGAAGTGAATTTCCCTGAGTCTTAACAGCTAGTAAGTGAAGGAGCCAAAGTTCAACCCACAGTGCTGGTGTCCATAACTCTTGTTCAAAACTGACCTTGGCACCAATTACCAGAAAGAGATTTGATTCTGAACACGTATCTTAGAGGAATGTTAAATGCTTAGTGATTTAACACATGGCACAACAAAAGCATTTAAAGGCAGGATGCCACAAAATCCTGCTTTTGTTGAATAGATTCACAGGTCTAACGTGGATTTAAAATAACTTTTGTGTGTTTATGAGTATTTATATATTATTTGTGTCAGCCAAAAATAGAATGAAGTATTAAGTATCAGGACCAAAGCCAAGTAAATTGAAGATGTAGAAATAACCAAAAGCTCAGGATGAATTACACCATTTCTTTAGGGCACTCTTGGGTATTTATCAAGGATGTTTCCAATCCAGCTCTCAAAGCAATAAACTCTAGGTAAGTCATCAAATAAATAAATAAATGTAGCACTGTATAACATTTATTCTGTATTGCCTAAGAAACGGTCTTCTTTCAGAGAAGCAAGCCTTTTACATTTGACACTATATTGTAGTTTATTGCTTTACAACTGAGCTGTTCAATTTAGGCTTATGATAAAAGGTGTACACTTAGATAAGCAGACATTTTAGCTGATTAGATGGTCTAAAACAGTGGATTTAGAACCATTCCTACCATGCAATTACTCCTTAGCCCAGTGTCTATCACAGATGAAAGCAGAGCTGCTCTGGATGAAGAGAGAAAGAGGTAGAGGCCTGGGATTGCAGCAGCTGGGTTGTCTATTGACCTGTGTACTTAGGTAGCCCCAAGGGTACCCACATTACATGTCTAGGGCTCCCCATACTATGCTCTGAAAGCCACTGTTCTAAAAGCCAAACCCAAGAAAATGTGTGAAAACAGAAACCAAATTTGAATTAAGAAGACTATAACATTTAAGGAGATCGAATTTTAAATGACTTTATTTAGGACTCTATTTGGTTGGATTTGTACATATTCCCAGATGGAAGCTCTGTGTTCCTAAAGATGGAATCCAATAATGTCCATGGAAAAAAAATCCTCATTATATTAACCTCTTTTTGAAGAAATAATACTCCTATATTACTTAATAAACATTATTTAAGCTAATCTTCAATATTGCTGAGGTGTCAGATCTCCATCTGCCTTTTATGGAAGATCAAACAAAGAGATTAACTGGAAAGCCTGTGGAGATTAAGAGATTAACTGCAACAAAGAGATTATCTGGAAACTCCACCTCTGACTCTCCATATGACTTTGAACTCTGAGACTTTCACAGCCTCCTAGGACATGGACTTTCTAAATATAATCATAGAAGATCATACATACTCTTTATCTAAAGGTATGGCTTCTTGTGCTTTTTTAAATAAAGGGATTATTTAAAATGAATTTGAATCAACTAGTGTATCAAACTTTTTAAAGTCTCAAAAGTGAATCAAATTGTGACTGTTTTTAATGTATATGAAAAGTATATGGAGATGGTGCAAATTTAGTGAAAAGGAAAGTCTTTCTTTAGTTGTAATGACTTACAGGGAGAACCACTGTATGATAAGATCATTATAAATTAAAATTCTGTACTAGGGTGGTGTTATGGGACAGTAAGATGTCCCATTGTCTCATAATTTTGGTTAAGATTCTGTCATTGAGATCAAAAACTCATATTCCACATTTTGAGTTTAAAGAGCTGCCACTTTTCAGCAGGGTACTTGAGCAAACAATTTCTTCAGTTCAGTTTTCTCCCCTATAAAATAGTATTTACATCGTGAGTTTTATGAGGGTAAAATGAGTTAAAACAGTAAAGTTCTAAGAACAAAATTTGGCATATAATAGCTCAATGAAATTTAATTATCATTATTATTACATTAGTTTTCTTGAGGCTATTATGGACTTCTAACTGAGGAGACAACTATATTATAAGCTTGATGATGGCAGGGACTTTTGTGATATTTCCTGTGTTACCTCTAATACTTAATAACGTGCTTTTATAAAGCATTGGTTCAATATATTTTTTTTGCAAGTAAACAATTTTGGTATTTAATCAGTTTTAAGTTATAACAATTCATTTTTAAAATAGTGTTTCATAAAACGGAATAGTTTTAAATATTATGTAACAGCCCAAATAATAAGCTTGATAATACATACACATGACATATGTATATATTTATATATTCTCAAGGATATATATACATATATATACACACACTTATACATACACACACACACAAACACACACACACATGGACTATACACACACACATAATCAGATAACAAATAGTAAATTCACTCTCTTCAAGCACACATGTCACATCTATAAAAGTTAATGTTGGCTGGATGCAGTGGCTCACCTTGTGGTCCCAGCATTTTTGAAGTCTGAAGTGGGAAGATTGTTTGAGTCCAGGATTCGAGACCCACCTGGTGAGACCTTGTCTTTACAAAAAACACACAATTAGCCAGATGTGGTGGCTTGCATTTGTAGTCTCAGCTACCTGGGAGGCTGGGGTGAGAGGATCGCTTGAGCCTGGGAGATTGAGTCTGCAGTGAGCCTAGATCGTGCCACTGCACTACAGCCTGGGCAACAAAGCGAGACCACCTAAAAACAAAAACAAACAAAAACAAAAAACAACACAATAACAATTAGTCTTATAGTAGGCTAAAAGAAATTCTAGATGAATCCCAAATAATTAATAAAATAAATTTTTCAATTGCTTACATAATGTAGTAAAATTGAAACTAACAAGAAAACAATAGTTAAAACTCTAATAAGTTTAGAATGTAAAAAGAAACTTCTAAATAATTGATTACAGAAGAACTCAAGAGATCACAAAAAATGTACGACAAATTGAAATTTATAGAGTACTTGAAGCATTTCTTAGGGAAGTTCATACAGCAGTATAGTTTAGCGGTACTCAAGTGAATTTATGTATATAAAATAAAATAAAATGAGAGGCTTGAAAGTAATAAGCCAAAGTTTTTCTTCAGAACCAAATAAAGAAAAACACAGTGAATCTGACAAAAGCAGGAGGAGGAAATAATAAAAGATAAGAGAAGAAATTAAAGAAATAGGAAGCAGTTATGATGATTAACAAGACTAACAACTAGTTCAAAGAAAAGAAAGCACTAATAAATTAGACAAACATTTGGAAAACTGATCAAGTGAAAGACAAAGAATGTAAAACAAAATATTATGAGGAACATGGGGTCAAATGATAGATATCATCTCTTTTACCCTCCAAGTCCAAAGAGAACATTGTGATCAATTTTATGACTGTGTTTAAACATATTGGATTATTTAAAATAAAATTTACCAAAATTGATGTAAGAAAAAAAATAGTGAATCCGAATAGGTTAATAACTATTAGAACATTTAATTGGTAATTACAATTCACACTCACTTACCTTCTCTCTACAAATGCTCCAAACCCAAAGAGTTCTACCAGGAAGTTTTGCAAGCCTCTTTAACTCACAGATAGTTCTGACTTCATGCTATGAGCCCAGATGATAAAAGAAGTAAAGCTACTTAATCCATTTTTTGAAGGTAGTATAATTTATAACCTTGATATCCAAACTTATAAGGAGAGCATAATAAGAAAACAAAGGCTAATTTCATTTATAAATGTAGATGCAAAATTAAAATACTCAAATCTCTTTCTCTGGGTCAGTCTTCCTAGAGAATTTTAGGCAAATTAAATTCAGCAGCAACATTACCAAATGGTGTTTACTTTTGTATAGATCAATTGTCCCACAATAGAGAATATATTTAAGTATTAATCACATTAATAGACAAATGATGATAAAAATAATCATCTCTATTATTGCAAGAAAAAGTCATCTTGATTAATGCAATGACATTCACTGTCCTTTTATAATAAAAGTGATTAACAAACTATTAGTGAACTAGGAATGAAAAGAAATATGATCTGTCTTCCTCAAAATCAGTGTCATCACTGATACAGCTGTGAATCAATTTACTTTATGTTGTGTTGGTGGTTTTAATAATTATAATAAGAGAAAGAAAGGACATAAGAGATGTATAGATTAAACAGAAAAAGACAAAACTGTAATTTTCAAGTGATATGATTTCCATGAAAAATATACAAAAGAATCTTTAGACAAATTATTCAAAATAATAAGAAAGTCTAGTGGTTTAGTCAAGATAAAATTTATATATAAACTCCATAATATTTCTATGTGAAAGTAATAAATACTTGAAAAATGTTATAGAAGTTTTGAAAAAAGCATTTGCAATATAACAAAACATATAAGACACCTAGGAATAAATTGAAAACAGATATTCAAGTTCTACATGGGTAAATGTATAAGATAGTTTTGAAGCATATGAAAGGAGACTTGATTAAATGGAGATGTGTGCTAGGTCAGAGGTCGGACAATTCAACATCATGAGGATTTCAACTCACCCAAATGTTTTTATAAATTTAATGTGATTCCAATAAAAATGTCATGTTTTTCATGGAATTTGAGAAAATGACTTAGAAATTAGGAGAATTTAAGTCCAAAAAGATCTGGGTTAATTTTGAAGAGGAAGAAGAAGGAGGAAGAAGGCACACCTGCCATACTAGTTACTAAGTCTTATTAATATACTTATACAATGTAAACTACTGTGGTATTAGCTCGGGAAAGGTCAAATACATCAGAAGGATGAATGAGAAAGCAAAAAGTAACAAACAAGCAAAACCTCAAAACCAAAAACCAGAAAACACACAGACTTTAACTATATGGGATTTCAGTTTATGAGAGAAGTGTCATTATAATATGCTGAAGAATAATAAACTGTGTTGAAACAACTGCTGATCCAAATGTGAAAATAATAGATACACACATCTAGTTCTATTTGATTAAAGACCTTATGACTTTTTGAAGAATATAAAGAATATCTTCATTACATTGGAATAGAAATGATATCTTACACAAGTAACATAAAAGCAGAATGTAACATAAAGTAAATTGATTCACAGCTGTAAGTAATATATATACAACAAAAGATACGATAAACAAGAATGACAAATGATGTTTATCACATAGAGAACAATGGATTAATGTCTAGAATATCTATATAGAAATCCTACATGTCAATAAAGAAAAGACAATGTAATTAAAAATGGTTATTGTGGATGGGTACTTGCTTACTTTGTTGGATTAAATGTAAATGCTCAAGCTCACATGTTACACTAAACAAGTGGTTCATCTTGCTTTAAGAATATGGGTACAGAAATTATCATTATGAAAAAGACAGGCCTGGTGGGGTGGCTCACGCCTGTAATCCCAGCACTTTGGGAGGCAGAGGCGGGTGGATCACCTGAGGTTTGGGAGTTCGAGACCAGCCTGACCAACATGATGAAACCCCATCTCTACTAAAAAAAAAAAAAAATACAAAAAATTAGCCAAGCATGGTGGCAGGTGCCTGTAATCCCAGCTACTCAAGAGGCTTAGGCAGGAGAATCCCTTGAACCCGAGAGGCAGAGGTTGCAGTGAGCTGAGATCATGCCACTGCCCTCCAGCCTGGGCAACAAAAGTGAAACTCCATCTAAAAAAAAAAAAAAAAAAAAAAAAGGTAAAGACAATACATATCTCATGTAGCCTTTTTTTCAACCCCGACTCAGGAGCTCACAAATGTTTTTTTCTAGAAGAGTCAGAAAAGTCAACTGTTGACCTTGAAGGACAGATGAGAATTTGGAGTGCCATTTTTGTGGACAGAACAATAATCTTTATATCTCCTCTGGGAGTGTTAAGCACAGGTAATACAAACAAACAATAAACAGAGTTACAAGAGGCATTTGATTACATTCAGCTTAAGAGTATGCATATTAAAATTTAACAGAAACATCTAAGCATATTTAAATTATAGCAATTTATTGCTGCCATTTTGGTTTATAGTCGCAGCCTGTTTGTCACATAAAAACTTCTTGGCCTCATAACAGTTGCCAAAATATATAAAGATGCAGTTCAGAAAAAAGGGAAGTCAAATAGCTAGTCAATTTGGAAAGTTTAGTAATGAATAAAATGCATGTCAAAATAATAATGAAATATAATTTTATACCAATGAGTAGCAACAATTTTAAAATCTGAAAATTTTAAATGTTTAAAATCAAACATTATAAAGTGAATACTTCAAAATACAGGAACTCTCATCCAGTGCTGAGATGAGTATAAATTTTGGAAAGCAATTTGACAACAATGTTATTAAAAATGCACTCATCTGATAATTTAACAATTACTTTTCTTGATATATATTCCAGAGAAACTGTTGGCACATGTACACAGGGAACATTTTAAGGAACATTGATTTTAACAGTGAAGACTGGAAATAATCTAAATAGATATCAATAGAAGAATGGCCAAATAAATTATGGCATATTTTACAATGAAATAGATGATTATAATTAAAATAAAGGAGTTATAGCTATATATATTGACATTGATAGATAAAAAGTCTAATGAGTAAAAAGTAAGAAGCACCTATACACTATGATGAAATAGCCCTATGCATTGGACTGCTTATCTCTATCTCTATGGAGAGAAGGAGTACAAATATGTATAGGAAAGATTTACACCAAAAATAAGACAGATTTTCTGTGGATATGAAAGTAGTGAAATGTGACAAAGTAAGGATACTATCTTAATCCATTTCTGCTGCTATAACAGAATACCACAGACTGGGTAATTTATAAAGAAAAGAGGTCTATTTGGCTTATGGTTCTGGGGGCTGGGATGTCCAAGAGCATAGTACCAGCATCTGGTGAGGGTCATCCCATGGTGAAAGGGTGGAAAGACAAAGCCAGCTTTAACAGAAAGAGTAAATTGAACCAAACTCTTAAACTTTATTACTAATCTATTATTTTCCAATAAGAAACAAAGAATAAACAAAAAGACCTACATCAAAAGAGCTGAAGTAAACATATTTAGCTGTTAATATTTGTTAATT
The DNA here is from genome assembly GCF_024542745.1 of Macaca thibetana thibetana. NCBI lineage: Eukaryota > Metazoa > Chordata > Mammalia > Primates > Cercopithecidae > Macaca > Macaca thibetana. The sequence goes on along the minus strand of NC_065582.1, from coordinate 82,479,448 downwards.
GCATATGTTGGGTATAAGGGTGTTTATTATGTTATTCTCTGTAATTTTCCATATTCAAAACCACCAGTGAAGGTATATGTATGTAGAACAAGCAGTCAGCCTATATCTGTAAGTGAATGAACTATAGAGTGAGTGCTCTACTAGATAGGCCTGCCAACTATAAGCACAATTTTATGCACTATATTCTAGGCAGCCAATGTGTCTTCCTCCCCTGATATACCTCTAAAGAAGAAAATTACATAAAGTGGCCAGTCCAACACAAAGAATGCGAAGTGCTGGTCCCAGGGTAGTTCTTTACTTAGCATATCATCACCATATAATTTTTCACATTTAAGTGTTAAACAAAAAGACCATTTTGTGTCAGGGTTAAACTGTGATGATAATTATATGACCTCATTATAATAAGTAAAAGTGTTTTCTAATAAAGCTATAAAGAATGAAAATGTGGACCAAAATTACTTTAATATTCATAGACATCAAATCCTTGCAGATTGTGAATAAATTTTGGGATCAAGTATTATTCTTGAGCACTGACAGTATAATTTAAGATGTTCAATTTTTTATGCTATGATATTCTCTCAATATTATACATAGATTTCTAAACTTAATAGGTTGATATCAATAAGCATTAAAATGAAATGTCCAAATCTAATACATTACTACAGAATTTTCCATCTTTCATGCTCTATTTAGTTTTTCAGGTCGAAGTAAAATCCAGAATAAAATATTCAAACCACATGGTGTCTTACGTTGAGTCGTGACAGTGGGACAATGGTTTATTTTAACAGAAATCAAAAGGAACCGAAACAAAATCAATTTGCAATGCATTAATGGTCTCATGATTAAATTGTTCCATGTTTCACAAAAAACATTTGATGTACTGGGCAATCCGTTATGTAATAGAAAGTGTTTTCCAAATATCACGGTGTTTTAATTGAGACTTTTTGTGTCTTTTCCTTTAAGTACATTAAAAGGAAATTTATGTACCCTCATTCTCTTTTGAATGGGGCTCTGTTATGTCTTGAATATGGTTATTTTCAGCAGAACTAAGAGTAACATGCTTTGATGAGCGTAAATCTCAAAAGTGGAGTTCTTGAGAATTGTCTTCATAATGAAGATTTTGTCTACTTGAACGATGGCCAACAATCTCAACTTTCAAGAGCTGCTCATGAGATTTACCTAACACTGTTGCTGTGTCATTAACAAGGCATCAACCCCTTTTAGGACAGCCCAGGGGTGTCTTCTGTGCTGATGTGACATTTTATATGAGCAAATTTAGGGGGTGATAGAAGGGCACTTGCACCTTTAATTTTCCAGCCTTAAAGGACAACCTCATGATATCAGAGGCTAACTTATAGCCCAGAAGGTGATGACCTTCCTCTGTTAAAAGTTTAATGTGCCTCCTGCTACTTCCTAATTGTTCAGCTTTTATCTTATTTCAGTGATCATTCTTGGGGCTCGGATTTTCATGGAGTTAGTGATTTACTAGTCTCTGAGGTTCTCAGTCCAAACTCCACGCCAAAAGCACTCAGAGGTCAAGAGCGGTGAAGGATAAGGATGGCTGCCAGGAGAATAACGTTGGGTTGTAAATAAACAGGGCAACCTCCAAGTTGTTATTCTAAAGATTTAGATGCTGTTAAGGGCCACATGGAGGCCTGTCCTGTGTTAGTAATATAATGGGACCTGCTGTATTCTCTGAGATGTTTCTTTCATCTCAACTCCTTCAGCCAAGATCAAATTCTTTCTTCTTATGCAATAGGAACTCATTCACTGACTCATCTAAACCCTCAAGGAAACAAGTATAACCATTTCATTTTAGTCTTTCTTAGATTATGATCTTGGGTGAAATGTGAAAGAAGCATGGCTAGTAAAAATTTATACCTCACTACAATGAATATTTGATAACTCTAAGAGGGAGTCAGAAACAAGGAGGGAGGTAAATATGCAAAGAAAAAACAAGAGTGAGGTAGAGAAAGATGGAGGAGAAAGTGAATGGGAGAGGGAGAGGGAGAGAAGAAGCAGAGGAGCAGGAGTGAGAGAGAGAAGAGACAGATGAGGGAAGTCAGAGAGAAAGAGAGATGACAGAGAGGAGAAGAGAAAATGAGAACCTGAAAGACAGTTTGTGTTTGATCACACATGTGGACACATCTAAAAGATTCCATAACTTTGTTTGTTTTTCAGTTAAATTGGATGTTTTCATCTTCATTATGGTTTAAGTCAGGCATTTTAAGTCTAAGTAGTCAGACCACTTCAGTTGTTTTAACACCCCACAAAAAATGACTGAACAGCTAAAACTGCCCAATTGGATCAACCATTTAGCAATCCCAGGGACTGAACAAGTGATTGATGTGGTATATGAGGCAGGCACAAACTGTAATTTGTTACTTCAGAGAAAGAAAGCTAACAAATTCTTTTGGGAAACCCAAGAGGGATTGGATAAACTTGTGTTAAGTGATAGGACAATAACATTATATTACTGGATGGTTAGTCCTAAAGACAGTCTTCTACATGTGAAAGGAAAAATAGGCTCCAAAAGTTGGTCTGCCTAAATATGTTGCCAGCTCTGTCTTTCTAAAAGAGACAAGTAGCCTCCATGTGTTGGACTTGAGGAAATTAATCCCATCCTCTGCTCCTCAGAATGGAAGCTGATTGAGAACTAGGCACAGGAGTCAGAAAGTTGAAATGTCAACTTTATTGAAAGGAAACCTAACTTGAAAAACGTAGCTTGAATGTGGTCTCTTTGGACTTCCTAATTTTTTTTTTTTTCTACAGTTACATCTGGATTCACTTGAGAAGCAAGGCCTCCAAAGCAGTCCCTTATCAACCAGAAATGTCTCACCATGTCAAAACTGAAAACCCAAAATTAAAGGTACATAAGGGAAGAGGCCACCTGTGTGCAGTGACTCACTGTGGTAACCCTGACCACTGGAGAAATATGGATCAATGAATATCAGACTCTTCGGCATGTCAAACAGACAAATCATTGCTCTTCCTGTGGAGAGGAACAAATGAGATTTTAAAGGTAACATAGGTGCTTTTAACCAACACTTCTGAGAGAGCAGAAGCTCTATTTTACAGACCAGTGGGAAAGGATACAGAGAGGAAGTGGCTTCTCCCAAACTACAAACTGAAACACCCTTATTTTACTTACAATGTTGGTAAAAGAACCCACCTGAATATGGGAAATTTTAGCTAGTCTTGTGGGGTACTAAGAGGTTCCGAGTTCATTACAGAGAAGGATGTGAGACAATGGAGTGTGGGCAATGTAGTGGGAACTCACATTTGTGGAGCACCAACTGTGTCAAATACCATGTTAGGCTCTTACTACCTTATTCTCTAAGGGTAGGCAGCTCAGAAAAGAGAAGTAAGGCACAAGTCTAAGTCATTTGAGAGTCAAATAGGAATATTCTTCCATTAAACTATGCTGTTACTCTAAATACTACTGCTACCTTTGGACTTATGGACAAAGCTCTCTAAAGAATAGCATCTTACTACCATTGCAAAGATGAGTAGTCCTGCGAAAAATGATTCATACTTGCAAAGTACTGGCAGCAGTCCAAATGCTCATCAATGGACACATGAATAAAAAACGTGGTAGTTTCATATAATAGAATACTATTCAACAACCAAAAGGAAGGGACTACTGATAAATACAACAACATGGGAAAAACTCTAAAAAATTAAGCTGAGTGAAAGAAGACAGTCACAAGGCTCATATTTTATCTTATGATTACATTAACATAAAAAGTTCAAAAAGGCAAATCTCTGGAGGCAAAAAGTTTGCCTAGGGTTGATTGTAGGGAGGTAGAAATTGAGTGCAAATGGGCATGAGGGAACTTTTTGGTGGAAAAGCTTCTAAAATTGGATATGATGGTGGTTGTAAAATTCTATAAATTTAAAAATAATTGAATTGTACACTTAAAGTGGATAAATTTTATGGTGTATAAGATTAACTTTCTTCCAATCAAAAAGGCAGAATTCACTCTGAATTGGACAGTAGACAAAGGAATTGTGGGTGTGGTTTCCCTTTCCCTTGTTCATTCCTAAATTAGTAGCAACCACCTGGCTCCAGCAGGCCTTGCAGTAAAATGCTTGACAAATGGTATCTTGGCGAATATATCCAATAGTCCTCTGATGAAGACTGATAGTGGCAAAGACTAATCAGCTGCTTACCAAACCCATTTCCTCTTTTCTCAGGCACAGAGGGAGACATAGTGTCCCAATGTCTCTTGCAGTTGGGGTGGCTGTGAGACAGAGTACTGAGTTCAATGGTCAGAGAAATGGAGTCAGAAATGATTGTGCTGCTTCCACGCACAGTCCATTAGAAGTTTGTCACACATGAGCCTCCTATTTATTATTCCAGTCTGCAAGTTGGAAATCCATGCCCAGGGAGACCTCAGAACTAAATGTTAAAAAATGGCAGGGCCATAAGTTGAAGGAACTTGGATTTCTGGGTCACTTCTTATGGGAGAGGCCCCAGTTATCAGAAATACCCTCAACAGACTTCACATGAATTAGAAATGAATTTCTCTCATGTTAGAGTCATTTTGAAGTATGATTTTAACTAACATATTCTTTATCTCCCTTTTTTTAAAAAGAAAACATTCATTGTTATTATACTTTAAGTTCTGGGGTACATGTGTAGAACCTGCAGTTTTGTTACTTACGTATACATGTGCCATGGTGGTTTGCTGCACCCATCAACCTGTCACCTATATTAGGTATTTCTCCTAATGCTATTCCTTCCTTAGCCCCCCACCACCTGACAGGCCCGAGTGTGTGATGTTCCCCTCCCTATGCCCATGTGTCCTCATTGATCAACTCCCACTTATGAGTGAGAACATCCAGTGTTTGGTTTTCTGTTCTTGTGATAGTTTGCTGAGAATGATGGTTTCCAGCTTCATCCATGTCCCTGCAAAGGACATGAACTCATCCTTTTTTATGGCTGCATAGTATTCCATAGTGTATATGTGCCACATTTACTTTATCCAGTCTATTATTAATGGGAATTTGGGTTGGTTCCAAGTCTTTGCTATTGTGAGTAGTGCCTCAATAAACATATGTGTGCATGTGTCTTTATAGTATAATGATTTATAATCCTTTGGGTATATACCCAGTAATGGGATTGTGGGGTCAAATAGTATTTCTAGTTCTAGATCCTTGAGGAATTGTCACACTGTCTTCCACAATGGTTGAACTAATTTACACTCCCACCAACATTGTAAAAGCGTCACTATTTCTCCACATCCTCTCCAGCATCTGTTGTTTCCTGACATTTTAAAGATCGCCATTCTAACTAGCATGAGATGTGGTTTTGATTTGCATTTCTCTAATGGCCAGTGATGATGAGCATTTCTACACATGTCTGTTAGCTGCATAAAAGAAATATCTGTTGATATCCTTTGCCCACTTTTTGATGGGGTTGGTTTTTTCTTGTAAATTTGTTTAAGTTCTTTGTAGATTCTGGATATTAGCCCTTAATGGACTAATTAACCCATTAGTCAGATGGATAAATTGCAAAAATTTTCTCCCATTCCGTAGGTTGCCTGTTCACTCTGATGATGGTTTCTCTTGCTGTGCAGAAGCTCTTTAGTTTAATTAGATCCCATTTGTCAATTTTGGGTTTTGTTGCCATTGCTTTTGGTGCTTTAGACATGAAGTTGCTGCCCATGCCTATGTCCTGAACGGTATTGCCCAGGTTTTCTTCTAGGATTTTAAAGGTCCTAGGTCTTACATTTAAGTCTCTGATCCCTCTTGAGTTGATTTTTGTATAAGGTGTAAGGAAGGAGTCCAGTTTCAGTTTTCTGCATATGGCTAGCCAGTTACCCCAACACCATTTATTAAATAGGGAATCTTTTCCCCATTGCTTGTGTGTGTCAGGTTTGTCAAAGATCAGATGGTTGTAGATGTGTGGTGTTATTTCTGAGGCCTCTTTTCTGTTTCATGGGTCTATATACATGCTTTGGTACCAGCACCATGCTGTTTTGGTTATTGTAGCCTTGCAGTATAGTTTGAAGTCTGGTAGTGTGATGCCTCCATCTTTGTTCTTCTTGCCCAAAATTGTCTTGGCTATGTGGGCTCTTTTTTGGTTCCATATGAAATTTGAATAGTTTTTTCCAATTCTGTGAAGAAAGTCAGTAGTACCTTGATGGGGATAGCATTGAATCTATAAATTACTTTGGTCAGTATGGCCATTTTCATGATGTTGATTCTTCCTATCCATGAGCATGGAATGTTTTTCCATTTGTTTTGTCCTCTCTTATTTCCTTGAGCAGTGGTTTGTAGTTCTCCTTGAAAAGGTCCTTCATATCCCTTGTAAGTTGGATTCCTAGGTATTTTATTCTCTTAGCAATTTTGAATGGGAATTCACTCATGATTTGGCTCTCTGTCCTTTATTGGTGTATAGGAATGCTTGTGATTTTTGCACGTTGATTTTGTATCCTGAGACTTTGCTGAAGTCGCTTATCAGCTTAAGGAGATTTTAGGCTGAGGTGATGGGGTTTTCTAAATATACAATCATGTCATCTGCAAAGAGGGACAATTTGACTTCCTCTTTTCCTAATTGAATACCCTTTGTTTCTTTCTCATGCCTGATTGCCCTGGCCAGAACTTCCAATACTATGTTGAATAGGAGTGGTGAGAGAGGGCATCCCTGTCTTGTGCCAGTTTTCAAAGGGAATGCTTCCAGTTTTTGCTCATTCAGTATGATATTGGCTGCGGGTTTGTTATAAATAGCTCTTATTATGTTGAGATACGTTCCATCGATACCTAGTTTATTGGGAATTTTTAATATGAATGGGTGTTGAATTTTGTTGAAGGTCTTTTCTGCATCTATTAAGATAGTTGTATGGTTTTTATCTTTGGTTCTGTTTATGTGCTGGATTACATTTATTGATTTGTGTATGTTGAACCAACCTTCTATCACAGGAATGAAGCTGACTTGATTGTGGTGGATAAGCTTTTTGATGTGCTGTTGGATTTGGTTTGTCAGTATTTTATGAGGATATTCTCATCAATGTTCATCAGGGATATTGGCCTGAAATTTTCTTTTTGTTGTTGTTGTTGTGTCTCTACCTGGTTATGGAATCAGGATGATGCTAGCCTCATAAAATGAATTAGGAGTATTCCCTTTTTTTCTGTTGTTTGGAATAATTTCAGAAGGAATGATACCAGCTCCTCTTTGTACCTCTGGTGGGATTTGGCTGTGAATCCATCTGGTCCTGGACTTTTTTTGGTTGGTAGGCTATTAATTACTGCCTCAATATCAGAAATTGTTATTGGTTTATTCAGGGATTAGACTTCTTCCTGGTTTAGAATTGGGAGGGTTTGTGTGTCCAGGAATTTATCCATTTCATCTAGGTTTTCTACTTTATTTGCATAGAAGTGTTTATAGTGTTCTCTGATGGTAGTTTGTATTTCTGTGAGATCAGTGGTGATATCCCCTGTATCAATTTTATTGCATCTATTTGATTCTTATCTCTTTTCTTCTTTATCAGTCTGTCTAGTGGTCTATCTATTTTGTTGATCTTTTCAAAAAACCACCTCCTGGATTCGTTGGTTTTTGAAGGGTTTTGGTGTCTCTAGCTCCTTCAGTTCTACTCTGATCTTAGTTATTTCTTGTCTTCTGTTAGATTATGAATTTGTTTGCTGTCGCGTCTCTATTTTTATAATTTTAATATTAGGGCATCAGTTTTAGATCTTTCCTGCTTTCTCTTGTGGGCATTTAGTGCTATAAATTTCCCTCTACACACTGCTTTAAATGTGTCCCAGAGATTCTGCATGTTGTGTCTTCATTCTCATTGGTTTCAAAGAATATCTTTATTTCTGCCTTTATTTCCTTATTTACCCAGTAGTCATTCAGGAGTAGGTTGTTCAGTTTCCATGTAGTTGTGCGGTATTGAGTAAGTTTCTTAATCCTGAGTTCTAATTTGATTACACTGTGCTCTGAGAGACTGTTATGATTTCTGTTTTTTTTTTCTTCTTTTGCATTTGCTGAGGAGTGTTTTACTTCCAATTTATATGGTCGATTTTAGAATAAGTGTGATGAGGTGCTGAGAATAATGTATATTCTGTTGATTTGGGGCGGAGAGTTCTGTAAATGTCTATTAGGTCCTCTTGGTCCAGAACTGAGTTCAAGTGCTGAACATTTTTGTTAATTTTCTGTCTTATTAATCTGTCTAGTATTGACAGTGGGGTGCCACTATTATTGTGTGGGCATCTAAGTCTCTTTGTAAGTCTCTAAGGACTTGCTTTATGAATCTGCGTGCTCCTGTATTGGGTGCATATATATTTGGTATAGTTAGCTCTTCTTGCTGAATTGATCCCTTTACTATTATTCAATGCCTTTCTTTGTCTTTTTTAATCTTTGTTGGTTTAAAGTCTGTTTTATCAGAGATTAGGATTGCAGCTCCTGCTTTTTTTTTTTTTTTTTTTCTTTCCATTTGCTTGGTAAATATTCCTCCAGCCCTTTATTTTGAGCCTATATGTGTCTTTCCACGTGAGATGGGTCTCCTGAATACAGCACACTGATGGGTCTTAACTCTATCCAATTTGCCAGTCTGTGTCTTTCAATTGGGGCATTTAGCCCATTTACATTTAAGGTTAATATTGTTATGTGTGGATTTGATTCTGTCATTATGATGCTAGCTGGTTGTTTTGCTCATTAGTTGATTCAGTTTCTTCATAGTGTTGATATTCTTTACAATTTGGTATGTTTTTGCAGTGGCTGGCACTGGTTGTTCCTATCCATGTTTAGTGCTTCCTTCAGGATCTCTTGTAAGGCAGGCCTGGTGGTGACAAAATCTCTCAGCATTTGCTTGTCTGTAAAGGATTTTATTTCTCCTTCACTTATGAAGCTTAATGTGGCTGGATATGAAATTCTGGGTTGAAAATTCTTTCCTTTAAGAGTGTTGAATACTGGCCCCCACTCTCTTCTGGCTTGTAGGGTTTTTGCTGAGAGATCTGCAGTTAGTCTGATGGGCTTCCCTTTGTGGGTAACCCGACCTTTCTCTCTGGCTGCCCTTAACATTTTTTCCTTCATTTCAACCTTCGTGAATCTGACAGTTATGTGTATTGGGGTTGCCCTTCTCGAGGAGTATCTTTTTGGTATTCTCTGTATTTCCTGAATTTGAATGTTGGCCTGTCTTACTAGGCTTGGGAAGTTCTTCTGCATAATATCCTGAAAAGTATTTTCCAAATTGGTTTCATTCTCCTCATCGCTTTCAGGTACACCAATCAAATGCAGATTTGGTCTTTACACATAGTCCCATATTTCTGGGAGGCTTTGTTCGTTCCTTTTTATTGTTGCTCTAATCTTGTCTTCTCTCTTTATTTCATTAAGTTGATCTTCAATCACTGATATCCTTTCTTCTGCTTGATTGATTTGGCTATTGAAACTTGTGTATGCTTCACGAAGTTCTCATGCTGTGTTTTTCAGCTCTATCAGGTCATTTTTGTTCTTCTCTACACTGGGTATTCTAGTTAGCAATTCATCTATAACCTGTTTTCAAGGTTCCTAGCTTCCTTGCATTGGGTTAGAACATGCTCCTTTAGCTCAGAGAAGTTTGTTATTACCCATCTTCTGAAGCCTACTCCTGTCAATTTGTTAAACTCATTGTCCATCCAGTTTTGTTCCCTTGTTGGCAAGGAGTTGTGATCTTTTGGAGGAGAAGAGGCATTCTGGGTTTTGGAATTTTCAGCCTTTTTGTGCTGGTTTCTCCCCATCTTTGTGGATTTATCTACCTTTGGTCTTTGATGTTGGTGACCTTCAGATGGGGTCTTTGAGTGGATGTGCTATTCCTTTCTGTTTGTTAGTTTTCCTTCTGACAGTCAGGCCTCTCTGCTGCCAGTCTGCTGGAGTTTGCTGGAGTTCCATTCCCAACCCTGTCCACCTGGTTATCACCAGTGGAGGCTGCAGAACAGCAAAGATTGTTGCTTGATCTTTCCTTTGGAAGCTTCATCCCAGAGGGGCATTGGCCAGATACTAGCCAGAGCTCTCTTGTATGAGATGTCTGTCAGCCCCTACTGGGAGGTGTCTCCCAGTCAGGATGCACGGGGGTCAGAGACCCACTTGAGGAGGCAGTCTGACCCTTAGCGGAGTTCAAACGCTGTGCTGGGAGGTCTGCTGCTCTCTTCAGAGCTGTCAGGCAGGAATGTTTCAGTATGCTAAAACTTCATCCACAGTTGCCCCTTCCCCCAAGTGCTCTGTCCCAGGGAGATGGGGGTTTTATCTATAAGTCCCTGACTGGGGCTGCTGCCTTTTTTTTTCCAGAGATGCCCTGCCAAGAGAGGAGGAATCCAGAGAGGCAGTCTGGCTGCAGTGGCCTTGCTGAGCTGCAGTGGGCTCTGCCCAGTTTGAACTTCCCAGCGGCTTTGTTTACACTGTGAGTGTAAAACTGCCTACTCAAGCCTCAGTAATAGTGAATGCCCCTACCCACACCAAGCTGGAACATCTTGGGTGGATCTCAGACTGCTACTGTGCTGGCAGCAAGAATTTCAAGTCAGTGGATCTTTTATTTTGCTGGGCTCCGTGGGGGTGGGATCCACTGAGCCAGACCACTTGGCTCTCTGGCTTCAGCACCCCTTTCCAGGGGAGTGAACAGTTCTGTCTTGCTGGCATTCCAGGTGCCACTGGGGTATGGAAAACAAAACAAAACAAAACAAAACAAAACAAAACAAAAAACTCCTGCAGCTAGTTCAGTGTCTGCCCAAATGACTACCCAGTTTTGTGCTTGAAACCCAGGGCCCTGGTGGGGTTGGCACCAGAGGGAATCTCCTGGTTTGCAGGTTGCAAAGACCATGGGACAAGCACAATATCTGTGCCAGAGTTCCTCAGGCTCAGACCCTCACGGCTTCCTTTGGGTGAGGGAGAAAATTCCCTGACCCCTTGCACTTCATGGGTGAGCCAATGCCCCGGGTGAGGCGACGCCCCATCCTGTTTCTGCTTGCCCTCTGTGGGCCGCACTCACTGTCCAACCAGTCCCAATGAGATGAACCAGGTACCTCAGTTGGAAATGCAGAAATCACCTGCCTTCTGCGTTGATCTCACTGAGAGCTGCAGACCAGAGCTGCTCCTATTTGGACATCTTGCCAGCAATCCTTCTGCTAAATGTTGCAGGAAGTCAGGGACCCCGAACGGAGGGACCGTCTGAAGTCATGGCAGAAGAACATAATTGTGAAGATTTCATGGACATTTATTAGTTCCCCAAATTAATACTTTTATAATTTCTTACATCTGTCTTTACTGCAATCTCTGAACATAAATTGTGAAGATTTCATGAACACTTATCACTTCCCCAATCAATACCCTTGTGATTTCCTATACCTGTCTTTACTTTAATCTCTTAATCCCGTCATCTTCGTAAGCTGAGGAGGATGTGTCACCTCAGGACCCTATGATGGTTGCATTAAATGCACAAATTGTTTGTAGAGCATGTGTGTTTGAACAATATGAAATCCGGGCACCTTGAAAACAGAACAGGATAACAGCAGTGTTCAGGGAACAAGGGAGATAACTTTAAACTCTGACTTCCAGTGAGCCGGGTGGAACAGAGCCATATTTCTCATCTTTCAAAAGCAAATAGGAGAAATATTGCTGAATTCTTTTTCTCAGCAAGGAACATCCCTGAGAAAGAGAATGAGTCCCTGAGGGGAGGCCTCGAAAATGGCTGCTTTGGGGATGACTGTCTTTTATGGTCAAAGACAAAGGGATGAAATCAGCCCCAGTCTCCCATAGCACTCCCAGGCTTATTAGGATAAAGAAATTTCTGCCTAATAAATTTTGGTCAGACCTGTCTGCTCTCAAACTCTGTCTCCTGATAAGATATTATCAATGACAATGCATGCCCGAAACTTCATTAGCAATTTTAATTTTGCCCCATTCTGTGGTCCTGTGATCTCAGCCTGCCTCCATTTGCTTTGTGATATTTTATTACCTTGTGAAGCATATGATCTCTGTGGCCCACACCCTATTCGTACACTCCCTCTGCTTTTGAAAATCACTAATAAAAACCTGCTGGTTTTACGGCTCAGGGAGCATCACGGAACCTGCCGACATGTGATGTCTCCCCTGGACACCCATCTTTAAAATTTCTTTCTTTTGTACTCTTTCCCTTTATTTATCAGACCAGCTAACACTTAGCGAAATAGAAAAGAACCCATGTTGAATATCGGGGGTGGGACCTGATAGCTAAACAATTTCTTTTTTATCTCTTTTATAACAGAAGCATATGTTGAGATATAGGGAAGACCAATAAATAATATAAATTCAGGCATCAAGGAGGTGTCAAAGTCAAAATTCGTACCCCCAAACCATCTGATGTTAGAGGTGGTGCTCTTAGGCACTGTAATATATTGTTTCTCCTTTTAATTAGAATTGAGTGGTGTGTGAAAAAACATTAATTATCCTGAATCCAAACATTTCCTGCCACCATATGTTACCATTCTTGTCCAAAGTCCCTCAACTGTTTCCTGCATTACTGCAATAATCTCTGGGCTTGTCTGCCTCCTGCTATTGCTTTCCTGTAATCTATTATTAATCAGCATCCAATATGATCCCATTAAAATGCAAGGTTAATCAAGTCCTTCCTTTGCTTATAACCTTCCAAAGGCTTCCAAATTCTCTCAGAGTAAGAACTACGGTTCTTACAACTATGGTCCATACAGTCCTATGATCTGGTCTCCTTTCATCTCTCTCACAACCTCTCCTATCTCCACCTTTCTGCCCTCTGTATTGTTGCTCACTTTACTCCAACCATGTTGACCTTTTAGCTATTTCTTTACATTAATCTTTGCTTCTGTCTAGAAGTTTTCCTCCAGATAGTAACATGACTTGCTCCCTCATCACTTTTATGGATTTACTTAAATTCCCCCTTGTCAGTGAGGGCTTCTGTAATCATCCTGTTAAAATTGTAACCCTGGCCGGGTGCGGTGGCTCAAGCCTGTAATCCCAGCACTTTGGGAGGCCGAGATGGGCGGATCACGAGGTCAGGAGATCAAGACCGTCCTGGCTAACATGGTGAAACCCCGTCTCTATTAAAAAATACACACACAAAAAAACTAGCTGGGCGAGGTGGCGGGCGTCTGTAGTCCCAGCTACTCGGGAGGCTGAGGCAGGAGAATGGCGAAAACCTGGGAGGCGGAGCTAGCAGTGAGCTGAGATCCAGCCACTGCACTCCAGCCTGGGCGACAGAGCGAGACTCCGTTTCAAAAAAAAAAAAAAAAAAAAAAAAATTGTAACCCCTTCCCCAGATGCATTTCCAATTCCTGTATCCTATTATATTTTTCTCAGTATCTGTTATATTGAGCATATTATGTAATTCACTACAAATGATGTTGCTTATTTTTCTATTACTTCTACTAGAATGGGAGTTACATGAGAGCAGAATTTTTTTAAAACACTTTAGGCATTTTTGGACTCTTACCCCAGTATCTAGAAAGGTGTTTAAAGCATAATATCTTCTGCTCCATAAGTACAAATGGAATGGATGAATGAATGAATGATTGAATGAGCATCCTCCAAACTATAAGTAGAGGATTGAGTGGCTGGGCATAGTGGCTCATGCCTGTAATCCCAGCACTTTGGGATGCTGAGGCGGGCAGATCACCAAGTTAGAAGATTGAGACCATCCTGGCTAATATGGTGAAACCCTGTCTCTACTAAAAATACAAAAGAATTAACCAGGCGGTGGTGGTGGGCACCTGTAGTCCCAGCTACTCAGGAGGCTGAGGCAGGAGAATGGCATGAACCCGGGAGGCAGAGCTTGCAGTGAGTGGAGATCGTGCCACTGCACTCCAGCGTGGGTGACAGAGCAAGACTCCATCTCAAAATAAAAGAAAAAGGTAGAGGATTGAGTTACTGAGTCATTGTGTACTATATTAAAGGTCTTCTATGCCAGGGGGAAATTCAGTCATCAGGACAGTCTCTGAGCTACTAAAACATCAATGGAAGTACATTAGTGTGAAGAATTGTGCATATCAGTTTTTTTAGGGATAGTACTATAAATGATTAGGAATTTAAAAAATTAAGAAGCCATTTAGGTAGTGAAGGGAGGTGAAAACCTTCCATTACTTATTTAGCACCAAACCATCTTGCAAGGTGTAGGGGCTTGTGGGGAGGGCAGGTTAATCATAGAGCTGAGGTTTGCTGAGTAGGATATTACTTACTTAGGACAGCAGGGTGGAGGCTGCACCTACCATCGATTGCCTTCTTTCTTTGATCTTACCACAAGCAGTGCTCAGTCTCCCTTGAAAATAAATACATGTTTATTGACTCATCATGTATATTTCTTTAGCACCTATCTTTGGGAGGCACTGCTCTGAGTGCTAGGAATACAGCTGCAGATGAGAAAAGGCCTTTGTTTTGTGGAGCCTACATTCTGGTGGAAGGAAGGAGATAATAAGTAAAACAAAAGAAATAAATAAGAAACAATATTTCAGATATGGATATGTGCTATAAAATAGAGGTGATTGGATGAAGAGTGACAGGAGAAGCTTGTGTGGGGGGAGCAGGAACAGGAAGCCTTTAACAACAGAATGGGCTTCTCGAGAACATCACATTGGAACCAGGAATGAAGAGAAAAGAAGAGGGCAGCCACATGAAGATCTAGAGGAAGAACATTCCAAGGCAATGGAGTACAAACTCAGTTACACTGATATGGGAGTAAGTTTGGCAGAAGCAAAAAACAGAAAAAAACCCCCACATTTCTGGGGTTAAGTGGGAACAGGGGAGGTGGGTTTGGAGACACTGTGAGGAACCAGAAAGTAGAGAGTCTTCAGGCATTGCAAGGAGATTATATTTCATTCTAATGGCAATAGGGATTCTTTGGAGTGTTGGAATGTAGAATAACTCCATAATGTAATTTTTAAGGTGTTGCAAAGCAGAGTATTGAAGGCTTCCTCTCATCTCAGCCTAATACTATGTGCAGATTTCCACACTTTGACTCAGAGGAGATAGGTTTCAGGAACCTATCCCAGGCCCTAAGTTTACTCATTGGTGGAGAGAAACTGTTATCACAACATTGAATTATGGAAGGGTTACTATAACACCCTGGATCATACTTTTAAAGGAAAGTTCCAGCTAGTTATTTGGACGGTGTTATAAATAAATGTCTAATTTTTTTTTTTTGGTGTTTTTTTTTTTTTTTTTTTTTTGTTTTTTTTTTTTTTTTTTTTAAATTAAGACAGAGTCTCACTCTGTCGCCCAGGCTGGAGTGCAGTGGCCCCATTTTGGCTCGCTGCAACCTCTGGGTTCAAGCAATTCTTCTGCCTCAGCCTCCTGAGTAGCTGGGATTATCAGTGCCCACCACCACACCCAACTAATTTTTGTATTTTTAGTAGGACAGGGTTTCACCATATTGGCCAGGCTGGTCTTGAACTCCTGACTTCAGGTGATCCACCCACCTCGACCTTCCAAAGTGCTGGGATTACAGGCATAAGCCACCATGCCCGGCCCCCATAAAGGTCTAGTTTTTAATAAATCTGCTTAAAGAGCTCACAAAATAGAGCCAAATAGCTCAATTGATATTCAACACTATATTAAATGGGCAAGTTATTTCCTTTTAAAATGAAGCATGTTAATGATTTACAGAAAACAAAATGCACTTTGCTTTGCAAAGTAGGTAGTATGTGGTGAGGGAGACAAGTCTAATTGGCACAGTGTCATAGAGAAGAGACTACGAGTTAATCTGACTCAAAAAGGCTTGGTCTTGCGATAAATCACAAGGTAATGAAAACTAGGGGGGAACATTAATAAAATAGCAAAGTAAGTTTCCAATGAATCAAATGACACTTGACTTTGAGGAAGTGGGAGGATGATCAGTGCGATGAGAGTAGAATAGCAAAAGGAGTTGACCACTCAATCTTATGGTCTCGAGGAAGCAATACTACCTGGGATACTCTGAAGGCACATTTCATAGGTCATATATGAGCAGCTTATCAAATGTAGAAAAATTGCTTTGCAAAGCTCCAAGATTGAGATACCTTTGTATTTCTCTTAAAGAAATACCACTATGGGAGAAGAGTGTGGAAGGATAATGAAAAATAAGTCCTGAGTATCACACACAAAAGTTGAATCAAAAAATATAAAGGGATACTGCTGTCCCAAATTAGAATAGGTACGGGGGTTGTGTTAGAAACATTATTGAGTTATCAGTGGAGCTACTGTAGTATAAATCTAAGTAGGCTTGTTCTCTGAATTTTTAGGTATGCAACTTGCTCTTCTGTTAACACTGTATTTATAGGACAGTTGGTAATCTAATAGCTATTAAGTCCTTGCCAACATGTGTCTCTTTTCTTCACCCTGTACATGTTATATCATGTCATATATCCCTTGTCTGGCACATGGTAAGGATTCAGTAAATATTTGTTGAAATAAATATTAAAATAAGTTTAAAAACGAGTTTGTCCTTTGCGCTTAGAAGTGCAAAAATAAAAGGTGATAATGAAGAAAAGAATAAACAAGTCATGATAATGTTAGTTAACACATTTACTCTGTGCTGGTGCTAGGGAGAGCTGCAGGGAGTTGGAAAATGCATTGGTTTGAGAGAGCATAAAATGGACAATTAATTTTGCTGATCCTCCACATTCAGAAAATAGAAATAAAGGCAGGGACATTATAGGAGAAGTTAAAAGCACGAAGAAAGGTAAAAAGTTTGGAAAGCTTATGATGTAAACTGGATGTAAAGCATCCAATTTAGCTGAAGAGTAGTGTCATAGTAGAGAGGCTGATATTGTAGGAAGAACAAGGACTGTGCATCACCTAAAGTCCTAACATTGCTGTCACTTTGGGAAAACAACTTAGTATTCATGATCATCAGTTTCCTCATCCTAAAAGATAAACGTCGATTTTCTCTTTTCCTATGTTCTCCTAAACCAATAATTATAATTGCTTGCATTTATTAAGGACTTACATATGTTAGGCACAGTTCTAAGCACATTAATTCTGTAACTTTAAATACCAGGGCAAAGCACTCAACATTTACTATCTTATTCAACCCTCACAGTCATTCTATGATGTAAGGGTTGTAAGAATAAAATGTAATAACATAATATAATGCTTGGCTTATAGTATGGCTGCAGAATAATGTACTTCTTTACCCTTCCCTTCACATATTTTGTAAGTAAACAGTGGGAGCTACGCCTGGAAAGGAAACTCAAGCCAAACTGCACAGGATCCTTGTTATTAATACTCTATTCAGCCAGCAGCTTTTGGTCTTTGAAGGTTTTGGAGCTGGAAAGTGACATGTTTATAGCTGTGATTTTCCTTTACAAACAACTGGGCCCTGTGGGTCGGATTTTGTTCTTATTGCTTCATCAACTATTCTAGAAATGAAGATTTCAATTCAAGTTGCAAATCTATCAGATATTCTTTTTTTAAAGGGATAAAACATTCCTCAGATGACTAGAGGTTCTCAGTAGCATCTTTGAGATCTGCTTAGTAACATGTCAGCTCCATTTGCTTTATCCTTTACTCACAGTGATATAAACAGCTGAGTTTATTCCAAAAGCATTATTCTTGACTGTCTTTCTTACTACTCTGCCCAGAGGAATATTGGGTCATTCTTCTTTATCTGCTGCACAACCCATTCAATTTAATAGTTGTATTTCTTTTTCTCCTACCTATCAAATTTCATCATAAATACCTCTTTAAACAGGTCTGCTATTTTTCTAGATGGTACCAATTAGCACTGATTTTTGCTGCTAGATGACTTTAGTCTCCTTTACAAAACAGAGACCACTGGATGGACATTTCAAAATCTCTCAAAATGTCTCATGTGTCTCTTCCCAATCTCTTTTATTTCAACCTTTTATTATTTCCATGTGTATAGACTACCAATTAAAATAATAATAATACAAAAATAGAAAAAAATACCATCATCCCAGGCTAAACCTCTTCATAAATCCAAAGCGGATTTAAGACTAAAATACTTATAGACTTCCAAACTGTTTTTTTCTAAAGTATACTTCTTTAAAAAATTTGTTTATTCTAATTATCAACAGTACAATTTCATCTAAGGATACTAATTTCGAGATTGAGACAACATTTTTTAAAACATGTTTTAAACTATAGTAAGTCATAAGGCTGATGAAAATTCATAAAATTTTTTTTGGCAGTCTCAAGAATCAAAATTTGGAGTCTGCAGATTAAATGCCTCTCAGTGTAGCAATATTGAGAGACTACTAATGTAGCAAGATTGTTTTGAGGGTGCCTTATAAGAATAAAATGCCCTAATCTTATTCCTCAAGATTTTTGCTACTACAGATAGATAGACTCAGGTTGCTATTCAAAGGAAATATCGTCACCATGGGGAACATGTTTCCGGCTGCTCTTTCCACAAGTGAGTCTCTGCTGGTAGGAGTGCATGTCCACAAGATCTCAAATGTTGTTTTAGTATCCACACCTGGCCACACCTGGGAGGTAACGAGGTGTTTTTTTTGTTTTGTTTTGTTTTTGTGACGGAGTCTCGCTCTGTCTCCAGGCTGCAGTGCAGTGGCCTGATCTCGGCTCACTGCAACTTCTACCTCCCGGATTCAAGCGATTCTCCTGCCTCAGCCTCCCGAGTAAGTGAGACTACAGGGTGCGCCACCACACCCAGCTAATTTTTGTAATTTTAGTAGAGACAGGGTTTCACCGTGCTGGTCAGAATGGTCTGGATCTCTTAACTTCGTGATCCACCTGTCTCAGCCTCCAAAAATGCAGGGATTACAAGCGTAAGCCACAGCACCCGCCTAGTAGTGAGTTTTTTATGGAAAACCTTGAACTCTTTCATGCCCAGAGTGTTTGCTCATTTATTGTCTCACTCTGTCGTAAGCCCGATGGGGACATAGCCTATTTTGTAACACACAGCACATAACACTGCACCTGCCACATAATGGGTACTGAAGATGATATGTGGTTGTGTTGAGTTAAGGGATCCATATCTTAACACAATGCTTCTGAAAGTAACTATGGAAAAGGTCCAGTTTTTTTTCTGATTTTCTAATATTTCTCAGTCTTTTTCTTTTATAAAATACAACAAAGCAAAATAATAAAAATTAATTGTAAAGACAAAACAAAAATATATGAGCTCCAATTTTTAAAGTATTAGATGAAAGAAGTAAAACATCTCTGTCAAATTATGACTAAAGTTTCTAAATGCCTTTTCTTACGTTCTGTACTTCTCTTGTTGAGAATGGGTAAAAGAAAGTTTATAAACCAGAGGCTGTCAGAAAACCACAATTTGAATAGCACTTAGTCCACCACTAACTAAACTTGGTAAATCTGTTTTAAACCCTTTGAGGTCTGCTTGGCACTTGTAAAATGGAGAGCTAGTCTGATTCCCCAGACGCTGCTACCTAGAAGTGCCCTGCTTCTTTCATGGCAAGTCCAATGAGTACACCTTCTAAAGGAAGAGTATTGACAGAGATGAACTAATGTCAGTTTCAAGTGCTCCCTTTCACCATCTCTGCTGTGGTTTGAATGTATCCCCTAAATACCATGTGTTGAAAACCGAATCCTCAAATTTATATGTTGATGGTATTTGGAGGTAGGGCCTATGGGAGATAATTAGGATTAGATGAAATGATCAGAAAGGTAGTCTCCATGGTGGGTCTGATGGCTTTATAAAAAGAGGAAGAGAGACCTGAGCTGGCATGCTCTTGCATTTTGCCATGTGATACCCTCCATCATGTGATGACAGAGTAGGAATGCCCTCACCATTTGTGGAACTTGACCTTGAACTTCCAAGCCTTCAGAATTGAGAACTGCAAGAAATATATATATATATATAATTCCTAAATTACCCAGTCTGTGGTATTCTGTCACGACAGAAAACATACCAAGACAATCTCATAACCTGAGATACACCTATAAAATCTGGGACCAAGGCTTTGTTATTCTGGGACCAAGGCTACTATAACCAGGAAACTGCTGGAGTGATCTTTGAAACTGATAAACAATTTTATTATAATGGTTAACTCCCTTTACTTTGAAATATTTTATAGTCTCTCCTCTACTTTTAATTTTATTCTTAGAATGTCAGTAATATACCATATATTTCACTGTCTTCCCCTCCTAAATACAAGCTCCATCGGAATTAGAATTTTAATCCTTTTTGTTCATTACTATGAAAAACACCTAAAACTGTGCTTGGCACATGATACACAGCAAATAAATACTTTTTGAGTAATAAATAAATGAATCTCAATGTATTGGTATTTTCTCTTAGTGACTTAATGTGAGGTTTCTTGCACGTTCATAACTTCAGAATTTGGACTACTCCATTTTCCTTGAGTTTTACTATAGCTTTAGAGGAAAATTCAGTATTTAATGTAATCCAAATATAGCTTTGAAACTTTTTAGTTTAACTATCTATAATTCCAGGTGTATTTTTTTCCTTAATTCATGAAGGGAGATTTCAATGAATGTCAGATTCAAAGTTCTCTTTCCAAAGCATAGTTTGAATTCATTCACATACAAAAAACAAAACAAAAAAAAACCCACAAATATATTTTTAATGTATAAAGCATGATTTAAAAAAATTTAGATAAATCACAAATGATTGAGTGGAATCTTTCCATACTTTCTAGGAAAAAAACTTACCTTTAGACTGAAAAATGAGCATGAGCAGTTTCACCTCTAAAGATGTACAGCAGTTCTCTGAATCCGTGGATTCTGCATTTGTAGATTCAACTAACTGTGCATTGAAAAGATTTGAAAAAACAAAATCAATAAAAAATAACAATGCAACAATAAAAATATTATAAATACAAACAAATATAGAATAGCAAGTATTTATGTAGCATTTACATTATATTGGGTATTATACATAATCTAGAGATGATTTAAAGTATAGGGAAGGATGGGCAGAGGTTATATGCAAATACTATGCCATTTTATTTTGCTTATTTATTTATTTATTTTCAAGATAAGGTCTCACTATGTTGCCCAGGCTGGTTTCAAACTACTAGGCTCAAGCTATGCTCCTGTCTCGACCTCCCAAATATCTGGGACTACAGTTCATGCCACTCTCCAGGATCTATGCAATTTTATGTAAGTGACTTGAGAATTCCTGAATTTTGGTATTTGCAGGAGTCCTGGAACCAATCCCCTGTGGCTTCTGAAGGACAGCTGTTTGTGTGTGTTTATATATATAATATATATTTTATACATACGTTATATATCATATACATATATTATATATATTATATATATTTCTCTTATGAGAAGAACTTAAATATTGTAGTTAAGTATTATACAAGTGTTTTCAGACACTTGTTCTTTCTTAACCACAATTATAGCATGACACTATAGTACTGTCAGTAATAAAACCAAACCAAATCTTGTAGCCCCACATTTATAGTATGCTGGGTAAAGACCAAAATCTTTTTATGTCAAGCAGTCTTTTCTTTTTAGGAAACTCAAACAATGCAGCTAAATAACACACAAATTTGCCTTATGAGGCTACATACCACAGAGAAAAAGGAATGTACATGTATTTAAACATATAAGATTGTTATATTTAGTGTTTTTTTTTTTGCCACATGAGCCTTAAAATTAAAAAATAATTTAAAAGTTTTAATTTTTGTTCTCTCCTACTCCTACCTTGGCCAGGGAAGGCAACTTAAAAACCATTTTTTCCTCCTATTACCTAACTCTTTCATTTCAGTATTCATTTTTTAAATAAATGTTTCTGTTTTGTTTAATGAGCTTTTTTTAAAAAAGAACAATTTGTCTTTATTTTTGTTTCAAGGTTTCAAAGTTAAACATAAGGCAGTACATAGGTACTTTCCCTCTTCCAGTATTCTGGCCTGAACTCAAGAAATAGAAAGTTTCATCTTTCCATAAGTGATGAAAAGTGAAGCTTTCACCTGTTCTTCTATGTTTTATCTCTGTTCACTCTCTCAATTGGACTTACTGAATTAATTGATGAAATTGAGAAGAGGGTCTTTATACTCGCTTGGCCTAAGTGCACCTTCCCCTCTCCTCTTTGAGATCTGCTTGCCTTGAGGAAGTGTGCATTTTTCTCTAGGTTCCTCCAAAGGGTATATGATCCTGGTTCAGGGCTGGAGACCTGGCATTTGCCCTTCTGAACCACATCTGAAGGTGCCTAGGTCTGGGATCTTAACTCCAGGAGACTGATGGGTGTGAAGGAATTCGGGTAAGTGTCTAACTCTCCTTTGGAGGATCAATTCTGATCTGCAGATTTAGAGGGAAAGACTAAAAAGCCACTTAATTCTGGCCAGGTAAAGCTGCATTCTCCAATCCAATATTACAGACCAATATTAAAATCAATATTTTGAAAATGTCTAAATGATACATGGTTTGACTAAACATGTATCTGACTGATCACTGCGTCTATTCTCAGTCAATTCAGCACACAGAGAACACTAAGTTGGGATGAATGACTGTTTATGTCAGAAGGATGTGTTCCAGATGCAGATATGATGCCCACTTCTGCACCATGGGTTTGTGAATAATAAGTTCTTCATGGCTGGAGCTTTGGATGCCTTTTGGAGCTTTAATAAGAAAAACATATTTGATAACGTAGTCTGGTACCAAATGTTAGTTTGTTAATGTTGTATGCAAGAAAGAACCATTAGAAAGTTTTAGTCGATATGGTTAAACATCAAAAACAAAATATGATAGGAGAATTGTGAAGAATAGCCTGGGGAATGGCTACGAATAATAAGGGAAGAAAAACAGGAGGAAAAACTAGAGCAGCTAAAATGCCAGGTGAAGAGCAGTGTGCTTCTGAACTGAAACAGCACAGAGGAGGAGACGGGTCGGGGTGTATTTTAGGGGTAGAATCAACAAAGTTTAGCTATTGACTGAATGTGAAAAGTGAAGGAGAGAGAGAAGCCAAATTTGCTAGATTTTTAAATGATAGGAATTTAGAGAATAACATTTTTCAGAATTAAATTAAAAAATATATCTATCTGTTTATGTTCCCTCTTTCCTTTTTTATCATTCCCTTTCTTGCCTCTTCAGTTCTGTCTCCTTCTCCCCTTCTTCTCTCCTTTTTTTTTCCCTTAGTTTTAAAAAAACTTTTATTTTAGGGGGTACATGTGAAGATTTGTTACGTAGGTAAACGCACAGGTTTAGTTATATAGATTATGTTACCACCCAACTATTAAGCCCAGTAACCAATAGCTATCTTTTCTGCTTCTCTCCCTTGTCCCACCCTCCACACTCAAGCAGACTCCAGTATTTGTTGTTCCCTTCTTTGTGTTCATAAGTTCTCATCATTTAGTGCCCACTTATAAGTGAGAACATAGGGTATTTGGTTTTCTGTCCCTGTGTTAGTTTGCTAACAATAGTAGCCTCCGGCTTCATCCAAGTTTCTGCAAAAGACATGATCTCATTCTTTTTTATGGCTGCATAGTATTCCATGGTGTATACATACCACATTTTCTTCATCCAATCTGTCACTGATGGGCATTTAGGTTGATTTCATGTCTTTGCTATTGTGAACAGTGCTGGAATGAACATTTGCATGCACGTGTCTTTATGGTAGAATGCTTTATATTCCTCCGGGTATATGCCCAGTAATGGATTGCTAGGCTGAATGGTAGTTCTGCTTTATTAAAATTGCAGTTTTTAAAACTGCAATTACTTTTGCATCAACTGAATATCTCTTTGAGGATTTGCCACACTGCTTTCCACAATGACTGAACTAATTTACACTCCCACCAGCAGTGTATAAGGATTCCCTTTTCTCTGCAACTTCATCAGCATCTGCTGTTTTTTGACTTTTTAGTAATAGCCATTCTGACTGGTGTGAGATGGCATCTTAATGTAGTTTTGATTTGCATTATCTAATGATTAGTGATATTGAGGTTTTTTTTCACTTGCTTATTGGCTGCCATGTATGTCTTCTTTTGAAAAGTATCTGTTCATGTCTTCTGCTCACTTTTTAACAGGATTGTTTGCATTTCTTTTGAGAATGTAAGTTCCTTATAGATATTGGATATTAGACCTTTGTTAGATGCATAGTTTGCAAAACTTTTCTCCCATTCTGTGAGATGCCTGTTTACTCTGTTGATAGTTACTTTTTCTGTGCAGAAGCTTTTTAGTTTAATTAGATCCCATTTGTCAATTTTTGGTTTTGTTGCAATTACTTTTGGTGTCTTTATCATGAAATCTTTGCCTGCTCTTTTGTCCAGGATGGTATTTCCTGGGTTGTCTTCTAGAATTTTTATAGCTTTGTGTTTTAGGTTTAAGTCTTTAATCCATCTTGAGTTGATTTTTGTATATGGTGTAAGGAAGGGGTCCAGCTGCAATGATCTGCATATGGCAAGCCAGTTATCCCAGCACCATTTATTGAATAGGGAGTCTTTTCCCCATTGCTTGTTTTTGTCAGCTTTGTTGAAGATCAGATGGTTGTAGGTGTGTGGCCTTATTTCTGGGCTCTCTATTCTCTTCCATTGGTCTATGTGTCTGCTTTTGTACCAGTACCATGCTGTTTTCATTACTGTAGCCCTGTAGCGTAGTTTGAAGTCAGGTAGTGTGATGCTTTCAGCTTTCTTCCTTTTGCTTAGGATTGCCTTGGCTATTTGTGCTCTTTTTTGGTTCTGTATGAATTTTAAATAGTATTTTTCTAGTTTTGTGAAGAATGTTATTGGTAGTTTGATAGAAATAGCATTGAATCTGTAAATTGCTTTAGGCAGTATGGCCATTTTAATAATATTGATTCCTTCTATCCATGAGCAGGGCATGTTTTTCCATTTGTTTGTTTCATCTCTGATTTCTTTGACTAGTGGTTTGTACTTCTCCTTGTAAATATCTTTTGCCTCCTTAGTTAGCTGTATTCCTAGGTATTGTATTCTTTTTGTGGCAATTGTGAATGGGAATTCATTCCTGATTTGGCTCTCAGGTTGGCTGTTCTTGGTGTATAAAAATGCTAGTGATTTTTATACATTAATGTTGTATCCTGAAACTTTGCTGAAGTTGTTTATCAGCCTAAGGAACCTTTGGGCTGAGACTATAGGGTTTTCTAGATATAGGATCATGTAATCTGCAAACAGGGCTAGTTTGACTTTCTCTCTTCCTATTTGGATGCCCTTTATTTCTTTCTTTTGCCTAATTGCACTCGCCAGGACTTCCAATTCTATTAATATGTTGAATAGGAGTGGTGAAAGACAGTGTCCTTGTCTTGTGCTGGTTTTCAAGGGGGATGCTTTCAACAGTATGATGTTGGCTGTGAGTCTGTCATATATGGCTGTTATTACTTTGAGGTATGTTCCTTCAATACCTAGTTTATTGAGAGTTTTCAACATGAAGCAGTGTTGATTTTTATCACAAACCTTTTCTGCATCTATTGAGGTAATCATATGGTTTTTGTCTTTAGTTCTGTTTATGTGATGAATCATATTTATTGATTTGTGTGTGTTGAACCAACCTTGCATCCTGGGGATGAAGCCTGCTTGATGGTGTTGGGTTAGCTTCGATATGCTGCTGGATTCAGTTTGCAAGTATTTTGTTGTGGATTTCTGCATCGATGTTTGTCAGGGATATTGGCCGGAAGTTTTTTGTTATTGTTGTTGTGTCTATCAGGATTTGGTGTCAGGATGATGCTGACCTCACAGAACGGGTTGGGAGAGGAATCCCTCCTGTTCAATTTTTAAAAATAGTTTCAGTAGGAATCAATTTCTTCCTGGCTCAGTCTCGAAAGGGTGTATGTGTCCAGCAATTTATTCATCTTTTCTATATTTTCTAGTTTTTGTGTATAGAGTTGTGTTCATAGTAGTTTCTGATGGTTATTTTTATGTCTGTGGGGCCAATGGTAACATTCCCCTCATCATTTCTAATTGTATTTATTTGGATCTTCTATCTTTTCTTCTTTATTAATCTAGCTAACAGCCTATCTTATTTTATTTTATTTTTTTCAAAAAACGAATTCCTGGATTTGTTGATCTTTTGAATTTTTTTGTGTCTCAATTTCCTTCAGTTCAGCTCTGATTTTGGTTATATTTTGTCTTCTGCTAGCTTTGGGATTTATATTTTTCTTGCTCCTCCAATTCTTTTAGTTGTGATGCTAAGTTGTTAATTCAAGATCTTTCTAAATTTCTGATGTGAGTGTTTAGTGCTATGAATTCCCCTCTTAACACCGCTTTAGCTATGTCCCAGAGATTCTGGTATGTTGTATCTTTGTTTTAATTAGTTTCAGAGAACTTCCTGATTTCTGCCCTAATTTCATTATTTGCCCAAAATTCATTCAGGAGCATGTTGTTTAATTTCCATGTAATGGGATGGATTTGAGTGATTTTCATTGTGTTCACTTCTATTGTTATTGCACCGTGGTCTGAGAGAGTGTTTGGAATTACTTCGGTTCTTATACATTTGTCGAGGATTGTTTTATGTCCAGTATTCATTTTGACCTTGGAAAATCCAATGATTGTGTATCTTGAGGATGCTCTTCAATTGTAGAATCTTGTAGAAGCTCTCTGTATTTCCTGAATTTGACTGTTTGCCTCTCTGGCAAGGTTGTGGAAGTTTTTATGGATGATATTCTAAAATTCTGTTTCCCAATTTGTTTGCTTTTCCCTCTCCCTATCAAGGATGCCAGTGATTCATAGATTTGGCCTCTTTACATAATTTCATACTTCTCAGAGGTTTTACTGGGACTACAGGCACCCACCACCACGCCCGGCTAATTTTTTGTATTTTTACTAGAGATGGGGTTTCACCATGTTAGCAAGGATGGTCTCGATGTCCTGACCTCATGATCCACCTGCCTTGGCCTCCCAAAGTGCTGGGATTACGGGTGTGAGCCACCACGCCCGGCCCTTTTTTCTTTATTTTATCTTTTTTTTTTTTTTTTTTTTTTTCAGAGAGCCAGTCTTTAAGTTCTTAGATTCTTTCCTCAGCTTGGTTTATTCTGCTGTTAATACTTGTGATTGCATTGTGAAATTCTTGTATTGTGTCCTTCAGCTCTATCAGACCCATTATGTTCTTTTTTATACCCACTATTTTGTCCTTCAGCTCCTGTATCATTTTATTGAATTCTTACTTTCCTTCAACTGGGTTTTGTTTCAGAAGATCATCTCCTGAACCTTGATGATCTTTATTTCTATCCATATTCTGAATTCTCTTTCTGTCATTCCAGCCAGCTCAGTCTGGTTAAGAACTCTTGTTGCAGAACTGGTAGAGTCATTTAGAGGACATATGACACTCTGGCCACTCGAGTTATTGGAGGTCTTGCGTTACTTCTTTTTCATCTCTCTGTTTGGGTGGTCCTTTAATTGCAATGTAGATTGAGTATAGTCAATAGACTTCTTTTTTGGATTTTTCACAGGCCAAGACTTTGTGCAGGGTCTTTATTTGAAGCTGACTTCTTGTCTTTGGTTTCAGTGGGGATTATATTAGTGAGGTATTTTTGGTGTTGAAGCTTTGGGGTGTGATCTAGTAGGTGGCACTTAGGCATATTGGTCAGTTGGTAGACTCTTGCTTGGTTGTGTGGCTCCCCTGTGTTTCCTCACAGTTGCAGCTATGTTCCCTCTAAATGCTCTGAGAGTGTGGATTCCTCTCCCTTTTGAGTGCTGGCTATACATCAGGGCTTGGCAATCCTGGGCTGCCCATTGCAGCTCTGGGGCAATCTCAGTGTTTATGTTCCTTTCCCAACTTGGAGAAAGCAGAAGAAGGAACTTGAGTAGTGGTTGTGGCCAAGGGTCTTTTGCTTGTCTTCTGGGTACTCCACCCCAGGGATATGCAGGTCAGCAATTGCTCAGTGCAGTCAGCACAGGATGGAAGAACAGGGCTGTGGGCCAAGCTGGGGGTTCCCTGTCTGGTGACAAGCAGTGGAGGGTGGCTGGGATCTGAGGGACAGACTAGCCTCCTCTCCTTACGTTGACTGCACCTTGTTGGAGGTATGGATAAGGCACTTAGGGTCTTTACTCTTTCATTAGTCTGAGGGTAGCAAGGGAATTTCTGAGGTAGTGGTAGAGAGGCTTTCAGTTGCCCCTTGGGGGCTCTGTCTAGGGAGGGACTTGCAGAGCTTCTACTGGCTTGATAGCCCTCCTGGGGGTTGGTGGGGGCTGGGCTGGAGGTCCAGTCCTGGAGAAACTGCCTGCTGAGGAGACATGGGAAAGTGCACCCACCTAACAGTCTGGCCACTTTCCATAGGGCTGCTGCAATATGCTGAGGGCCTACTCCAGTCCCTAGTCACCTCACATTTTCCAGTATCTGGAGGTATCAGCAGTGAAGGCTGAAAAACACAAAAGATAGTGGCCTGCCCCCCTCTCTCTGGAAACTCCTTCCTAGGGAGACACAGACCTGTTGCTGGCCTGAATGCACCTGTAGGAGGTAGTTGAGACCCTAATTGGGAGGTCTTGCCCAATGAAGAGGAAAGAGATTGGTCACCCACTTCAAAAAGCAGTCTGGCCACATTTTCATAGAGCAGTTGTGCTGTGCTGGCAGTCTGCTTCAGGCCTCTGTTGCTTCAGATACTCCAAAGCCTGTTGGAGGCCACACAAATGTTTATTATGATTAGGCATAATTGAAGCCTGTCAGTGAAAATATGAACCTGTGTTCAATTAAACAGCTAACCAATCATCACCTCTTCCTCCTTGCTCTTGTTACCCAATAAATATGAAGGGCTGTAGAAGCCCAGGGACTGCCTTTGCTCACTAGAAGCAGGGAGCTCTCTTCTCCCCATGTTACCTTTCCTTTAAAATAGTTTCTTTTTCCCTTGGTTTTCATTTCTATGTTTGTCCCTTCGTTCAGTTGCAGTGAGGGTCTCAAATGGTAACAGTAGTAACTGCAGTAATGACGGTGTCGAGTAGTAACAGTAATAACTGCGGAGTGAAGGTCTCAAGTAGTAGTTGTGGCAGTCGGCCACAAAAGCCCGAAGGCTGGAGTGGCTAAGTTGCCCAAACAGCAAAGATGGTGGCCCACCCCTTCCACTGGGAGCTCTGTCTCAGGGAGGTACAATGCTGCTACTGGTAGCTGGCTGAAATTCCAAGCCAGCGGATCATATCCTGGAGGACTGCATACTGTTGCTGCAGCCCCCAGCATTCAGTCGCTTTTCTATGGTATGTACTGGGGTGTAACCTTCCACTTTGCTGGAGTTGCAGCTACTTTTGCTGGGAAGCTCGGAAAGCCTGGGCATCTAAGGACCCTGGGGTCTCTGCATGTGCCTGAGTGGCTGCTCTGCTGAGACTCCATGTAGCTCTGTATATCAAACTAAACGCCCTGGTGGAGTGGGTTCACGAGGGGATCTCCTGACCCAAGGGTTGCAAAGATCTGTGGGAGAAGCCTGCCTTCCCGGGTTCACACATTCACTCACTACTTCCCTGGGCAGGGGAGGTTGCCCTGGCTCCGTGTCACTCCTGGTTGGGCTGATGTTCTGCCTCACTTTTCTCCATTCTTCGTGGCTCAAGTTTTTTCTTGATTAGTCCCAGTGCATGTACCTGGATGTTTCAGCTGAAGGTGCTGTATTTACTCACCCCTTCCATTCCTCTCTATGGAGCCACACACATAAGCTGCTTCTAGTTGGCAATCTTGGCCACTCCCACTTTCTTAGTTTTATATCATTCAAATCTATTGAGCGCATGCTTTTTAATATATTATCTCATTTAATCTGCACACTGATCCTATGAGAAAGGCAGATTTTAATGAATTGATTGATTAATTGAGTGATTGATTAACTGAAGGCTCCCAGAGCTGAACTCACTTGTCCAAGGTCACCCACTAGCAAATGTGGGCTATTGTGGGTTGGAATCCATATCAGTCTGATTCTGAACATCATATTATTTTCCTTCACATGACAATCAGATTTTTAGGAGAAGATGGTTTCCATGTGAGGTACCGACAGAACTCCAGAGAAATCCAGCAGGCAACTGGAAATGTAGGCTTGAGTACTGAGGAAGAGATACAGATTTGGAAGTCATCTGTAGAAAGGTGAAAGTTAAACTGAGAGAATGGGCGAGGTCATCAATAGAATGCCTGCAAAAGTGACTGAGAGGAAAGCTGACAACAGGACTTTGGGGAATGCTTCCATGTAAAGGCCAGCTGAAACACTCAGAATTCCTTGGAAAACTGCTAGTGATTTAATCCATGAATTATTGAATCACTGAATCCATCATAACCAATATTGTAAAGGATTAAATTTTTTTTTATCCCAGTCAAAACTTACTGGGGATTAAAAAATTATTTGAGATGTACTTATAGTAAATAAATCTTTACAATTATAGAACCACACAAAGCACATTTTGTTATAAATCACATCACAACCACTGGAATGATAGGATGTTGCAACTGAAAATTGCCATGCTAGTGACAAATTTATTTACTCAATTTATTATTTCATTAATTAGTTCATGATTCTTTAATTTGTCAAGCATTTATTGACTTCATATTCTTTAAGATAAGAAATCTACATATTGATGAAAAGCAATATTTCAAAAGCACTGTTAATTAACAACATACAAACGCTCCCATACTTTGAAAATGTATAGTTCCCCAAGACATACCTAACCAGATGTTTGCCTGGCCACAACTCCTAAGAAGGAGAATGTGTGATATAAATGTAAAGAAGTTAAACTATATATTATGGACTGAAGTGTGTTCCCTCCCAGATTCACATATCGAAGTCTCAACCCTCAGTAAATTGGTATGTAATTAACTTTGGAGATAAGGTCTTTAAGCAGCTGATAAAATTAAAATGAGGTCATTAGGATGGAGACCTAATCCAATAAGACTGGTGTCTGTATAAGAGAGAGAACTACTGTCGTTCCACCTTATCTGAGGTTTCACTTTCTGAGGTTTCAGTTACCCATGGTTAACTGCAGTCTGAAAATATTAAATGGAAACTTCCAGAAATAAACATTCCATAACTTTCAAATTACTTGCTGTCTGAGTAGCATGATGAAATCTTCCACTGTTCTGCCCCATCTTACTGGGGATGTAAATCATCCCTGTCTTCAGTGTATCCATGCTATAGACAGTACTCACCCATTAGTCACCTAGTGACTGTCATGGTTAACACATCAGCTGTGATATGGTTTGGCTGTGTACCCACCCAAATCCCATCTTGAATTCCCACATGTTTTGAGAGGGACCCAGTGGGAGGTAATTGAATCATGGGGGCAGGCCTTTTCCATGCTGCTCTCATAATAGTGAGTAAGTCTCATGAGATCTGATGGTTTTATAAGGGGTGGGAAGTTCCCTGCACAAGCTCTCTCTTTGCCTGCTGCCATCTATGTAGAACGTGACTTGCTCCTCCTCACCTTCTGCTATGATTTTGAGGTTTTCCCAGCAACATGGAACTGCAAGTCCATTAAACCTCTTTCTTTTGTAAATTGCCCAGTCTTTGGTATGTCTTTATCAGCAGTGTGAAAACAGACTAATATGACCTGTCTCAATGTGGCAGTGCTTGTGTTCAAATAACTCTTATTTTAATAATGTCCCCAAAGCCCAAGAGTTCTGTGCCTAATTTATAAATTAAATTTTATCATAGGTATGTATGCATAGAAAGAAACAGTATGTATATATTTGCTACCATTCATGGCTTCAGGCATCCACTGGGGGTCTTAGACCATATCCCCTATAGATAAGGATAAGGAGGGACTATCATACCAGGGTCCTGTGCACTGAAGGGAAACCATGTGAAGAGGCAGCAGAAGAGCAGCTATTTACAAGTCAAGGAGAGAGGCCTCAACGAAACCAATCTTGTCGGCACCTTAATGTTGGACTTCCTGCCTCTAGGACTGTGAGAAAATAAATTTCTGTTGTTTAAGCCATCCAGTATGTGATATTTTATTATGACAACCCTAGAAAATGATTACACTGTGAAACTAGAAATTTACCTTCAAAGGGAGTAGAGGGAGATTAGGGAGATTTCTAGATTGAGAAATGTGAAAGAGGTATTGTTTAGATTTTGACAAAATAGACCAGCCTCTTGAAAAGTTTAAGCTAAAGTGCAGGCATTGTGGTCTACTGGGTGGGACAGATGGGCGGCACCAGGGTCTCTTACCAATTTCATTATCTTTGATTATTTAAAAAGAGGAAAGATACTTTATTAATATTTAGTTGTGAAACACCTTGCCTTTGTGCAGCGACCCACAAAATAAAGAACATTTAGAAAGACCTTGACTATTCTCTTCTGATTTTATGACCATATCTATAGTGATAGGCAAGGCTATGCAGAAATAGTGAACATATGAAATGCAAACTGGCTACTTTTAGTGTTTCACAAGAACTTGTAAAGATGCCTGAAAAGCACACAAAAATGCTCCTTTTAGTGTTTTTATGGGGATAGCTTAAGGTTGTTTTCAAAGTTTTGAGATCCAAATGCAAAGGACTTCACTGTTTTACAAGTGGTTTAATCCCATGGGTAGTGTGGTTATAATCCAGATGAGCCTCTTGAGGGGCAGAAATAAACTGTGCCAATTTTTTTGTGTGTGTTGAAAGGACCATAAAGGAGAAACAGATCATAGTTTGTGGGTTGATAAATAGTTCAGCACACACAGCCAGAAGAATGAACCTTACGCACATTGCACAGCTAACCGTATTTTTTATTTATTTTTTCTTGAAGGCAGAAATGAGGGAGAGGAGTTGTGGTTTCTGTTATTTCTCTGTTACAACCTTTCGCTCAGTGATGTGGCAAGGATAAAAAGGATATGTCAGAATTTAAAATGTGGCATTGAAAGAAAAAATTCAGAATATGGTAAAGATGTAGGTATATGGAGCTTAATTTACTGTGTTCAATTTTCTTTTTAAAATGAAAAATTAAAAGTGGGTTTAGAAATTATTGGAAGCAAAACTATGGTGGTCCTGTTTAGATGACTTGTAAAAAGGAAACTGAAGTAGAAACAAAAGCTGAAATGAAAGTTTACTTTGATTGGGCTGAGTTTTCCCTTGACAGATAACTTAGGGAAGAATCCATTTGCAGAGGGCTCACTCCAAGAGTGAGTGCAGGACAGAGGGATTTTTAGATACTAAAAGTGCACCAGATGCATGCAAAACCCTCAGTTATGAAATCTCTGGGGAGTTTATCACACACAGACTGTTTCTCTCCCCTCCTCTCCATTTTATCTTTTGTTGCATGAGGCATTTATTAATGACAAAGGTACACAAACTCACCTATAGACATGATCTTTGTGACTCTGAGGAAAGATTGGTGCTAATATTTTCCTCCCTCTTATCTTTAAGAGTTGTCTGTTCTAGATTGGGCTAAATGATTTTTTTGTAAACTTTCTCACATAAGTGAAAATACCATTTCTTTAAACATCAAAGCCCATTTGAATTAGGTCATTTCATAATTTATATTATCAAACAGATTGTAATTTTTTCCAGATTTTAAGAATTTCCAGATTATTTTAAATTTTATGGGCCAAATTCTGCCCTCAATTATGCACATGCAACTAATTGCACACACATAACTGAGGGTAGAGTTTGGCTTTTGGAGTTGAAAATCTCTAAAGTTCTGAATTTTTTTCTTGGAAAAAAACAGACTTTTATCTAAAAATGTAAATAAAATCTTCAAAATTATTGACATCTTTTTTTTTGAAAGTTGCTTTTCAGTACTGATTAATAAGTCCACCACACCCGGGTGTAATCACTGTTATCTTTTCTGCGATGAGAAAATAGTCAAATGACTATTATTTGCTTGAAGTCACACAAGCAAGAGAGTAATAGAATTAAGGTTAGCATTAGCATTTTAAGTCTATGCTCTGTGATAATAGCTGGAACTATACATAACCATGTGATAACTTAGTTATATTCTTGATTGTTGTCTCTTTTATTATTCAAAATAATAATGGCTCTACTAGATATTTTTTCCTGATTATAAAGATAATATTGGAGATAATTTAAACAGTATGGAAAAGTGTGGGGAGTAAGGCAACCACTAGAATTTCCACCACTAGGAGGGGTCATTTATATTTTGTTGAATATTCTTCTAGGAGTGTTATCTGACTTTTTCTCTAATCTTATATTGATATAATACTTTACATGTTACTGTAGCAAACTTTTTCACCAAGGAAATATTGGAAATGTTTTCAGGTGGAGATACACAGATACCCTTCTTTTAAGGCCACATAATATTCCATTGCATCAGCAAGTCTCTTATTTTCATGAGAAGAAATGTGCTTCATTGTCATAAAGTCAGTCATTATGAACACATTTGTTTTTATAATTAATAACTGGAACTTGCTTCTCTTTTAGCTTTGCCAAAGATCTCAGATTTCTACATACTTTGCTCTTGTTTGAAACTATAATTTTGAGTTGCACATTCATAGAACTCTACACAGACATGAAAATTAAAAATGTCATGGCAATGGAAAATGTGAATAACAGAGGGAAGTAAAATCCTCAGAAAATCTCTAATGTATTTTGTAAATAGCATCTTATCATTATCCAACTTTAGTGTGATGATCTGCTTAAAATGTCCAAATTGATAGGGACTTTTCATTTTATTCTTTTCCTTAGCAATTCCTGGGAGATCAGAGTAAGCAGTGGAATGGAAAATCCTGGATAATCTTGACTTTGGGTAATCAATTGCTAAACACTCAATGTAGAGTGGAATGTTTATACTTATATAAGTAGAGCTTGAAAAATTGACAGAAACTGCCACACAGGCTCTGTATATTTCCATTTTACCCTGTGTGCTGCCCTCCCCGATTCCTCAACTCCTGAAACCCTTGCACTCTATTGCCCTCATGAAAATTCAGATCAATTAACAGCCTCATATTCTTCCCCCTTTAGATCCCATTCCCTCTAGCGTAGTCAAGGTCATCTCTAGCAATATTCCCTTCTCCTTTTATCACCAGATTTTCCCACTCTACTGAATTATTCTTATGGATATGTAAATATGCAATTTTTCTTTTATCTTAAAAATATTTATCTTGACCTATTTTTCACTTCGCCTATCACCCCACTTCTTGGCTCCTCTTTGGAGCAAAGGAATTATCTGTATTCTTTGTCTCTAATTCTTCTCCCTTTCTCTTAATCTGATCCAATCAAGCTTTTCTCCCAGTTGAGTTAAAAAAAAAATGCTCTTCTTAAGGTTACCAATAACCTCCATGATCTGATAGTTAGTTCTCAACCCTTCTTTTACTTGGCCGGTCAGCATCATTTGATACATTTGATCACTTCCTCTTTCTTAATAAACTGTCTTCACTTGGTTTCCAAGGTATCATATTCTTTTTGTTTCTTTCCATCTTCCTGGTTGCTACTTCTCAGTCTTCTTGGCTGGATCCTCTTCTTGACTTCTTAATTTTGAAATATTATGTTCTTTCTATTTTCCTCTTTATATTCACAGTGTTAAATATTATCCATATTCATACCTGTAGGACCATCTGTTGTCCAGACCTGATATTCCTGTATCCAGCAATATCTTTTAGACTCCACATGCCTCACACTCAACTCCTGATATTCCTCACCTCTCTGTAGACCTTCACTAATCTCAGTTTAGGCAACTCCATCATGATAGTTGCTCATGACAACTTGAAAATCATCTTTAGTGACGTTTGCTCTTTGACACCCCACATCCAATCTCTCAGGAAATCCTGTTAGCCCTAATTTTAAAATATATTCAGAATCTGCCCATTTCTTACCTCCTCTGCTGAGTTACTAGAATCCCTGATCAGGTCTCATTCTATTCTTGTCTTTTAGAGTCTATTGTCAACAAATTAGCCATAGTGAGCCTCTTAAAACCTAAATCATATCATGGAGCAAATATATTTGAGATGGAGTCTTGCTCTGTCAACCCAGGCTGGAATGCAGTAGCACAATCTTGTCTCACTGCAACTTTCACCTCCCGGGTTCAAGCAATTCTGCTGCCTCAGCCTCCCAAGTAGCTGGGACCTACAGGCATGCGCCACTGCACCAGGCTAATTTTTGTATTTTTAGTAGAGATGGGGTTTCGTTATGTTGGTCAGGCTGGTCTCAAGCTGACCTCAGTTGATCCACCCGCCTCAGCCTCCCAAAGTGCTGGGATTACAGGCATGAGCCACTGCGCCTGGCCAAAAAGAAAAATTTTTGACTTTAAAATATAAAATGTATACATCATTGCCCCATCCCATTAGCTCTTCTGAACAATCAGCTGTATTGATTAGCAACTAAAAATGTCAAGGTATATTTTAAAAATATTTAGGACTACTCTAGGGCTTTGAAATAATGAGGTGCTCAAGTCCTCATTAAGAAATACAGCATATATGAAGCTATCAGAGTTGGTTAGTCAAGCAAGAGAAATGCTTTTGTGTATCTTATTAAGTGAGGTAAATTAGTGTGCTTTGTTTCAATTCATTAACCAAATATTGAAAAGTAAGGTAAACCACTTTTGGAAGGAATAAAAATATCCATGAGGATCAGTGAGTTATCAGGCTCACAAAAATTTATTTTGTTGTGAAGGCTGTAGCTACTTATGTCAACTGATTTTTTATTCCAATTATTTGCATTAAAAAATATAATTTGGGGGACTTATTGTTTAATGTTATTTAAGATCAGCATTTGATGAAGCAGTTAATGATTGAAAGTAAGAGATTTTAAAGCATATTAGTTTAAATGTTGGCCATCAAACAACAGAAAACACTTAGGCTTGAAAAAAAAGGCAAGTAATTTTTTTCTTTTTCTTGAGATTTAAAATGTAAGGCAGTTTTAAGTACCATTTTTTGAGGTTTTATGGGACACCAAATAAAATGCCTTCTTTTCCTTTATAAGGATAGACAATGAATCAGTTAGATGGAGATTAAAATGCCAGCTTTATAACTAATCAAAATCTACTATGAAGCTTGCAACTTAGATTTGCATCTACAATTGCTTCTTAACATTTCACCACTGTTAGATGCATGTGCTCATTTCGTGTAAGCCACTGTATTACTGCAGACTCCCTTACAGGTCAGGATGTTTACCAAGTGGCATGGGGCAGACTTGAAGGCTAAGGCCCCTTGGTTAGATGGCTCCAGAAAGAGAGAGAAAGAGGAAAAGGCTGAGGTGAACTTGCTCGGTGACATTCACTAGTCAAATCAATGGATTCTTCTCTCACAGGGAGAGGTAAGTAGGGGTAGAAAGGACGGCTGAGAGTTTCTTTCTAGTCAAAGCCTTCCCAGATGGAAACAGGAAGAATGGAGAACATTTATCCCCAACCAAGAACATGATTTACTCATCACATGTGTGTGATCTATTATGTTAATAGCAATTATGCCATGTGTTTCAAAATGTGTGTATTAGTGGGAAGGGGGGACATGGGGATTATTATATTTCAAAATTTCCACTTCCATTTTTCAGAAAATTACACAGAGTTGCAAATCAGAAAGACTCATAAATTGTTGGCATACACACCGTTGTGAATTAATGTCCAGGAGTTGATGGCTCAGGCGTGGAGAAAGGAAGAAGAGGGGATGCAGCAGTGCCTTTATTAATGAGCAGAGGCCAAGATACCGATAAAACCCACTTCTGTTGAAGGCGGCACTGCTGCCATCTGGTGGACTTCGAAGGAGAGACCCGTAAGGGGAGAAGTCAATTAGATTCCGGCATCTTGCTGCTACTTTCTAGGTACGGTGTTGGGGCATTTAAAGACAACAGGTCTCGTTCTTTGCCCTTAGGAAGCTGGGAATTAAACAGGGGAAACAGACCTCACTCAGGAGAATATGGGAAGTTTGGCTGTAATGGGAGAGCCAAGAGATAGTAGAATACACTGCCATGAGGACTGTCAGGAAAAGATATACAAAAGAGGCAACACTGGTTTGTGTTGGAAGCAAAGATAGGATTCAACAGGGAGAGAAGTAGGCACTGCTCCAAACAACTTAATTCTGCTGGTTTGTTAAGGGTCTAAAGAAAGTTCCTATTCTTTTTAGAATTAACCTATTTTTTATACTTCTCTTTTATGATCAGACTCTCCCAAGTTTGTAATTGTGCTAATCCGTTGATGAGATGTTTTACTCATCCTAATCAGAAGAAAGGTCTCCCTAACAATAGAAGTTATGGGTATGGTAACCAGCATGACATGTCCCTCCCTCAATACCCCACTAGGATATCTCTTATGCTCTGCCCTGAAAAACACGATGAGGCTTAATTTCAGTGAATTTCCTTGGTCTGTGGTTTACCATAGCATAAGCTTTTGAGGTTGAGCTTTACAAATTCAATTTTAATCAGATATTATTTTTCTCCTAAGCAAGCTCTAAATACCGCAAATAAAGCTTTCACCAGTTTAGAAACCATCTATAACTCATAAGTGTAATTAGGTTTAAAATGATGCTGAGATTTCACACTATCCCTGTTCAACACTTATGATTTTATATTCTATGCCTCTATTCCCTAAATGGTGGTCAGCTGAATATTTCCCTATTAGGAGCTGTGGATGTTAAGAGCCCAGCAAGTTAAAAAGTAATAACTTTTGATTTGGCAACAGCACAATAAAGTATGGCTAACTGAAACCATTGCCAGCATGAAGCATGACATATGAAAAATGGTACTTTCACGTTGCCTATAGTAATGTACAGAGGTTCTGTTCTGCCTGAATTTCATTTGAGTTTCCCGTGGTCGTCAAAATGGGTTTCTTTCAATCTTTGTGTCAGTGGAGGTTGATTTGCGTGGGACTTGAGTGGTAAACCTGTCAAACACAACGAAGTTTGTTATTCCATTGGGCCCTATCATAAAAAATCAGTTTTGAAAGCTGCCAAACCTAGAGAAATTGGCTGATTTTGGGGCTAAGGCTTATTGCATAGATTTGGATAATGCCTGCACATATGTTTAAAAAGTCTTGGTTTCAAATATGTTTGTGTTTAAAACTCCTTCGGCAAAGGATTTGTAACTAAATAAATACAATGGAAAATAAATTTAAACAAAGGTTTTAAATTTATTTATCCACTTAGTGTTTGAAATACTGTATCCTCCACTCAAAGTTACATTTTCTTCCACCACAATCTTTCTTTTTTAAATCCAAATGTTCTTAACATTAAATTTAGAAGATGCGTAAAGATGATGTACAGGCCAAGGAAGATGAGACAATCTATAAAACCCAGTTAGAGAGTCTAAGGAGGATGAGCCGAGTTGGAAGCAATGCCAGCAGCCAGATCAGCATGGAAACACTAGACAAAGAAGATATCGCTTTGAGATATGACAGACCAACAGTGATGACATCTTCCTGTATTGAGCCACAAAGAGGCAAAATAGTATTCTGGCCTTAGGTAGCTGACATTTTTCTGCAGAGGTATGATCTACTCAGATGAGGATGAATGATAATGCCAAATAGCAGAGGCTAGGCCAATGAAAGGCAGGAAGCAGGTGTGTTACCTCAGGCCTAATGTGGCCAGGAATGGCTTATGAAGAGAGTGGGATTTAATTTGGTCTTCCCCCCCTTCAATTTTTACTTTTTAAATTATGAAATGCTTTAAGTATGGGATTTGGAGGGTGCATAGTTCTTAAGTAGAATAGATACTACTTATCTTAGACTGCTGTTCATTAAATACTACAGACACTGTGATCAATTGCTTTATATGCGTGAATTTACGCCATTCCTACAATTTTTCTATGACTTGAATACCAGTTTTTTCTCCTAAATTGCAGTTGAAACAACATTAGAAAGGTTAAACAAAGTGCCCAAAGTCATATAGCTGCTGAATGGCAGAGCCTAGACTCAAAGCCAAATTTGTCTAATTCCAAAACCCAAGCTCTTACTGATATGATTTGACCTGTGTCCCCACTCAAATCTCACCTTGAATTGTAATAATCCCCATGTGTCAAGGGCAGTGTCAGGTGTAGATAATTGAATCATGGAGATGGTTTCCCTCAAACTGTTCTCATGGTGGTTGAATAAGTCTCATGAAATCTGATGGTTTTATAAATGGAGTTCCCCTGCACAAACTCTCTTGCCTGCCATCTTGTAAGATATCCCTTGCTCTTCCTTTGTCCTCTGCCATGATTGTGAGGCCTCCCCAGCCACCTGGAACTGTGAGTCCATTAAACTTCTTTCCTTTATAAGGGAATCCAGTATGCCTTCATTAGCAGCGTGAGAAGAGACTGAAACACTTACCACACACTTATTGCCCGTTAATATGGTTTAGCTGTACACCCACCCAAAATTTCATTTTGAATTGTAATCCCCATAATCCCCACATGTCAACAGAGAGACCAGGTGGAAGTAATTGAATCATGGGGGTGGTTTCCCCCTTGCTGTTCTTGCCATATTGAGTGAGTTCTCGCGAGATCTTAGGGTGTTATAAGTGTTTGGCAGTTCCTCCTGTATTCTTTCTCCCTCCTGCTGCCTTGTGAGGAACGTGCCTGGCTTCCCTGTCGCCTTCTGCCATGATGATAAGTTTCCTGAGGCTTCCCCAGCCATATGGAACTGTGAGTCAA
Organism: Macaca thibetana thibetana; assembly: GCF_024542745.1. NCBI lineage: Eukaryota > Metazoa > Chordata > Mammalia > Primates > Cercopithecidae > Macaca > Macaca thibetana. The sequence goes on along the minus strand of NC_065582.1, from coordinate 82,439,175 downwards.
TTAAACCTCTTTCCTGCTAAATTACCCAGTCTCGGGCAGCTCTTTATAGCAGTGTGAGGACAGATGAATACATGCATATATAACAATCAATGACCTTCACTTTATAATAAGACAATGAAGGCTGTAAGACAGTTGTTTAAGATTATCATATAAGACCATGAAGCTCAGAGAATTCATTCCTAACATGAAGCGTATGCTAGTTTGGAAAGGAATTCACCAAGTGGTAATTGTAAAAACTATTTAACAGACACAGAATAATGTTTACCATATAATGTTACATGTAAAAATAATAGTGTACATTGGTGTCAACATATGGTATGCATGTAGAAAAAGCCCTGTACACATATAGACAAAACTCTGAAAGACTAATTTAAATTTAAAGGGAAAATAGTTCTCTTGGAATAGCAAGAGTCATATTTAATTTTCATACACATTTCTTCCTCTTCCTACACCTTGCTCTGTGGCCTTCCCCACTTCATTTGGCTGGTTTCTCTATTCTGAGTTTCACAAGGCCAAAATCGAAGTGCCAACAACTAGGTTTTTATTAGAAGCCTCTCTGGAAAGAACCTGCTTTGAAGTCTACTCAGGTTTTGGCAAAGTTGAGTTTCTTGAGTTGGGGTAGGACTGAGACTTCTGTTTGCTTGCTGGCTGTTAGCTGTGGGCTGCCATTGGCACCTAGATGCTTCTCTCTGGTCATTGCTATGTAGGTCCTGATATCTCAGGGTCAACAAAAGTACAGGTGTTGAATTATGCTTGGAATCTCTCTGACTTCCCCTTATGCTAATGTTCTCATTTACCTTCAGCTGGAGAAAGTTCTTTGCTTTAAGGACTCAAATGATTACATTGGGCTCACTTGGAAAATCCAGGATCCTCTGTTTTCAGGTCTGTGACCTTAATTATAGCTGCAAAGTTTTATTTGCCATGAAACTTAATATGTTCAAATTTTCCAGGGATTAGGGGTGAACATTTGTGGGTGAACATATTACTTACCACCACTGGTGATTATGGAGTTCTGGCTAATGAATATAAAACTGAAGATGTGTGAGACTTGTGCTAAGTTATCTTAAAGGAGAGGACTGATACCCTTTTTCTTTTGGTCGTCATTCGGCTGCCTAGAGTACTAAAGCAGCCACCCTTGAAATATGAAGCAAGGGCCACACCCTAGAGGTGGCAGATGGGAAAGCTGGAAGGAACCGAACTGCTGAACTATTTTGTGTAGTCAACTAATTAGTCTTCGATTGCCTATATCTCTGGGTTTCATTTACATGAGAGAAAATAAACCTCTTATTAAAGTCCCTGTTTATTTGAAATTTTTTGTTATATAGTTGACGCCATTACTGAAAAATATGTTCTCCAAACTTTGTAGGGTTTTTCTTACCTCATTATAATATTCTGTAGCATAGATTGACAAAATCAAACATGCTATTTGGTTTTCCAATTTAGCATGAATAATAACTATTATCCAAGTTTTAAATGACATATTCACATAGTTATAAAAATAAGTTCATTTTTCTTAGTAATATCTGATTCTTCTGTGTTCAAAAATGCCATTTGGTGCTTTCCAAATTAATTCCCCATTAGCGTAAAAAGAGGAACATTTGACTGTAGTCTGAAGCTGAAACAGGAGACACCCATTTTGGGTTTAGAGAATACATACAAAGTTTTAGAAAGAAATACTTAGACTTTAATAGAAGACACATTATCATAAGTCCTATTCACTTAATTAGTTGTTTTTCATTATCTTAAAACATTTTCTTGTAAACATTAGACAGATATGAATTATCTTCAATTAAATGATATGCACTATTCCCTTACCTTATTTTCAAAACTGACAACTCTGAAATGTAAACATTCACTAAAATGAATTATGTAGGACATTTATAATGAGATTTTCATAACCTTATACAGATATACATGTGTAAATGAGAGATAAGCATCAAGGACTATGTCATAATCCATTTTTTTTTCTGCTGCTATAACAATACCACAGACTGGGTAATTTATAATGAACAGAAATGTATTTGGCTTATGACTCTTGGACTGGAAAGTCCAAGAGCATGGTGCTGGCATTTGGTAAGGGCCTTTATGCTGCATCATCCCATGGCAGGAGGAGAAAAGGCAAGTTGAGCATACAAAATGGAGGGGCCAGGCGCGGTGGCTCATGTGCCTGTAATCCCAGCATTTTGGGAGGCCGAGGTAGGCAGATCACTTAGGGTAAGGAGTTCAAGACCAGCCTGGCTAACATGGTGAAACCCCATCTCTACTAAAAATACAAAAACTAGCTGGGCGTGGTGGCCTATACCTGTGATCCCAGCTACTTGGGAGGCTGAGGCAGACAGAATTGCTTGAATCCAGAAGGTGGAGGTTGCAATGAGCCGAGATCCTGCCACTGCACTCCAGCCTGCGTGACAGAGTGAGGCCCCATATCAAAAGAAGAAGAGGAGGAGGAGGAGGAAGGAAGAAGAGAAATTGGGCTGAACTCATTCTTTTATCAGGAACCCACTTTAGCAATAATTTACCATTACTGCAATAACAGCACTGATCCCTTCATGAAGGTGCAGCCCTCATGACCTAATTACCTCTTGTAGGTGTCACCTCTTAATGCAGTCACAATGCAACCAAATTTCAACAAGATTTTTGGAAGGACATTCAAACCATAGCAGACCATTTCTTAAATTTGAATCTTATTTTAATTACCCCAAAGACAAAATTAAAACAAATGCTGCACTATACATATTTTGTCATTTCATTTGAGTGTTATTTTACAAATTAAATAGCCATAAGCAGTATTTTAAGAATGTTTTCTGAGTCTCAAACTTCCTTGAGAATCTGATAAATGTTATGGTCTGCCTTTCCATAAAGTGCCCACATATTCTTACACAAACATGTTTTAGGTAACTGAAGTGTTCATAGACCATATGAAATTTAATCATAAGATCCAAGTTAAGAACCCTTGTCATAAAGGTATGTTTAAATTAAAAGTGTTTTACACTCAAATTTAAAAAAACAAATTTTTTTCTAATAGATTACTAAGTATTTAACATGATACATTGATTTTTAGCAGTTCTACTCTAATATTCTTCAGCTTTCTGAGCTACCGAAAAGATTACATGTGTTAGAACCAAAAAACAAGATAGACATTTATGCATATATAACTTGTGTCTGCCTCCCCTTTTTTAGGATTCTCTCTGCTCCACCATCTTAAGAGGACATAATATTCCATAACAACACCTTTCTGTGATACGGAAATAGGCAGTATTTCCCTTGGTCCAGAATAGGCCCAATGAACATAAGAGTTAGTTTGTTAAATTGTAAATGTAAATTTCAAAATGTTGACATGATTTTTCTTTGTCTCTATTTCCCTTTAGACCATCTCCCCCAGGCAAAGTGCTTATAATTTTTATTTTTTTGAAATGATTACAAGAGACTTTTGATACTACCTTTAGCATTTCTTATTAACTCTAGTTTTGTACAACATTTTGAGTTCATCTTTGATCATAGTGGGCCCTCTTTTTATGTATATATATATATATATATATATATATATTTTTTTTTTTTTTTTTTTTTGAGAGAGACAGTGTCTCACTCTGTCACCCAGGCTGGAGTGTAGTGGTACGATCTCAGCTCACTGCAAGCTCTGCCTCCTGGGTTCACGCCATTCTCCTGCCTCAGCCTCCCAAGTAGCTGGGACTACAGGCACCTGACACCATGCCCAGCTAATTTTTTGTATTTTTTTTTTTTTTTTTTTAGTAGAGATGGAGTTTCACTGTGTTGGCCAGGATGGTCTTGATCTCCTGACCTTTTGATCCACCCACCTTGGCCTCCCAAAGTGCTGGGATTACAGGCGTGAGCCACCGCACCCAGCCGTATTATTTTATATTGTATGTTTATCTAAGATCTATCTATGGCATCTAAGATTCCTGTTTCAGCATAGAAGTTGTTTATATCAATATTTCTCAATCTTCTTTGTCTTAGGGGACCCTTTTATCCCATTGAAATTGTTGAAGAATGCAAAGAGATTTACTGTGCTCAAAATTAACACTAAGAAATTAAAAAATATTATCGTAAAACAAAACGTATTCAATGTATCCACTTGTGTTTCCTCGTAGGCAAAAGGGAAACTCTAAGATTTCAAAATAATGATTTATGGATGAAGATTAATTACATATAATATTACAAATATTATAGCAGATATAAGTGAAGAAAGCTAGTAGGGGCACAATAGAAGTATTGAGAGAAACTGAATTAATTTCTGGAAAAAAAGTTATTCTCTAAACCTGCCACTCCAGAATTTCCTTTGAAAAAGCAAAAGCATTTGTTTCATTAGCTACCAAATATTTTTATTTTAATTTTGAGAGACTATTTCAATTCTATGTACTTTTCTATGCACATATATTTTATCTGTGTGCATGTGTAGAGAAATGCAAAATAATATTAAAATATCGTTAATGATGATTATGGTGAATTTAGTGTGATTTATGACTTTGTTCTTTGAACTATTCTGCACTATATGACTCTATACTACTGCTGCTGTTGCTGCTAAATAATAAAAACAATACCTAACTTGAACACTTGACAGATGCTCAGCACTTGTCTAAGTACCCCACAACTAACTCTATCAATCATCAAAATAACTGTTATTATCTCCATCTTATAGATGAGGAAACCAAGGAACAGAGTGGCAAGGTATTATAATTTGCTGAGAATTCCTCAGCTAGTTAGTGGTGGAACCAAGATAATCAGATATCTTATTAAATGGGTATTTATAATATTTTACCAAAAATAAATAATTTCACTATATAAACGAATAGATGAATTTATGTAAAGATTTATGAGAGTCTTATAACACTTGAATGTATTGAATACATGGAACTAGAATTTCCAGTGTAACTTCTATGTAACTGTAACTCTGCTTATATTATCTTTACCAAAGGAGAGTAGGCTCCTAAAAAATACTGAGTTAGTTAGACCAAAAATGAAATAGCATTTCTCACAAGTTATTCTATTATGTTTTTCCTTTGTTTCTCAAAATGTAACTTACCAACTGCCTTCTTCACCTAGCGGTCAAAAGATGTGCTGAGGCATTACGATGTTCTTCATGACACATTTTCAGAAAATCAAGCAGTAATTGACTTCAGAGTTCAATCAAGTACATTTTCTTATAGTTTTGCTGGGTTAAAGAATACCAGAAGGTTACTGACACCCCAGTAGTTTATCACTCAAACATAGCATCTTGAGATTAGGTATAAAATGAGGTTGAGACATTTCATATTTTTCCGGAAGTCAAGAGTTTCTGAAGCATGCCTCTAGGGCGAAACTTTCCAATTTCTGCTCACCATAAACTTCTTTTGAAGGTTTAGGATAAATATACAATTATGTGTTACCAAGTATGCACCACTGTAACCTATCACCCAGGGCCTATGAATCTGTGGTGGACGAGACTGAAAGATTAATATCTAGTTTTGATGCTCCAAGTCATTTGTCATTTTATGCCGCAGATTGTGCTGTGACATCTCTGCAAAGACATTTCTGATGTTTGATGACCTCTCTCATCCATGTCTTAAACAATGAGTTAAGAGGATTTGGAAAAAGGAATTTGGTGTCGTATGACAAGCGAAATTTGAAGACAAGATGGTGGTAACCATAGATACATTATTTCACACCTCTTACATGTTGCTTCAAATTCTAGCAAGTTAACCTGTCTCTAGAGACCTTGGCCCTTTGATTAACTTCAGCTGCTATTGGAGGAGACCGACTCCTCATGACCATCTGGGAAGTTCCATTGTCTTAACTGTCACATAAAACCTGGAACTCCCCGTGCACAAATATTGCCCAATGAAAGATGGTAGAAGCAGACAGGTAAAGTCCCTCTCCATTTTCTTTCTAATGTTAATTCTGGGGCATGATGTCAATCTGGGGCCTGTTAATTTTGCAAGTAACAGAGAAGGCTTGCATCTTTCCATAAAGCAAGAACACTGATTAATGCATCACGTATTTACTTCCCATTCTTTGTTATCTCATGTGTCTTTTTGCTACTTTCATTTCCTGGTCAAGCATCAGTACTCAAGCTTTGCCTCATGCTCTATTGTCTAGAAAAGGTGGGCTAAACAAGTACTTCAAAGTAGATTTTTAGAGCTGAATGATGGATAAAATTTGTGTTTTTGTCATTTTCTCAACATGACTTTTATGTTCCACAACAGAAGGGAAACAAGATAAGATAGAATTAGTGTTGAGCTAGTACTTAGTCTGGGTGGACCACCCTGTTCTTTTACACACACATTTTATACACTTGCAATAATCTTACAGTCCATATGAATTTATACCTGTTTTACAGATGAAACTGATGTCTAAAAATTTTCATGTAATATGTTTAAATTCACACAGCTATCAAGTGAACATGTTGGGATTGATAGCCAGATTTGTCTCCAAAACCACATTTTCTTCTTAACCAGTAAATTTTTTTAAATCAGTAATAACATATTATGTGCCAGAAAGAATTTTAATTGCTTTATAAGCATTGATAATAAGTAAGTAAATATTTAACAAGACTCACAGAATTTATAAGACAAACATGGTTATCTTCTGAATGCTATTCAGCTTGAAGTTAATGCTACTCTGCCATTTTAAGATGTAAGAGTTAGTCTTTGCCAAGAGTTATAGGGTTGGAGTAATATAACCTCCAGTTTCTATAACTGATGTGCAAAACCTGTGTATTTAAGATCCAACGTAGAGATATTTTTTCTAAGATAACTTGATAATAGCAGTATCCATAAACCTATCTGTCACTTTTTCAATTTAGATTTTTAAATTCAGGGTTTACATGCTCAGGTTTGTCACAAGGGAATATTGTGTGATGCTGGGGTTTGGGGTTCTATTAATGCTATCGCCCAGATAGTGAATATAGTACCAATAGAAAGATTTTAGCCCTTGCTTCCCTTTCTCACTCCCTGCTTTTGGAGTCGCCACTGTTCGTCATTCCCATGTTTATGTCCACATGTACTCAATATTTGTTTCCCACTTATCGGTGGGAACATGCGATATTTGGTTTTCTGTTTCTGCATTAATTCTCTTAGGATAATGACCCACAGCTACATCCATGTTTCTGCAAAGGACATGATTTTATTCTTTTTTATGACTGTATAATATTCCATGGCATAAATGTACCACATTTTCTTTATCCACTTCACCATTGATTGGCACCTATGTTGATTGCATGACTTTGCTTTTGTGAACAGTGCTGTGACATATGAGTGTAGGTGCTGTCTTAGTAGAATGATTTATTTTCCTTTGGGTATATACCTGATCACGGGATTGCTGGGTTGAATGGTAGTTCTATTTTTAGTCGTTTTCCACAATGCTTGGACTAATTTACATTCCTACCATGAGTTAATGAAAGTCTTGAAGTTAATTGAAGTAAGGCATATTGTCCCATAATTTTTCCTGGAATGTATTCTGTTATTTACAGATTTGCATTCAAAAGAGTAGGTGTGCCTCCAAGAACTTCTTCCCAATAGTTTTTATGGAAGGTGCAAAGTCATAAATTAAAAATAAACATGCTCTAGAGAAACACTGTAATCATGGGGGATTTTCCATGTTATATTTTTTGTCCTTCCTTGGCCAAATCTTGCATAATTTGTCTTTGTGAGAAAGTTTAACAGATGTATTTGAATGCATCCACCTTTTGGAATAGTATGGGATTAGGATCAGTTCTTTCATTTAGAATGTTCTATGTGATATTTTCTTTCGGAAGTGAAATAACATATTAAGCTCACATTTACAATGATTATCATCTTGTAAGGTTATGGAAGTTAGAATAATCTGTGAATTTATTGAGAATGTTTAGGAAAGGGCACTAAAAGTTGTGAATCTGATGTCAGTAAAATGTGAATACATTTTTCAAAAAAGGGAGATATTGGGGAGAAATTTGATTTAAGATATTCTGACCGCTTAAATACATTACTGAATTTCACCATTTAATGAACTTCTATGATGTCTCACAATTTTAATTGTATATAAATAAAATCCTCCAATGCCAGTTTTTAAAATGAAAGGTAAAAAAGACTTAACTTTTATGTGCATCCTGAGACCTATTCTCTCACTCTACATTTCAAGGATCTGGGAGAAAAAGGTAAGGAGATTACATGTGGAATATATAAAACAAAAATGAGTTGTTTTGTTTGTTCTGCCTTCTAATGCATGCAGCTATTCTTGTCTCCTTAACTATCCCTCAGTGACACAGGTGTCAGATCGTATTTTACGTTAGATGTTCCTGGACCTAATTCTTACCAGTTCACTTGCTTCCTGCCCAAATTCTGTTCATAATCCCTCACATGACTTTACTACCACCTATGAAATATAAACCATGTGATTATTTTAAGAGATTTCTGCCTTCGTCTTACAAGAGAATGTGTTAAAGCAAATGTGTAGGATATGATTATTTGAAGTTTTATCAAATGCACTTGCAGTTCTCTGTACTTATTTTTACTTTCACCTCTTAACATTTCACCCATACAGTCAGAAGCGTTCACTGCAGGCAAGAAACACAAAGCAGAAAAACAAAAAGAAAACAAAAGGTCCTTTTAAGATATCTCAATCTTTAGTTTTGAATTGTAAAAATTCAGGTGCTAAAGAACTCAGGAAATCTAAAATCCATGGTGCTATGAAAGAAAAGCTTCTTTTTTTAAATCTAACTGAAAAACATTCATAGGATAAGAGAGAATAAATCATTTCATGCTGATGGATCCCACGGAAAGTATATTGCTATATTACAAGAGATGGAGAAAGCTATTTGAGGAGAAATCCTCGGACAAATCGGAGAAGCAGGAATCTCAAGCAGGAATCCTGTGTGACCAACATTTCCCAAGTAAATCCTAGGGAAATAGGAGTCTGGTGGAGAGTGGGCAGATGTTTCTGAGTTGGCCTCATAGGTTTTACTGAAGCCCAGAGCTGATAGGAGCAGTAGAGTATTTCCCACATGGCAAAAGTGGCCAACAATGACCTGAGTAAATCAGTAATGGAATCAAAGATGGGCATAAGTATTATTTAACAGGTGAGGTGCCAATATGGATATTTGATACCGCCAGCGATCAGCTGTATGACTTCTCTGTTCCACACTGATATTATGAAGTCAAATTTAGCTGTAACTCCAGGGGAAGGGTGATGAAAATTGAGATTAGGTCTCCAGAATTTGGTAGAATGGGACCGAAAAGAAAAAAAATTTAGTTCAGTTATATGACAATGTTTATTTACTTTGCACTAGGATTTATGGATAAAACTTGTATCCATTTTTCCCCTTTATCCTCCCTCAAAATTCTACCTCTCAGTTCAGAGGAAGGGAGCAATTACTAGATTATTGCCAATGTTGTGCTGGTGAATGCTTAATACATGACTTTTCAGAAAAGAAGCTCATAATTTTACCATTTGCCAATGTGCATAGAGTGATTTTTAAGCTGCCAACTTCTTATATAGTTAGTAGATGTATAGATAGAGATTTAAGTATGGGCGGTTGAATGGATAGATAGATGGATGATGGATGGGTGAATAGATGCATGAATGGATAGATGTATGGAAGGACAGATAGGCAGATGGGTGGAAAACTGGGTGGCTGGATGGTTGAAGAGTCCCCAGACACAGTTATTAAAGAGCCACTGACCTATTTAATTTTAAGCTACTATCACTGCACATGAAAGTGGGAAAGAGATGCAAAAAATCGTCTCTCACAAGTTGGTACCAACCAGCTTCAGCTCATCATTGGCTATCGTCCATATGTACATGAAGCAGATCTTTTTTTAACGTTTATTGTAGGTTCTGGAGTACAAGTACAGGTTTGTAATATAGGTAAACTCTTGTCACAGGGGTTTGTTGTACAGATTATTTTGTCACCCAGGTACTAAGCCTAGTACCCAATAGCTATTTTTTCTGGTCTTCTCCTTCATCCCACCCTTGATCCTCAGGTAGGCCCCTGTGTTGTTCCTTTCCATGTGTTCATGAATTCTCATCATTTAGCTCCCACTTAAATGTAAGAACATGTGATATTTGGTTTTCTGTTCCTGCATTAGTTTGCTAAGGATAATGGCCTCCAGCTCCATCCATGTCCTTGCAAAGGACATGATCTTGTTCCCTCTTATGGCTGCATAGTATTCCATGGGGTAGATGTACCACATTTTCTTTATCCAGTCTACCATTGATGGGAATTTAGATTGATTCCATGTCTTTGCTATTGTGAATAGGGCTGCAATGAACATAGAAAGGCATGTGTCTTTATGATAGAATGATGTATATTCCTTTGGGTACGTACCCAGTAATGGAATTGTTAGGTTGAATGGTAATTCTGTTCTTAGCTCTGTAAGGAATTGCCACACTGCTTTCCACGATGGTTGAACTAATTTACATTCCCACCAGCACTCTGTAAGCATTACCTTTTCTCTGCAACCTCGCCAGCATCTGTTGTTATTATTTTTTTGTGTCTTTTTAATAGTAGCCACTATGGTTTTGATTTCTTCAATGATCAGTGATGCTGAGCTTTCTTTCACATGTTTTTTGGCTGCATGTATGTCTTGTTTTGAGAAGTGTCTGTTCATGTCCTTTGCTCACTTTTTAACATTTTTTTTTCTTTTTTCTTTTTTTTTTTTTGAGACGGAGTCTTGCTCTGTCACCCAGGCTGGAGTGCAGTGGCCGGATCTCAGCTTACTGCAAGCTCCGCCTCCCGGGTTTACGCCATTCTCCTGCCTCAGCCTCCCGAGTAGCTGGGACTACAGGCGCCCGCCACCGCGCCCGGCTAGTTTTTTTTTTTTTTTGTATTTTTATTAGAGACGGGGTTTCACCGTGTTAGCCAGGATGGTCTCGATCTCCTGACCTCGTGATCCGCCCGCCTCGGCCTCCCAAAGTGCTGGGATTACAGGCTTGAGCCACCGCGCCCGGCCCATTTTTTTTTTTCATTGTAAATTTAAGTTCTTATAGATGCTGGATATTAGACCTTTGTCAGATGGATAGATTGCAAAAATTTTCTTCTATTCTGTAGGTTGTCTGTTTACTATATCGATAGTTTCTTTTGCTGTGCAGAAGCTCTTTAGTTTAATTTGTCAATTTTTGATTTTGTTGCAATTGCTTTTGTCTTTTTAATAAAACCTTTGCCCATTCCTATGTCCAGAATGATATTGCCTAGGTAGTCTTCTAGGGCTTTTATAGTTTTAGGTTCTACATTTAAGTCTTTAATTCATTTTGAGTTAAGTTTTGTATATGACATAAAGGAAGGGGTTCAGTTTCAGTTTTCTGGGTATAGCTAGTCAGTTATTCCAGCACCATTTAATGAACAGAGAACTTTGCCCATTGCTTGTTTTTGTCAGCTTTGTTGAAGATCAGACAGTTGTAGGTGTGCAGCCTGATTTCTGGATCTCTATTCTGTTCCTTTGGTCTGTGTACCTATTTTTGTCCCAGTACCATGATGTTTTGGTTACTGTAGCCCTGTAGTATAGTTTGAAGTTGGGTAACGTGATGCCTCCAGCTTTGCTCTTTTTGCTTAGTATTGCCTTGGATATTCAGGCTCTCGTTTGGTTCCATATGAATTTTAAAATAGTTTTCTTCTAGTTCTGTGAATAATGTCATTAGCAGTTTGACAGAAATAGCATTGAATCTGTAAATTGCTTTGGGCACTGTGGCCATTTTAATAATATTATTTCCATCCATAACCATGGCATGTTTTTCCATTTGTTTGTGTCATCTCTGATTTCTTCGAGCAGTATTTTTAAAATTTTTTATTATTATTATTTTTGAGACAGAGTCACACTCTGTTGTCCAGGCTGGAATCCAGTGGTGTGATCTTGGCTTACTGCAACCTCTGCTTCACAGGTTCAAGTGATTCTCCTACCTCAGCCTCCTGACTAGCTGGGAGGATTACAGGCGGATGCCACTATACCCAGCTAATTTTTATATTTTCAGTAGAGACAGGGTTTTGCCATGTTGGCCAGGCTGGTCTCAAACTGTTGACCTCAGGTGATCTGCCTGCCTCAGCCTCCCTAAGTGCTGGTATTATAGGTGTGAGCCACTATGCCCAGCCCTGAGCAGTGTTTTGTAATTCTCCTTGTGGAGATTTTTTACCTCCCTGGTTAGCTGTATACCTAGGTACTTTATTCTTTTTTTTTTTTTTGGCAATTATGAATGGGATTGTGTTCTTGATTTGGCTTTTGGCTTGGCTGTTGTTGGTGTGTAGGAATGCTAGTAATTTTGGTTTACTGATTTTGTATCCTGAAGCATTGCTGAAGTTGTTTATCAGCTTACAGAGCTTTTTGGGTGCAACTATGGGGCTTTCTAGATATAGAATCACATCATCTGCAGATAGTTTGACTTTCTGTCTCCCTATTTAGATGTTCCTTTTTTCTCTTGCCTAATTGCTCTGGCCAGGACTTCCAATACTGAGTTGAACATGAGTGATGAAAGAGGGCATCCTTGTCTTGTGTCAGTTTTCAAGGGGAATACTTCCAGCTTTTCCCCATTCAGGATGATGTTGGCTGTGGGTTTGCAAAGATTGCTCTTATTATTTTGAGGTAAGTTCCTTCAATTTCTAGTTTATTTAGTTTTTAACATGAAGGTATGTTTAATTTTTATCAAACTTTTCTGCATCTATTGAGATAATTATGTAGTTTTTGTCTTTAGTTCTTTTTATGTGATGAATCATATTTATTGATTTGCATATGTTGAACCAACTTTGCCTCCTAGGGATAGAGCCTACTTTATTGTGGTGGATTAGTTTTTTGATGTGCTGCTGGATTCCATTTGCAATTATTTTGTTGAGGATTTTTTGCATTGATGTTCATCAAGGACATTGGCTTGAATTTTTCTTTTTTTGTTGTATCTCTGTCAGGTTATGGTATGAGGATGATGCTAGCCTCATAGAATAAGTTGAGGAGGAGACTGTCCTCTATTTTGGAATAGTTTCAGTAGGAAACTCTTCTTTGTCCCAGCTCTTTTTTGTACATCTGGCAGAATTCAGCTGTGAATCCATTTGGTCCTGGGCTTTCTTTTTTTTTCTTTCTTCTTTTTTTTTTTGGTTGGTAGGCTATTTATTACTGATTCAATTTTAGAGGTCCTTATTTGTTTGTTCAGGGATTCAATTTCTTCCTGGTTCAGTCTTCTATGGGTATATGTTTCCAGAAATTCATTTTTTCTGGATTTTCTAGTTTGTGTGCATAGAGGTATTCATAGAAGTCTCTGGTGGTTATTTGTACTTGTGTTGGGTCAGTAGTAACATCCTGTTTCCTGTTTCTAATTGTGTCTATGTGAATCTTCTCCCTTTTCTTCTGTATTAGTCTAGCTAGCAGTGTATGTGTTTAATTTTTTCAAAACACTAGCTTCTGTATTGTTTTGAATTTTTTTGTGTGTCTCAATATGTTTCAGTTCAGCTCTGATTTTGGTTATTGTCTTCTGCTAGCCTTGGAGTTGGTTTGCTCTTGCTTCTCTAGTTCTTTTAGTTGTAATGTTAGGTTGTTAATTTCACATATTTCTAACTTTTTGATGTGGGCATTTAGTGCTACAATTTTTCTTAACATGCCTTAGCTGTGTCCCAGGGATTCTGGTATGTTGTAACTTTGCTCCATTAGTTTCAAAGAACTTCCTGATTTCTGCCTTAATTCCATTATTTGTCCCAAAGTCAATCAGGAGCAGGTTGTTTAATTTCCATGTAATTGTATGGTTTTGAGTGATTTTCATTGTGTTGACTTCCATTTTTATTGTGCTGTGGTCTGAGAGTGTGTTTCATGTGATTTTTATTCTTGTGCTTTGCTGAGGATTGTCTTATGTCCAATTATGAGGTCAATTTTAGAGTATGTGCCATGTAGCAATGTTAATGTATATTCTCTTTATGAGTGGAGAGAATGGACTGATATGTATCAGAGAATAGACTGATAACTATCAAGTTCATTTTATCAGTGTTGAATTCTTATCCTGAATATCTTTTTTAATTTTCCGCCTTGGTGATCTGTCTAACACTGTCAGCAGGGTGTTGAAGTCTCCCACTGTTGTTGTGTGGTAGTCTAAGTCTCTTTGGAGGTCTCTAAGAACTTGCCTATGAATCTGAGAGCTCCTGTGTTGTCTGCAAATATTTTTAGGATAGTTATATCTTCTTGTTGAATTGAACCCTTTACCATTATATAGTGCCCTTCTTTGTCTTTTTTGATATTTGTTGGTTTAAAGTCAGTTTTGTCTGAAATTAGTTGGAACCCTTGCTTTGTTCTGTTTTCCATTTGCTTGGTAGATTTTTCTCCATACTTTTATTTTGAGTCTATGGGTGTCATTGCATGTGAAATAGTTCTCTTGAAGATAGCATACTATTGGGTCTTGCTTTTTTATCCAGCTTGCCAGTCTTTCTCTTTTAAATGGTGCATTTAGACCATTCACATTCAAGATTAGTATTGGTATGTGTGGATTTGATCCTGTTGTCATGTTGTTCCCTTGTTATTAGGCTGGCTTGTTTGTGTGATTGCCTTAGAGTGTCACTGGTCTGTGTACTTAAGCGTGTTTTTGTAGTGGCTGGCTGGTAATGATCTTCCATATTTAGTGCTTCTCTCAGGAACTCTTATAAGGCATGTATGGTGGTAACAAAGTCCCTCAGTGTTTGCTTGTCTAAAAAGAATCTTATTTCTCCTTCACTTATGAAGCTTAGTTTGGCTGGATATGAAATTCTTGGTTGAAATTTGTTTTCCTTAAGAATGCTGAATTATAGGCCCCAGTCTCTTCTGGCTGGTAGGGTTTCTGCTGAAAGGTCTGCTGTGGTTCTTTCTCTCTAGCTGCCTTTAATATTTTTTCTTTCACTTTGATCTTGGCAAATCTGATTATTTTTATTGGGCAATATCTTCTTGTGAAATATCTTGTGGGGGTTCTCTGCATTTCCTGAATTTGAATGTTGGACTCTCTAGGTTGGGGAAGTTCTTCTAGGTGATATCCTGAAATGTTTTCAAAGTCACTTCCATTCTCACCTCTTCCAGGGATACCAAGAAGTCATAGATTTGGTCTCTTTTTTTTTTTTTTTTTTTTGAGACGGAGTCTGGCGCTGTCACCCAGGCTGAAGTGCAGTCGCCGGATCTCAGCTCACTGCAAGCTCCGCCTCCAGGGTTCACGCCATTCTCCTGCCTCCGCCTCCCGAGTAGCTGGGACTACAGGCGTCCGCCACCTCGGCCGGCTAGTTTTTTGTATTTTTTAGTAGAGACGGGGTTTCACCGTGTTAACCAGGATGGTCTCGATCTCCTGACCTCGTGATCCGCCCGTGTCGGCCTCCCAAAGTGCTGGGATTACAGGCTTGAGCCACCGCGCCCGGCCAGATTTGGTCTCTTTACATAATCACATATTTCTTGGAGGTTTTGTTTCTTCCTTTTCATTATTTTTTCTATATTTTTGTCTGACTATGTTATTTCAGAAAGCCAGTCTTCAAGCTCTGTGGTTATTTTCTCAGCTTCATTTGTTCTGCTGTTAATACTTGCATTTACATGATTAAATTTTGTGTATTTTGGCTCTATCAGGTTGGTTGTATTCTTTTCTATACTGGCTATTTTATCTGTCAGCTCCTGAATTATTTTATTGTAATTCTTAGCTTCCTTGGATTGGGTTTCAATGCTCTCCTGAATATTGATGATATTCATTCTTATTCATATTCTGAACTCTATTTCTGCCATTTCAGCCATCTGAGTCTGGTTAAGAACTCTTGTTGGAGAACTAGTGTGATCATTTGGAGGAAATAAGGCACCTGGCTTTTTTGAGTTGTCAGAGTTCTTTCACTGGTTCTTTCTCATCTTTGTGGGTTGATGTTCCTTCAATCTTTGAAGTTGCTGTCTGTTTGATTTTTTTTTTCCCCTGTATCCTATTTGATGACCTTTGGGATTTGATCATGGTATAAGGAAGTTCAGTCAACTGGCTTCATTTCTGGAAGATTTTAGGGGGGTACAAAGGCTTAGCTCAGGACTTCTGGAGTGTGAGCTCTAATTCTGGGGGACTGGAACTGGCCCCTGGCTTTGCTGTCTGGCTCCTTGAGGTTAGGAACCTGCTGTGGTGGAGGGATCAAGGTGCTACTGGATTGCTATTCACAACACTCTGATGGGTGGTGCCAGCCAACCACTTCATAGGGTGGTGGCGACAGGATCCATCCTCTTTTGGAAAAATGATAGTTCTATTCTAAGGTGCACAAAGTGAGGTGATCAATATTTGGATAAGTGACTTAGTCCATTGCTGCATCCCAGTTTTGCTCATTTTGATTATTTGAAAGAATTATTCATTATCCTTCTTTTTTTTTTTTTTTTTACTTGCTGGTCCATTGAATGGTAGTATTTTTATCAATATATGTGAAAATTTGACAATGGAATTGTATCTTTAGTGCTTGTACTTAAGTTTAAAATAAAAACAGATAAAAACAAATTTGTTTTTTAAATTTTTTTCATCATAATTCTATGGATTATTCATAGACACGTTTTGTAATATAATTTTTTGAGTGCAATTATTAGCTAAGACTAGGTAGCAGCTAGAAGATGCTAAAATTGAATGAACTGACAAGAAGTAAATGGAATCCTTAGTTTGCCTTTGCCTTTATGCTTAGTGATCCAAAAGTATTAAACTTTACATGTCAACATTCTCAATTTCTCTGACTTCTGTAAAGTCATAGCATTAAAGATTTATTTATTGTCCTATGAAGTTAATGCCATTGGATGGAACACTAAACATTAAAGGAGAAATAATTAACTTCATACCACTCAAAAGTGGAACTATATATGGGTTAGGCAGAGAGAAGTCTCTCCCATGCCCAATCTGTAATGATTCATTCACATTGGCTGCATGTACCATAACTGGTTCATTCATCCTAACTTGAAGAGTTCAATGGACAGATTAATTTTAGAATATAATTATGGAAAGCCAGAATAGGAGCCAGACTGCCATATCCAAATTGTGTCCCCAAGTCTGTCACCAGTAATACTTTTCCTTGCATATTGATGTAAAAGTAGTTAACAGAAATGTCTCCATAGTTCCTTTCTAGTTGATGTCCTGAAGTAAAGCATATTATAAACTTAAAACTGGATGCAAACTCATAAAAGCATGACATGGTTTCAAAATGTGAATAATCTCAAAACTGTTTATAGTTTTTGCATTTCTCATTATTTCCCAGCTCATTGTTCCTTATAAAAATAGCATTCCCTCTTCCTCTACCCTTCCACTCTTTTCCCTTTCCACTGTGCAACTGAAGACTAGGAAAGAATGGTAAGTAAATTATCCATTACATCAGTCTTTATGTTGAATTTTCCATAATCTTTGCCAGTAAGCTTAGGAGATGGTTGTTAACAAACCATCTCCACTCTATTTCAGACATGCAAAATAAGAGGTTTTGGATTCAGCATAGGAGTAACTACTGGATGCTACTTATAGAAAACTTTATATTTGTGCTAACAAGTCTTGTCATCTAGGTGAAAGCCAACCCTCTCCTAATGACAAAATTGTTGGGGAAATAAATCTATAAGAGACTAATTAAAACAATAAAATAAATGGCTCTTTAAGTTTCAAATGGGAAAATAATCCCATCAGAATATAAAATGGTTCACATCAAAGTTATATGACAACCTCAATGATTTATTTCATGCATCAATAGAGTAACTGATGCCAATGTAACTGGATTGTGCAGCTTTAATCTTGTTACCCTGTCTCTCGTGGAGTCATGTCAACATAACATCATTCATATCAGTTATATGACTTACCAAAATAAGTGGAAAGAATGAACACTTTTACACTGTTGGTGGGACTGTAAACTAGTTCAACCATTGTGGAAAACAGTGTGGCGATTCCTCAAGGATCTAGAACTAGAAATACCATTTGACCCAGCCATCCCATTACTGGGTATATACCCAAAGGATTATAAGTCATGCTGCTATAAAGACACATGCACACATGTTTATTGCAGCACTATTCACAACAGCAAAGACTTGGAATCAACCCAAATGTCTATCAGTGACAGACTGGATTAAAAAAATGTGGCACGTACACACCATGGAATACTATGCGGCCATAAAAAAGGATGAGTTCATGTCCTTTGTAGGGACATGGATGCAGCTGGAAATCATCATTCTCAGCAAACTATCGCAAGAACAGAAAACAAAATGCTGCATGTTCTCACTCATAGGTGGGAACTGAACAATGAGATCACTTGTACACAGGAAGGGGAACATCACACACCGGGTCCTATTGTGGGGAGGGGGTAAGGGGAGGGATAGCATTAGGAGATATACCTAATGTAAATGACGAGTTAATGGGTGCAGCACACCAACATGGCCCATGTATACATATGTAACAAACCTGCACGTTGTGCACATGTACCCTAGAATTTAAGTATAATAATAATAAAAAAAAGATTCCCACAGGAACACACACACACACACACACACACACATAGAGACATATTTCCAAAAGTCATCCTGGCAGTAATGTAACAAAGGGAGTCTGTCTAATTTTATGGTACATACTGAGTTTTCTAGTTGGTTTGAAAGGGTGACTTTCCCTTCAAACTTGAGTTGATACAGATAAAGAGTACCTCAAGAAGGCCCTCCAGCCCCCTTTTTTTTTTCTTGGAGACGGAATCTCGCTCTGGAGGCTGAGTGCAGTGGCAGGATCTCAGGTGGCTGCAAGCCCCGCCTCCTGGGTTCACACCATTCTCCTGCCTCAGCCTCCTGAGTAGCTGGGACTACAGGCATGTGCTACCACGCCCGGCTATTTTTTATATTTTTAGTAGAGATGGGGTTTTACCGTGTTAGACAGAATGGTCTCAATCTCCTGACCTCGTGATTCGCCCACCTCAGCCTCCCCCTCCAGTTACTTTTTAAGGGAAATACAGGAGTTATCTTCAATAAAAACGAGCAATGATTCGTGAATCTATTAACTGAAAGAAGTTAGACCCAAAAGAGGAATCTATGCTCTTTTGTTTACTAGTCAGGTAACAATACCTTATGTATGTATATGCATGATGCTTTATCATTTAAAAATTACCTACACTTTGCCAAATTAAATATGCACAGTAAGTTATAGATGTTAATCATTCTAATTTCTCAGGTCAGAAACAGAGATTTACAAAATCTGATTTTTTTCAAGATCACAAAATTACAAACCAGCAGGACTAGAATGCAAATCCATATTCTTTGAGTCAAAATTTAAATCTCTTCCTGCTACCTTTTGGCTTCTTTAATTGCTATGTGATTATATATAATGGGAGCTAAAGGAAAACTTGTTAATCACTTTTGCTGTCCAGCTAATGTATATAGATAATTTGATCAATTGCATATCAAAATTGACCTCAATTACAACACATTTCACATAAATACTTCAGAAAGAAAGATTATCTCGTGTTCTTGCTGGCTGTTGGCACTGTCAGTATAGGGGTATATACTACTCTGGATGTTTATTTTCTGCTAGTGTGGTGATACATGAAATACTATGAAAAATTAGAAGACTTATGAGGGGAAGAATATGGATCCTTATCTTTTCATGGATCCTTATCTTTTCCTGGACCAAAGAGAATTTTGAAAGCTAAGAATTTATTTACTTGAAGATGAAACTAATGTAGGCCTAATGAATAACTTAAGATTGAATTAATCTAATCATTATCTGTTCAATCCACATTGAAAATCTTGTCTTCTATTTCTTTTTCAATATTCTTTATTCAAAAGGTAAGTGGAAATATTTTATTTCCATGTTACATTTGCTGAATTGGATGAAATAACTACATTTGGTATAACTTGGTATTTTGGGCTGTACAATGTTGTGTATCCAGGAAACGTTCCATAAAAAATTCAAGTTTATACTCCCCTTTTAAAACACATGTGTATGTTAAGAAAAACAGAACCCATGTATTTTCTTTATTTTAAATATATAGTTACCAAAATATTTCTTCTTGAAGTATTTGATGTACCAGAAGTTTTAAAGCTTTTATGATGTCTGTGCCAGACGTAAGATTTTATTGAAGTTCAAAACACTGAAGCATTAGATTTAGATTGATCCTGTACTTTGGCTCACCATACACTCTCATTTATTCTTGCTTTTTGTAAATATAGTGGTTCTTTTCCCAGGTTAGCTCTTTTTTGAAAGGCCATTAAAATGAGGAAAGCTGAAGAAATATTTTAAAGTATACACATATGTTTTTAAAAGTCTAAATAGTTATTGAGGCATAATAGACATATAATAAATTGCACGTATTCAAAGTATACAACATGAAAAATTTTGACAACTATATACCATAAAACCATCACTGCATCAGAGTAACAAATGTATCTACCACCTCCAAAAGTTTCTGTATGCTTTTGTGTTTTCTTCCTCCTGTTCTTTCGCACTACACCCCCATCTGCTGGCAATTGCTGTCTGATGTCCATCACTACAGAACAATTTGGTTTTTGGGTTTTTTTTTTGTTTGTTTGTTTGTTTTTTTTTTTTGGAGACAGAGTTTCGCTCTTGTTGCCCAGGCTGGAGTGCAATGGCACAATCTCGGCTCACTGCAATCTCTGCCTCCCAGGTTCAAGCAATTCTCCTGCCTCAGCCTCCCAAGTAGCTGGGATTATAGGAATGTGCCACCATGCCCAGCTAATTTTGTATATTTCATAGAGACAGGATTTCTCCATATTGGTCAGGCTGGTCTCAAATTCCTGACCTCAGGTGATCCATCTGCCTTGGTCTCCCAAAATGCTGGGATTATAGGCATGAGCCACGGCGCCCAGCCCAGTTTGCATTTTTTTTTTTTTTAAGTTGATATGAGTGGAATCATGGAACATACAACTCTCCTTTGTCTTATTTGCTCACTCAGCACAACAGTACATATATTCATCTGTTCTGGATGCATCAACTGTTCAGTTGTTAATAAGTGAGTTTAGCAAGGTTCAGGGATATAAGATCAACATGCAAAGAACAATTGTGTTTATATATACTAACAGTGAATGATCATTGGTGGATGGTACTCACCATGCGGCTATACCACAATGTGTTTATCCATTTATCTTTTAATTAACATTTGGGGCACAGTAAACCTTATGTACATGTCTTCGTATGGACATATGTTTTCATTTCTCTTGAGCAATATCTACAAGTGGCTGGTGCATACTTACACATAGGTGATAGATCTTGCACATAGCTGGTATATGTTTTAACTTTTAATTAATTCATTTATTTTCAGAGATGGAGGAATCTTGTGATGCTGCCCAGCCTGGTCATCAACTCCGGGGCTCAAGGTGTCCTCCTACCTCAGCCTCTCTAGAAGCTGGGACTACCACCGGCACATATCACTGTGAGTGGCTCTTACTTAACTTTTAAACACACTCCTAAACTGTTTCCCTGAGTGATTATACCATTTCATATTCTTACCAGCTGTGAGAGTTCCAGTTGTTTCACATCCTTGTCTACACACTTGGTGCTATGGGCTGAATTGTGTCTGTGATGGTTAGTATTGAGTGTCAACTTGATTGGGTTGAAGGAGGCAAAGTATTGTTTCTGGGTGTGTCTGTGAGGGTGTTGTCAAAGGAGATTAACATTTGAGTCAGTGGGCTGGGAGAGGCAGACCCACCCTCAATCTGCATGGATACCATCTAATCAGCTGCCAGCACAGCTAGAATAAAACAGGCAGAAGAAGATAAAAGGAGCGGACTTGCTGAGTCTTCTGGCCTTCATCTTTCTCCTGTGCTGGATGCTTCTTGTATATCAGACTCCAAATTCTTCAGCTTTTGGACTCTTGGACTTACACCAGTGGTTTGCCAGGGTCTCTCGGACCTTAAGCCACAGATGGAAGGCTACACTATTGGCTTCCCTACTTTTGAGGTTTTGGGACTAGGACTGGCTTTGCTGTTCCTCAGCTTGCAGATGTCCTATTGTGAGACTTCATGTTGTGATAGTGTGAGTCAATACTGCTTATTAAACTTTCTTTCATAAATACATCTATCCTATTAGTCCTATCCCTCTTGAGAACAGTGACTAATACCATATCCTTTCCCAAATGTATATGTAAATTATATCTTAATAAAGCTGTTGTCTGGGCGTAGCGGCTCACACCTGTAATCCCGGCACTTTGGGAGGCCGGGGTGGGCAGATCACCTGAGGTCAGGAGTTCAAGACCAGCATGGCAAACATGGTGAAATCCCGTCTCTACTAAAAATAAAAAAATTAGCTAGGTGTGGTGGTGGGTGCCTGTAATCCCAGCTACTAGGGAGGCTGAGGCAGGAGAATCTCTTGAACTTGGGAGGCAAAGGTTGCAGTGAGCCAAGATTACACCACTGTACTCCAGCCTGTGTACTCCGAGTGAGACTATGTCTCAAAAAAAAAAAGCTGTTAAAAAAAATTATTCCTGGCCATGCGTGGTGGCTCATGGCTGTAATTCCAGCACTTTGGGAGGCTGAGGAGGGTGGGTCATGAGGTCAGGAGATCAACACCATCCTAGCTAACACAGTGAAACCCCGCCTCTACTAAAAATACAAAAAAATTAGCCAGGCGTGGTGGCAGACGCCTGTAGTCCCAGTTACTCGGGAGGATGAGGCAGGAGAATCACTTGAACCTGGGAGGTGGTGGAGCTTGCAGTGAGCGGAGGTTGTGCCATTGAACTCCAGCCTGGGCGACAGAGCAAGACTCTGTCTCAAAAAAAAAAAAAAAAAAAAAAAAAAAAATTATTGCCTAACCAAGGCTACAAACATTTTTTTCTATGCTTTCACTAGAAATTTTATATTTTTATCTCTTATGCTTATTTCTATAATTTGTGTCCATTTTTGTATGTAATGCAATATATTAATAGTTTTTTTTGAAAAACATGCATATGTAATTATTCCAGTATTGATGAAAAGACTATTAAATTTACTTTATGTCATTGCAGGAAAACAACTGTAGTCTATTTTTAGATTCTCTGTCCTGTTCTAGAATTGTTTGTCTGTCTTGATGCCAATACCACACTGTCTTTTTTGCCATGTTTTATAAGTTTTGAAGTCAAGTACCATAAGTCTTCTGGATCTGCTGTTTTTGAAAGCTGTTTTGAATCTTCTTGTTTGTATTCCATATGAATTTTAGAATGAATTTTTGAATCAGCATATCAATTTCTACCAAAAAAAATGCTGAAATTTTGACTGAGATTGTGTTGGATCCCACATGATAGTGGTACATTTGGTAAAATTGATGAACTTACACTGGCAGATTATTATTACCCGAAGTTTACAGTTTACATTAGGTTTCAGCCTTGGTATTGTACATTATAGGAGTTTAGATGAAAGTCCAAAAGAATGACATTTATCTACCATGATAGTGTAATATGAAGTTTTGTGTTTTACATTTAGTCTATAATCTATTTGGAAATAATTTTTGTGAAAGGTTTGAGTTCTGTGTATAGATTCATCAAATGTTTGGCATGTGGGTGTTCAGTTATACTACCTGAAAAATCCTCTGTGCTCTTCCTATTCATTTTTCCCTCCCTCTTACCCTGGGCACTCACTGATCTTGTTACTGCCTCCATGGCACAAAGTTTTGCCTTTTCCTGAATGTCATATAGTTGGAGTCATGAAGTACTTAGCCTTTTCAGATTGGTTTCTTTCACTTAGTAATATGCATTTAGGGTTTCTCCTTCATGTCTTTTTATGGTACTGAATAATATTTCACTGTCTGGATGGATGTACCACAGTTTATCTCTTTGCTCAAAAAATAACATCTTGGTAGCTTCCAGGTTTTGACAATTATGAATAAAGCTGCTATAAACATCCATCTGTAGATTTTTGTAAGTGCAGATTTTGGTTTATATAAATAAACACCAAGGAGTGTGAATGCTGAATCATATGGTAAAAGTATGTTTAATTTTGTAAGAAACTGCCAAACTGTCTTCTAAACAGATTGGCTGTACTCTTTTGCATTCCCACCAGCATAAGTGGTGAAGAGGTTTCTGTTCCTCCGCATCTTTGTCAGCATTTCGTGTTGTCAATGTTTTAAATTTCGAGCATTATAATAAGTATGTAGTGATCTCATTGTTTTGATTTGCATTTCCCTGATGACATATAATGTTGAATATCCTTTTATATGCTTATTTGCCATATGTAATTCTTGTGGGGTGTCTGTTTAGGCCTTTTGCCCAATCTTTAATCAGATTGTTCATTTTTTTTTATTGATGAAGTTTAGAAGTTCTTTGCATATTTTGTGTAACAGTCCTTTATCATATATGTGTTTTGCAAATACTTTTTTCATAGTCTGTGACTTGGCTTCATATTCTCTTGTCTTTTACAGAGCAGAAAATTTAAAATATTAATGAAGTCCTGTTTATCAATTATTTCTTTCATAAATTGAACCTTCGGTGTTGTATATAAAAAAACCATCACCATGCCCAAGTTCATCTAGGTTTTCTTCTGTAGTATCTTCTAGAAGTTTAAAGCTTCACATTTCACATTTAGGTCTATGATCCATTTAGAGTTCATTTTTCTGAAGGGTGTAAGATCTGTGTCTAGATTTATTTTTTTGCATGTGGATAACCAGTTGTTGCATTGCCATTTGTTGGAAAGGTTATCTCTTCTCCATTGTATTACCTTTGCTCCTTTGTCAAAGATCAATTGACTCTATTTATGTGGGTCTATTTCTGGACTCTTTGTTATGTTCCACTGAACTATGTTTTTTCATCAATATCACACTGTGGTAATTACTGCCACTATATTGTAAGTCTTGAAGTCAGGTAGTGTCAATCCTTGGACTTCGTCTTCTCCTTCAATATTGAGTTGAATCTCTTGCCTGTCCCTAAGGATTTTAAAATCAGTTCACTTATATCCATAAAACAAGTTGCTAGGATTTTGATTGGGATTGTATTAAATCTATTAAACTGACATCTTGATCGTACTGAGTCTTCTTATCCTTCAACATGGAATATTTTTCAATTTATTTCCTTTTTCTTTTTGATTCCTTTCATCAGAGTTTTGTAGCTTTCCTTTTGCAGATCTTGCACATACTTTGGTAGATTTATCTGAGGAGCTCTTTTTTTTTTTTGGGGGGGGGTGCTAATTTAAATAGTAATAAGTTTTTAATCCCAAATTTCACTTTTTCATTACTGGTGTATAAAATGTGATTGGCTTTTACATGTTAACTTTATATCTGAAATTTTGCTATATAATCACTTATTAGTTCCCAGAAGTTTTGTTGTTCAGATTTTCTCTACAATTATGTCATCTGTGCACAAAGACAGTTTCTCTTCATTTCCAATTTGTATGCCTTTTATTTTTTCTTGTCTTCTTGCATTAGCTAGGACTTCCAGTATAATATGTGAAAAGGAGTGGTAATGGGGGATATTCTTGTCATGTTCCTGATCTTAGCAGAAAGCTTCAAGTTTCTCACTATTAAATATAAAGTGGCAGGGCACAGTGGCTCACTCCTGTAATCCCAGCACTTTGGGAGGCCAAGCCGGGTAGATCACTTGAGGTCAGGAGTTTGAGACTAGCCTGGCCAATATGGTGAAACCACATCACTACTAAAAATACAAAAATTAGCCAGGTGTGATGGTGTGCGCCTGTAGCCCCAGATACTTGGGAGGCTGGGGCAGGAGAATTACTTGAACTCAGGAGGCAGAGGTTGCAGTGAGCTGAGCTTGTGCCATTGAACTCCAGCCTGGGCATCACAGGGAGACACCATAGCAAAAATAATAATAATAATAATAAAATATATATATATAGAGAGAGTTAGTTTTAGTTTTTTTGTAGTTTTTTAAAAAATCAAGTTGAGAAAATTCTCTATTTTTAATTTGCTGAAAGTTTTTTTTTTTTTAAGCCATAAATGGTTTTGGATTTTGCAAAATGGTTTCTCAGGACCCATTGATATGATTGCATCATATTTTTCTTTATCCTGTTCATATGATTGATTATATTACTTCATTTTCAAATGTTGAGTCAACCTTACATATCTGGAATAAATCCCACTTGGGCATTCTTTATAATTCTTTATATTCTTGCTAATATTTTGCTGAGGATTTTTGCATCAATGTTCATGAGACATATTGGTCTGTAGTTTTCTTGTAATGTCTTTGTCCGCTCCTCTGCCCTGTCAACCACAGCTGTCTTGGCTTCCTTGAGCCTTCTAGCTTCATCTTCACCCAGAGAGACTGCTGATTCCACCTCAGTTCCTCCTCACTGCACTTCAGTCTGGACATTTTCTCCAGGTAATACACTGGGATAATTGTGTGGCACATCTAATTTTTTCCTCATCTCAGGGATTACTCATCTTATCTTTCCTGACTATTGTTCAAATTGTTCATGATGACTGTTTCATAGCTTTTCTATTTTTTAGTTGTTTCGGGAAGTAGAATAAATCTAGTCAGTCTCCAGTATGGCCAAAAAGAGTAGTCTTCCTTTCTTTCTTTTAATCAAAAAAAGCCCCTCTTAACCCAATTGCTTAGCTTGAACCCAAGTTGCAAAACACAAAAGCACACATTGGAGGGAGAAATAGACTTGGGGATGAAACTATAGTAGTGAACC
The DNA here is from genome assembly GCF_024542745.1 of Macaca thibetana thibetana. NCBI lineage: Eukaryota > Metazoa > Chordata > Mammalia > Primates > Cercopithecidae > Macaca > Macaca thibetana. The sequence continues at coordinate 82,412,707 of NC_065582.1, read as the reverse complement.
AAGAAATGACCAAAGGAAGAGGCAGAAAGAAACCTGAATTACTTAATCAGTCTGAAGGCAAACAGACCATACTTAGTCACTTCTTTCTTCCTCAGTCTACATCACTTTAAAGTTACTTTTTAATGAACTTTCTATGAAAATATATTTTAAAGTAACTTTAAGTTTCCTTTTTGCTAGTCTAGGCATTTGAAGGCGGGGGTTCAGACCCCCAGATTAGATGCAAGCCTAGTAATGCAGAATTAGAGAAGTAAGAGGGAACAGGACCAAATTGAATTTTGAGAGAAAATTAACATTTCAGGCAAGGTTTGAACATCTTGAGACCTGATTGCCAATTTTGTTTTGAAATCTATTACCAATGAGGTGATTTCAACATGGCAACGTGTATTTTGAGAAGGAACCCAATTGGGAATGAGTGGAAACAGGTATTTGTAAAGTAAAATATAACTTAATCAGCAAAAAAACCTCAAAACAAAAACTTGAAAAATAATTTAAATGAAAAAGTTTATTATAAAGGGTTAGAAATAAGCATTTGTAAGTAGAGTTTAAAAGCTCACATGGAGGCATATATTTTCTTTAAGAAGTCATGTTAGAGTCATTTTGCTAAAATATCACATCTGTCTTACAGAAATCACAACAGAAAAGCAACAAGATTTACAAAACCATTTCAAAATAAACATTGTACCAACCTAATGGAAAAACATCTGTGCTGTTTGAGCTTATTACAGCAGTTTGTCATGATGATTTATAGATAAGTATGCAATTTTTCTTAGATTTATTATTGGAAGCTTCTACTTATAGGTCTGTGGTTTAAGACAGGAAAGTATTTTGATTGATTATCCTGAAAAGAAATTGGTAGACCAAATGTTGAAACCATGAAAACATTAGGAGATGCAGGTAACAGTTGAAAAAATGAACTGCACTTTGGAAGAATTCATAAGAGTAGTGATGATTGTACCTCTAAATCTTGTACTTGTTTACCAAAGTTGAGAGAGAAAAATTTCAGTTGAACTAGTATATAGAGTGATACTCTGGTTTCTCTTCAGATGGTATAAATCTTTTGCCTTTTACTAGTATGTAGAATGATACGTGAATTCCCTCTAATAGGCAAGTAAATGGCGAGTAGATAATACAACAATTGAGAAAATATAATCCTTAACCCTTCAAAAGAAAACATTTCTTCAAGAAGCAGGTACAAGCAAAGCAATTCAAGAAATTAGAAATACATTATGATTATAAGGACAGTGCATTTAGAGTTCCCAGTGACCTTATTTAACTATTAAAGTATACATAGGCAAACCACACACTAACAAAATCATAATAGCTGACTCTAGAATTCCTCTCAGGAAGAGCACTGTCTTAGCTTGAGTGGCTGTAGATAGTAAGATCCTTACAATGGGCACAAAGAGTAAGTACATCTTCATATAATAACAAACAAGCACGTAACAAACAGGAATTTGGTAACTGGGAGGACAGCAGAATTGAGAGAAAAGAGAAAGTAAGAGAAGGTTGAATTACATAGTGGAATTCTGGAAGCCCAAGTTGGGGAAAAGATCTCCAGAGCTTTGTAAGTACAGTGGTCTAATACATATGATGTTTTCTGCTGTTAAGAGCTATAATATAGACTTCTTTACCTTACCCTGAATTTTCACTGAATTCTGCTGCACACATGCCTTGTATCAATTACATTTTAGAAAAAACAAAGGGGCTGTGTTCCTTTTCTGAGATGAGATGGTGAAACACGTATCTAACAGGAACACCTTCTGTAGACACCAGAACTAAACCAGGATCAAGCATCATTAGAAAGAACATGTAGTGCGGTTTGCATTAACTTACGTCTCCAGATTGTGAGGGATGCAGAGATCCTTGCTTATTAGAGGGAGATTTAATCAATTTTATTTGAATTTCAGAGATCACCAATGGGTTTCGATGAACTCTCATTTCTCTTATTAACTGTATGTTCTTAGGCAATTCAATAAATCTTCTAACATTCTAGCTATTAAAATGTGGGTGATGCACTTATAAAATTCATTGTAATAATTAAATGTAATAAAGTAAGTGAAAGTTTCAGGCATATACTAAGTGTTCAATAGATATTAGGTAGAAATAGTAGAAATTAGACAAGAGGTGAAAACAGTAATTGAAAGAACAATATGTTATTCTTAACACAAACTCTTATTAGTTACTACTATCTTCCAGGCACTGTTCTAAACATTGAGGAATGTAGTGTTGAGCCAAACAGGAAAAGCTCCTCCTTTCTTGGTAGTTGTATTATAGAAACTCAATGAAGATTTGTTTTTTTTACCAGCTGTGAAATAACATAAAACTTAAAGTATAATGAGACAAATTAAATGTGTAAAACATGAAATAGTTTTTTCCCTCTTTTTAAGTCTGCAAAACAGAACCTGAAGCAACTTATTCTCTATGCGTCAGTGTTTTCACATGAATGTTGTTGCTAATCCTCTGAAAAGTGGAAAATAAAAATGAAGCTCTCCAATCAGAGCTGATTTTAAAGGACAAATGTTATTTTAATACGAAGAAAATACAAGAAAATAATATGTTGTAAAGGAGATTTTAACTAACTCTTAAAACAGTAATTAGGTAAAAAGCTTACAAATAACATAAATAAAATATTTAGGTAAGGTTAAAAAGAATAAATATACATTCAATTGTTAGTAGATTAAGGATGAAGCAAAACTGAATGTGTGAATATTAAAGTAGAAAACACTTCTGTTTCCGGAATCAACCCAGGTCAGGCTGCGTTTCCTCAAGGCCCAATAACGGGAAGCAGACAAACTAGGGAAGAAGGGAATTTATTGCTGTAACCAGATACAAGGAGAAGGCCTGAGATAATTCCACCAGACCAACTCAAAGTGTTACAATTTTCTTAGTGCTTATATAGGATGGGGTTATGTGCCTACATGCAGTATAACATTAGCCTAAGTCTATTGGTAACTAATTTTGTTTCAACTAGAAGATCAGAGGCAAAAATGCTTGCTACATCCCATTAAAAGGGCGCCAGTACCTTCAAGGCCTGTCTACTGTGGTACCAGAGTGATTATTTCTATCTCATCTTTTTTTACAGCTTGATCTGGAGAGCTGCCTTAGACTCTCCAATGAATCTATTCAAACAACTGCCTCTGTTACCTCGACTTGTCTCAGATATGGGTCTGGCACCAGGAATGAAAGACTGGTGCCATTTTTGGTTTGCTCCAGGTTAGGGAGAAGCCCATGCAAGGTTCCAACTGACCATATGTTTCATTTCTAGCTTAGCTATCTGGGCACTGATTTCCCTAGGCTTAACTATTTGCTCAATGTTAAGGGAACTCTGTGGAAATTTGTATAACTGAAGTGTTATGCAGGCCTGTCTGTGTGATTTTGTCATACAGAACTGTGTGTCAGGGAGAATTGGCCTGCCACACTTCCATAAAATATTACACATGTAAGACCAGGCACGGTGGCTCACACCCGTAATCCCAGCACTTCGGAAGGCTGAGGTGAATGGATCACTTGAGGCCAGGAGTTTGAGATAAGCCTAGCCAACATGGCACAACTGTCTCTCTACTAAAAATATAAAACAAATTAGCCAGGCCAGGTGCGGTGGCTCAAGCCTGTAATCCCAGCACTTTGGGAGGCCGAGACGGGCGGATCACGAGGTCAGGAGATCGAGACCATCCTGGCTAACGGTGAAACCCCGTCTTTACTAAAAAATACAAAAAAACTAGCCGGGCGAGGTGGCAGGCGCCTGTAGTCCCAGCTACTCGGGAGGCTGAGGCAGGAGAATGGCGTAAACCCGGGAGGCGGAGCTTGCAGTGAGCTGAGATCCGGCCACTGCACTCCAGCCTGGGTGACCGAGCGAGACTCCGTCTCAAAAAAAAAAAAAAAAGCCAGCTGTGGTGGTACGTTCCTGTAATCCCAGCCAATTGATAGGCTGAGGCACTAGAATGGTTTGAACCCTAGAATTGGAGGTTGCAGTGAGCCGAGATCGTGCCACTGCACTCCAGCCTAGGTGACAGAGTGAGACTCTAAAATAAAAATATAACAATAATATAAAATTATACATGTCAGATGTTTAATGTAACATTCAAGTGAGTTCAATATTTTTTTCCGTTTTTATTCTTTAAAGTAGATTCTAAAGCTAAATAACTTTCATGACATTTCTTTCAACTATAGTGGATGAAATATATTGGGATAGTCTCCAGAGGCTTTTCAGTTATAATGGGATAACTGGATCAAGTTAAACCTGTAGCAGAGGGCAGACATAGAATATGGATAAATAAAACAAACAGTTGTTTAAAAGATACTAGATCACAATTAAGGCAAATGAGTTGAACTATGAAGCTATCAGAAAGGAAGGAACAGCATTGAGGTGAATTCTAGATTTGTGACCACTTTTACCCTTGGGCTACTTGTCAACTATTAGTCGAGGACATGGAACCCCCCAAAAAGATGTGGTATAGATTTTGTGTTTGTTTCACTGGGCTGAAGAGAAATCAGTTGGAGTTTAGGGATAGCAAGAAAATAGAGAATAAATGGGTCAAGATAGCAAAGAAAAAAGAACAGCAGAATAGTGACCCCTATATTCTGTATATAATTTTTTATTAAAGCATTTTTTTTTGGCTCTAGAAATGTACAAGTTTAGAGAAGGAAATGAAGAAAGCAGTTGTTAATATGCTTAAAAAAACTAAACAGAACTTATTATGATTTTATGGACTTTTGAGAAACAAAAAGTGGAGTTTAGTTTTTGCAAAAAAAACCAAACCCCCCCAAAAAAAAAACTATGGTAAACAACACAAGCTTTCACTTAATACCCTTGAAATAACTAAACCAAAAAGTAAGGCCAAATGAAAATAGGTACATCTCAACTATATTAAGGTGATTTTTTATCTGCTCATCTCAGGAGATGAATTAATATCATCCAGAGCTTCTACAGTATTTCATATGCCATGTGAAGTATTCAACAAAAGTTTATCAGATATGCTAGGAAATAGGTCAAAATGATTGGAAACTTAGAAAACAAATGTTAGAAGTAGAATTGCAGATGATTCAAAAATTGAAATAAGACATGGACTTAAAAGAACTATGACTTATGCTAAAGAATCAACAGAACTGGAATTTATGAAAATGAAAGAAAAGGAAATCCTAGAACTGAAAAGAATAATGCCAAACTCAGGAATTTGATGGATAAATTTAATAGCATATTGGCTATAGCAGAAAAGAGGATTGCTGAATTGAAAAAGCAGTAAAACATACCCAGATTGAAGGGAAAAGAAGTGAAAAAAAAAAAGATACAAAATACAGAAAGACATATTAGGCAAAATGAAGATGTCTAGCATATAAGTAATTGAACTACTGGAAGAAGAAAAAAAATGGGGCAGAAGCAATATTCAAAGGGATATAGGCCAATAAATAATTTTTGAAAACTTGTAAAAGATATTGGCATAAATTTTAGACACTCTGTGCATCAAATGTGCGAAATACAAAGTAAACTATACCTAGGTACATCATAGTAAAAATGCTGAAAACTATGTTATAAAAGAACATCTTAAAATCTGCTGGGGAAAACCATATGCTTTCAAAGAAGGAACAAGGATACTTTTCAACAGAATGACAGCTATAAGACAGATTTTTTTTTAAGCTGTAAGAAAGCAATTGCCAATCTACATTTCTATGTACGGTAGAAATGCCATTCAAGATTGAAGGTGAAAAAAATTTCACACAAAAAAATGAACAAATTTATCACCAGCAGTTTTCATTAAAGGGACTACTAAAGAGAATTATCCAGACAAAAGGGCAATAGATGGAAGTACAAAAATTTAAGGAGAAAGATCATGGTAAAAGGTAAATATGTAGGTAAAAATAAATAACATAAGCAAAAGTGGTAGTGTAAAGGAATGTCAAAAGCATATGTAGAATTAAAATTCATGTCAAGAATAGAGGAAGGGTAAAGTGTGAACAATTCTCAAACCATATGAAAAATGGTAAAAAAAAAAAATAAAATTACAATGTAGGAAGAAATGTGTAAATTTTTGCCCATGCCTATGTCCTGAGTGGCCTAGGTTGTCTTCTAGGGTTTATAGAGTTTTGCGTTTTACATTTAAGTCTTTAATTCATCTTGAATTAATTTTTGAATATTGTGAAAGGAAGAAGTCCAGTTTTAATATTCTGCATGTAGAAGACAGTGTGGCGACTCCTCAAAGACCTAAAGACAGAAATACCATTCCACCCAGCAATCCCATTACTGGGCATATATCCAAAGGGATATAAATCAGTCTATTATAAAGATACATGCATGCATATGTTCATTGCAGCATTGTTCATAATAGCAAGACATGGAATCAACCTAAATGCCCATGAATGATTGAATGGATTAAAAAAATGTGGTACCTATACCCTGTGGAATACTAAGCAGCCATAAAAAGAATGAGGTCATATCTTTTGCAGGGACATGGATGGAGCTGGAGGCCATTATCCTTAACAAACACAGGAACAGAAAATCAGATATCACATGTTCTCACTTGTAAGTGGGAGCTAAATGATGAGAACACATGGACACATAGAGGGGAACAATACATACTGGGGCCTTTCAGAGGGTGAAGGGTGGTAGGAGGGAGGGGATCCTCCTATATATAAAACTAATAGGTGCTAGGATGAATAGCTAGGTGATAAAATAATTTGTACAATGAACCACAGTGATACAAGTTTACCCAATGATACATACCTACACTTGTAACCCTAATGTTAAAAGTTAAAAAGTAAGAAATATGTAAATCACTAGGGGAAACAATACAAAGAATGTATTTCTACAAAAAATGGGGCAAATAGATGACAAAAATAGTTGGTTGGTCTAAAAGATTCCATTAAAATAGATTATAGGAAAAGAAAAACATAGAGACAAACAGAAAAGAAACAGGAAAATAGTCAATTTAAACCCAAATATCATAGTAATTATATTAAATATAGGTAAATTTAATATTTCAATAGAAAGATTTATAATAAAACCCAACTGTAAGATGCTTTAATGTCTTAAATATAAAGATGGGAAAGTTGAAAAGAATGCCACATGGAAAAATAAGGTATGTATAACTATACTAATACAAAAAACTTAGTAGATACACTAGTTATTCAACTAGGAGGGTATAATGATTCTACTGTGTATACATTAAATAATGTAGTGTCAAAACATATAAAGCAAAAAGAGTGACAAAGCTGAAAGGAAAAGACAAACTCAGTTTTACACAAATATTTAACTTGTCAGTAACTGACAGTACAAGGAAACAAATAGAGATGCAGAAGATTTGAATAATACACTTGACCTAATTGACATATATAAGACACACATACAACATTGGCAAAATACGCATTCTTTCAAAGAACACATGAAACACTTAACAAAATAAACTATATACTGTTTCATAAAAGAAGTCTTAATAAGTTTCAAAGGATTGACATTCTAAAAACTATTTTCTCTTACCCAAAAATAATAAAAAAAAAAAGAAATAAAAGATTACCTAAAAGATCTAGGATGTTTTTGAATAAATACTCATTTTAATAGGCAAGAAATGCAGAAAAATCAAGGTAGAAATTAGAAAATACTTGGGACCTGACAGCAATTATATAAAAAATTTGTATATCAAAAATTGAGAAATACTTTGAAAAAATTATAGATTTAAATGCAAATATTAGAAGTGAAAAACACTGAAAATCAATTATGTAAGCCTATATCTCAATAAAAGATAAGCAAATTATAGACAAAGAGAATAGAGGGAAAAATAAGGATGAAGTCAGAAATTCATGAGAACCAAGATAGTATGAGCTCTATGTCATTAGACACTTCGTGACCACATCTGCTTGTGTCTTCCCAGACCAGGGACCAGACAAATGGGTGAAGAAGTCTTTGAGGAGATGAACACTGTCCCTGCCACCATCTGACTGCAACTACATGAAACACAGCCCAAAGGAGCATGGACAATTCCCAGATTCATCAGGAAAGGAGATGATTATTATTGGTTAAAGCCACCATTTGGGGATGGTTTGTATACAGCAATATATAACCAGAGAAGATTGGAAAAGCTAATGCAGTATAGATATAAATTTTTCTCATAATCTATAGATTTAACACAATCCCAGTAAAATCCCCATTAAGGTATTTTCAGAGAAATTGATAAAGTGATTCTAAAACTTCTGTGGAAATGCGAATCATCAAGTCTGTCAAGCCAGAACAATCTTGAAAATGAACAAAAGTTGACAATTTGAATTATTAGATATTAAGATTTATTTTAAAGCTATGGTAATTAAGATAATATGGTATTGGAACAATGATAAATATATAGAGCAATAAACCAGATTATAGAAACAGACCCACATACCCACTAGACTTACATCAAAAGTGCTATAGCAATGTGAACCTGATCACATGGCCCACGACATACATTAATATATGAATGGTAAAACGATAGAGATGCCAACAGCTAATACAGAAAAAAATCATGACTTTAGTGGGTAGGCAATGACTTCCTAAATCACATATAAAACAGTGAAAGAAACAGTGAAGAAAAGTGATACATTGGATTTCATCAAAATTATCAATTTTGTTCATCAAAAGATACTTCTAAGGGCATAAAAAATGAGTTATGGAGTTGAGAAGATATATGCACGTATCTGACAAAAACTTATTTCCCTTATGTATAAAAATTTTACAAATCAGTAAAAAAATTAATTTTAAAATGGGCATACAATCTGAATAGATACCTCACAAAAATCATATATAAAATATATATGCAAAAGGTGCTGAGCATCATTATTCACCAAGAAAATGCAAATCAAAAACATTGGGAGATGCTGTTTAAGTCCACCAGAATGCTGGGGGAAAAATATTCTCAGTATTACCAATCATGTGTAGTATTTAGAAATTTCATAGATGGCTTTAAGCACTTGTGAAGATATTTCTGGCAGCATCTGCTAAATCTAAACTTACATGTAGTTTATGACCTGACAATTTTACTCCTAAAGATGTCAGTGGAAATGAATACATATTTTCTCCAACATTCAAGAACATGTATGTCAGCATAACTCAAAATGGCCCAATGCTAGAAATGACACAACTGTCCATCAAAATTCAAATTGATAAACATGGTTTAATTCATACATGGAATACAAGATCATGTTGAAAAATAATGAATTTCTGGATATGTAACAACAAAGATAAATATTACCAACAATTTCTGACAATAAAATGCAGACAAAATTTCTTATCTTAGTTGTAGGCAGTGGTAATGACTGAGAGGGGATGAGGTTCTGGTAATGTTATCTACAGCTGACCCTTGAACAACATGGGAATTGTGTGCCAACCTCTGCACAGTCAAAAATCCGAGTGTACCTCTTCACTCCCCTCAAACTTACCTACAAATAGCTTGCTGTCAACCAGAAGCTTATCCATAACATAAACAGCCGATTGACACATATTTTGTATGTTGTGTGTATTATATACTATATTCTTACAATAAAGCTAGAGAAAAGAAAATGTTGGGAATATCATAAGCAAGAGAGAATGTATTAAGTGGAAGTGGATCATTACAAAGATCTTCATCCTCATTGTCATCACTTTGAGTAGGTTGAGGGGGAGAAGGAAGACAAGGGGTTGGTCTTGCTGTCTCAGCAGTGGCAGAAGCGAAGAAAATCTACATATAAGTGGACCCATGCAGTTTAAACCTGTGTTGTTCAAGGGTCAACTGTATTTTCATCTGGGTGTGTTTACAGAGGCATGATTGCTTCGCAAAAATTTGTTCAGCTGTATGTTTTAAGATTTGTGCACTTTAGAGTGTATATGTTATGTTTCAACAAAAAAGCAAAACCTGGATAATACAGTTCTGAGACTTGCCAAATAAGTAATTTTGAAAACAAATTTTACATTTTTAAAGCAGGATATGGGAAAAATGTTTCATATCTAGTTCTTACAGAGAAGGATCTTTTTGTATACTTTATGTTTTTTGCTACTGAAAAGACAATTTAGAGAAATCAAAGTGATTTATAATTTAGTAAATCATTAAACATAAATAAGTCTTTTAGTTTCATAGTGGCAAAATAAATCAAATCCTATATTCGAGAAAGTCAGAGACATCTCAAGGGGAGCAATAACTCCTATATGATGTCTTCACTAATTAATGGGTTTCCCAAGATATTTATATCCAAGGGAAAAATGATTCACCCTGGGTTATTTTTAAGTCCCACTAGTATAACAGAATTATAATTAAAGGCTCATTTTTTTCAATCCTTCTTAAAATATTTTATAAGAATAAATTTGTATAAAACAGTAGTCAAGGATCATTAGTATTATTGTAATTATTTTTAAATGTTAAGGAATTCTACCCAGAAAGAATTTACCAAGATTTCTTAAGTTTAAATTACAAAAAGAGAATCCTAAAGTCAGAATCCAATAGAAAATTATGAACTATCAATTAACAACAAAAAACCTTTCAGGTTTCTCATTCTATATAGCCATCTCAGAGTTCTAACTGTGAAATGCCTTAAAAGAACTGTATTTTCCAAATTAGAATAATTTTTGATGTTTAACAGAAGCTTCTACTTACCCAGAGAAATGTTAAAAATCAAATTTCCTTTGAAAAACAATGACTTAAAATAGAAAAGTAAGAAGCTAATCTGAAAAGGTTGCATACTGTATGATTCCAATCCTATGACATTCTGGAAAAGGCAAAGCTATGAAGACGGTGAAGAGAATAGTGGTTGCTAGAGGTTGTGGGGAGGGTGAGATGAAGAGGCACAGCATTGAGGATTTTTAGGGCAGTGAAAGAAAATGCTCTGTATTCACTATAATCATGAATACATCTCATTATACATTTGTCAAAACCCATAGAACGTTCAACATCAACAATGAACCCTAAATTATGGACTGTAGGTGATAATGATGTGTCAATGTAGGTTCATCAGTTGTAACATATGTACCACTCTGGTGTGGGATGTTGATAATGGGGGAGGCTGTGCATGTGTGGGGCCAGAGAATATAAAGGAAATCTCTGTAGTCATCTCTCAGTTTTCCTGTAAATCTATATCTGCTCCAAGAAAATAAGTCTTTAAAAAATAGAAGGAAAATTTTCATTGATCTCAAAATTGGGGAAAAATGCTGCTAGAAGTTTTATGAAGCAAATGACACAAATTTTATTCTTGATCAAAATAACAATTACAACCTATTGTAATCAGAGTAAATTTAATTTGAGTCATTTAATTTAGAAGTAAATAATCACTTTCTTATTGGAGTTCTCACAATTTTCAGTAATGATAACACCTGAGGAAGTAGCTTAAAATATGCTGGCTTTGGTGGAGGAATGTCTATTAGTTCTTACTTTAGAAGATCCTGATTAAATTCATTCAGTTTCTAAATCAAAAGTGTTCTATATTATCTCCTACGGATTGCTTCAAAGCCACATTTTTTCAGTGATGTTTAATCTGGTAATCAAGAAAAAATATAGCTATGAAATTATAAGTGAAAGCAGTAGTCAGAAAATGATCCTTTAGCTTAATACAGTGTTTCCTTTATGGGTAGTAAATAACAGGCAGACATAACTCACTGATAAGCTAGTTAATTGGTGGAAATTATAAAAACCACTGGAGTTGACAACAAAATACTATAATTACTGTATGGAAATCTCTCTGTGATAGAATATGAATGTTCAAAATGTGATAATTTAAAATGCTGATGTTCATGGAACACTATACAGCCATAAAAAAGAATAAAATCATATTCTTTGTAGCAACATGGATGGAGCCAAAGGCCATTATTGTAAGAGAACTAATGCAGAAACAGAAAACCAAATATCACACATTCTCACTTGTAAGTGGGAGCTAACCATTGATTACACATGAACACAAAGAAGAGAAAAACAGACACCATGGCTACCTCAGGATGGAGGAGGGGAGAGGATTGAAAAACTACCTATCAGGTATTAAGCTTATTGCCTGGGTGAGGAGATAATCTGTGCACCAAACCCCCATGACATAAAATGTACCTAGCTATCTAACAAACCTACACACTGAACCCTCAACCTCAAATAAATAAACTAATTAAAACAAAATGCTGGTGTCATAGTCTGATTATTTTATCTTGGTTGCTAATTTTAGAAATAAGATATATGAAACTGTGCTTTTAATATGTACATTCTTGATTTCCAAAAATAAAGGAAGATAATTATTCCTCAGTAAACATGTAAATGACTTTTTTCTTCCCTCCCTCCCCTCCCCCTCCCTCTCTCCTTCCCTCTCTCTCTCCTTCCTTTCTTCCTTCCTTTCTTTTCTCTTTCTTTCTTTCTTTCTTTCTTTCTTTCTTTCTTTCTTTCTTTCTTTCTTTCTTTCTTTCTTTCTTTCTTTCTTTCTTTCTTTCTTTCTTTCTCTCCCTCTCTCTCTCTCTCTCTTTTTCTCTTTCTCTTTCTTTCTCTTTTTCTCTCTTTCTCTCTTTCATTCTGGCTCTGTCACCAAGGCTGGAGTGCAGTGGCATGATCACAGCTAACTGTAGTCTTGACCTGTCTGACTCAAGCAATCCTCCCACCTCAGCCTCTCAGCCTGCTGAGGAACTGGGACTACAGACAAGCACCACCATGTCCAACTAAGTTTTAAATTTTTCATAGAGACAGGGTCTCCCTATGTTGCTTAGGCTGGTCTTGAACTTCTCGGCTCAAGTGATCCTCCTGCCTACTCCTCTCAGTGTTGGGATTACAGGCATGAGTCACCACGCCCAGTCTGTAAATGTGCTTTCTATAGTAATGTAAGTGTTGCGGTATGTGTATGTATGGGTAGATGTACACAGAGGAGGAAACTGGAGGTAAGAAGTAAGTAGATCCTTATTTTAAAACTGCCTTTTCTCCAATTTGGAAAAACTCTTCACCAAACTGAAGTTTAGTGCTGCAATTTATTCTGCCTGTGTGTGTGGTCTAGTTTTTCTGCTACTTTTTTTGTTTTGTTTCATTTTGTTTTTGTTTTTTTGAAGAATACTCTCTTTTGTTGCTCAAATCCAATTAATGTCAATTATGTAACAGGATATTTGACCAATTTTCATAGAGGTGTGTCAGTTTGCTGTTAAAGATCTTCAAGGGTATCTGACATTCAATACAAAATTTCTCCAAATTGACAATAGCAATTTTTCTATTTATTTTAATTAACATGTCATCTATTTGTTTTTAATTATAATTATTTACTTGTCTTATTTCCTCTCATATATGAGAAATTCTTAGAGGGCAGAATCTTAACTGAAAATGATCTTAAAAACTCCTAGAAGGCAGTATTTTTGTTTAATTCATGTTCATACCTGCCATAGGTGTTCTCAGTCACGGGAGATGGTGTTTCATATTCTCAGTGCAAGAGGAGGTGGTGTTTCAGAGATTCATTTGTAAATTGGTTTTTAAAAATCTGATGATTAGATTTCCATTTTGGCCTGTAAAAGTCTGCTTTACCCATTGTCTGAAATACTTCTGATTACAAAGAAAGTAAAAACAATACAACTACAAAATAATGATGAAAGCCTGGAAAAATAAAATTGAATAGGAAACTATTTAATTTTAGGTGGTTGTACTTAAGAAATTTTGTTTAATTTATAAAAAATGAAAAGCAAAGAAGACAAACATTCTCAGCATGATGTTTTTAGAGGTTAATGGAAGTGAAGTGACCCTTTATTGTTTCTAATTTGATTTCAATGTTTTTGGGTTTTTCTTTGTTTGATGTAGTGAATTTGTACTGTTCTGATCTGCTCTCCCAATTCTTAGCTGTGTGACTTTAGACAAGTTGCTTAATCTCTGTGCGTTAGTGTGCTCATATTAAAAAAACAGAGGTAATAGTAACTATCTCTGTTATTGTGAGGATTAAATGAGGTAACAAACATAAAGCACTGAGAATAGCATTTGATTTATTGTCTCTTAAATGCTGGACATGCTCATTTTCTTTTACTCATTTTCTCTTTCTGAATGCTCATATGCTAGATATCTCTTTAAATTATCACATTCCGTCTTGTTTTCTGGTAACTTATATACTATCCCATTTACCTTAGGAGATTTTAATCTCCCTGCAGGCAGAGAATAATTTATATTTTATAAACTGTAAGGCATTATGTTGCATCTTCACTCAATAAATATTTATTTCAATAACTTTTTTTTGGTTATCATTTCAAAGTAAAACAAAAAATAGAGGAGGAAGGGCAAATGTCATTTTCTTGGGTGACTAGGCCAAATTATGTAAGGGGAGAGGACTAAAGGGAATTATATGGATGTGTGGGTACCCCTGAGAAAAGGTCAGTCTGTGGAAGAATTTGCTGAGCTGTGAAAAATAGGGGAGACCTAAGGGTCAATATCACAGATTGGCTAATGTTTAACTACAGTTGGTGACAGTCAGAGAAGGTGTTTTGCGAAGAAAAGAGGTAGTATGTATCTGATATAGTTAATTAAGCACTAGTGCATACGTGGATGCAAGTTTCTAGGTTTGGAGCTGCTTGGAAGTATAACTTGAAAGCCCCACCTTTGATTATAAATGAGGCCACTTTAGTTTTAATGGATGCATTTCCTCTATTTTAATGCCAGCTTTGCGCCTTCAGGAATGTAGGCCCTTTCTAAACCTCCCCTAGATATAAAGGGAGATTCTTCCAGTTTGGGGGTCCTCATTAAGACTCAGTGTCATCCTTGTCCCTGCTATATTTGCCTATTCCCTGTGAAGTCTTTCCCCATAGCCAGGCTCTGTTGGTGGCACCCAAGCATGGTCATCTATAGTATTAAAGGCTCTGGGAGGTGGTCACTGGCCTTTCCCTAACTCATTATGTCAGGCCTCTGAGCCCAAGCCTGCTCATACACATCCAGATGGACTCAAGCAACTGAAGAATCACAAAAGAAGTGAAAATGGCCGGTTCCTGCCTTAACTGATGATATTACCTTGTGAAATTCCTTCTCCTGAACAATGAGTCTCAGAAGCTCCCCCACTGAGCACCTTGTGACCCCTGCCCGCCAGATAACAACCCTCTTTGACTGTAATTTTCCACTACTCACCCAAATCCTATAAAACTGTCCCACCCCTATCTCCCTTCTCTGACTCCTTTTTGCACTCAATGCACCTGCACCCAGGTGAAATAAACAGCCTTGTTGCTCACACAAGGCCTGTTTGGTGGTCTCTTCACATGGATGCACGTGACATGTTACATATATTCACTGGACCCTCAGACTCTATTGCATCCTCTCAGGGTTTCACCGTTGATTTATACAATTTCTTCAGCTTCTTGTTTTGACACTCTTGTAAAGGCTCAAAAACCTGCCTCTCAGGCTGGGTGGGGGGTAGTAATAAAAGTCAACCTTCCCTCCCATTGTCCTCATTTCCTGTCCCCTTTAGAGTCCCTGCCTCAAAATGATTCTCTGTCTTCTTCCAGGTGAAACTGAAAACCTTATGGGTTTCAGCAGAGTTGAATATACTTGGCACAGAAGCAGTGCTTATTTCCTTCTGCCCAAAGCACCCAGGCCACAGATCTTGCTCTTAAGCCAAGGCACTCTCTTGCAAATATTATACTGTAATTTGAGTAGCACAACAATAAAACTGGTTTTTAAAACAAGTGTAAAAATGTGTTTTTTCCCACAAAAATATTCTTTACTTATTGCTTCCATTCCCCCTAGTTCTCTTGCGATCTTAAAATGCCACATGCAAAATAGTAACAGTTTCATATACTTAGCATATTTACTCTGGAGACATACATGGATTAGATAAAAAGCAATTGACTATTAATCAAATGGAATGCCTATTTGCTCATTTTGGAGTATGATACAGAAAATACTCTGAATTTAGCAAGAGGAATGTTCCTATGGATCCATAGCTTGTATATTCTTAAAAAAGACTGAAATAAGCATTTACTCATAGACTTGTGTTTGAAACGTTCACTGATGCACTAGGTGTAGGAGATTTAAGGTACTGATATGGTTTGGCTGTGTCCTCACCCAAATCTCATCTTGAATTCCCACTTGTTGTGGGAGGGACCCCCATGGGACGTAATTGAATCATGGGGGCAGATCTTTCCTATGCTGTTTTCATGATAGTGAATACGTCTTTATAAGGTGGAATTCCCTGCACAAGCTCTCTCTCTTTGTCTGCTGCCATCCATGTAAGATGTGACTTATTCCTCTTTGCCTTCTGCCATAATTGTGAGGCTGCCTCAGCCATGTGGAACTGTAAATCCCAATAAGCCTCTTTCTTTTGTAAATTTCCCAGCCTTGGGTATGTCTTTATCAGCAGTGTAAAAAATGGATGAATACAAGTACTTTGTGACAAAAATCAGAGGAAACTCCCACCTCCCACCCAGCTCCCTATTAAGAAATAGTTACAATAAAATTATGTTTTGTTAGAGACAAATATGTCAGAAATGAATTTCAATAATTTTCATCCACTTAAGATAACTTTAAGTAACAATAGTATATTATCCACACCATTTTTCTGACCCTTTCCGGGTGAGGGTGTCTTCCTTCCTTGAATATTTCAAAGACTCTACTATAACTGGAGGCCTCCTTCAATACCATCCTATCTTGGGTGGGGTAGAAAACAAACCAAAACAGGTGGTTTGTCTATTGTTAAGCTCTGTGAATTGGACCTGATTACTCTTCCATCAATTGTGAGATAGGACTTTTGAGACTCAATACTTGAGAATAATGGATACAAATTAAAACTATTTTTCTCATTTGAAGAAGTGAGAGATGAGTTTTTTCTTTGGCATATCTTTGGAGTTGATATAAAAGAAAGGAATTATTTATATAAGCAGCATTTTAAAGTGGGCATAACATATTGGCACTTGGTTTATCTGTTGGATTCCAAAATTTTTATAAACATCCATTTCAGGTGACAAGGAAATCCAGTAAAAGTAATGTGTATGGTTTTACTTTAAATGCAAAATGGAAGCTAACTGGTATCTCCATTATGATTAATACACTTAAAATATTTTTTATAAAAACATTTTGGAATTATGATTCTGAAATTATACTGTAAAGTAAATCAGATTTACTGTCTCACAAGAAGGAATATGTAATTAAGGTCCTCAAAAGGTGACACATTATAAATAACTCCAAACCTAGGAATGTTTTAGAACTGCCTTAATGCCTAGAACCATGTCTTGCCAGGTTTAGGGTACTTTGTGTCAAAAATCAAGGGAAACTCCCCTCTCCTAGCCAGCTCCCTATTAAGAAATAGTTACACCAAAATTATGTTTTATTACATACAAATATGTCAAAAATTATTTTCAATAAAGTTTTTATATTATCCACTTAAGATAATGGTAAGCCATAGTTAACTGCCTGCCAGAACAAAGCTGAACACTTTTTAGAGGTAGACATCATGATCCAGTTTCACCACCATGTAGCATTGCAATGACCAGCAGTCCACCTGAATCCCCAACATTATAAATAATACATTTTGGAGACTGAAGATGCTGCTTTGATCTTCAAAGAGTATTGATTTCGTTTAGCAGAAAGTTAGCATGGCTGGACTCAAACTCCAAATGTAGGCTCCGCTGCAATGGTTGGCTGCTGAAATCGCTATGCTTTTTAAGTTGGTCTGTTTGAAGCCTGTCTGTGGAGGAAACTGCAGTAGAAATTGATATACAGAATTTAAAGCTCACACTCTGCTCTCTCCTTTCTAGATTAACCTTCCTCATTTTCTAACTGCGTTGATTTCCTGAGTTCTGTCTTCTGATTCTTCATGCAATTAAGACTCTGGGTTTTGCTCAAATTTTACCTACCTCGTGTGGTCCTGACTGTAGCACTTCAGGCTAAAAGCTAATTAATGAAATTAGCAACTAATGGGATATAAGGCCAATACATGAGAATGAATTGTATTTGTGCAGATCAGTAATGAACAACTAGAAAATTAAATTTTTAAATGTTATTTGCAAAGGCATCTTAAAAATACAATGGGAATACACTTTTAAAAAATATGCAGAAGACTTCTACAATTAAAACTCTAAAACATTGAGAGCAATGAAATATTATATAAATAAATGAAATATATACCACATTAATGTGTTGTTATATTAATTTTACCCAAATCTGTAGATTTATTCTAATCATAAAAGAATCTAACAAACCTGCACATTGTGCACATGTACCCTAGAACTTAAAGTATAATTAAAAAAACCTAAACTAGATATTTTTGTATAAAAATAGATAAACTGATTTTAAACTTTATATGTAAGTGCAACAAACATTGGATGCCCAAACCAATCTTGAAAAAAACCAAATTGGAGGACTGGCATTGGCTCATTTTAAGACTTAAAGCTACATTAGTCAAGGTATTAATGCAAAGGTTAATGGGGGTAATGGAACAGAATAGATTTCAGGACTAGCTCACAAACATACGATTGTTTTTTATTTAAGGTAGTAAAGCAACTAAATTGGGAAAGGACAGTGCTTTTGTTGCTGGAACACCTGGATCTTCATCTAAGGAAGAAAAATCAGTATTGACAATTATTTAACAACATACACAAATATTTGTGATGAATCATAGACCCATATATAAAAGCTAAAAGCATAAAGGTTCTAGTATAAAACAGAAAAATATATTTGTAATTTTGGGAAAAATATTTCTTAAAATGTGAAGAAAATGATTGATTAAATTGCATTAATATTAATGCTTCTGCTCACCAAAACTTGCCCTTACAAAAATGAATTTACAAGTTACAGACTAGTAGAAAATATGTAAAATACACATATCTGAAAAAGATTTGTAACCAGTATAAAAATTTATATCACTTATTTATAATGAAGACAAATCAATTAAAAAGCAGGCAGATGGAAATATACATAACGAAGTAAGGATGATGAAAATATACTCAATCTCATTATTCATTAGGGAAATAAAAATGAAAACCATAAGGAGATACCTCTTTACAACAATGGAATGCTAAAATTAAAAATATATATCATGCACACCAAATTTTGGCAAGGAAAAGAGCAAGAACAAGTGGTACTCTCCTACATTGCTGATGAAACTGTAAAGTGATACAACTACTTTGACACTTGCTTACAATTTAAATGTATTCAGCAATTCCTAAAATCCAGCAATTCCACTCTCAGGTGTTTCTCTCTCAGGAATCCACTCTCCACTCTTACCCAAGAGAAATACAATATTTATCTACAAAAGATAGCTTTATCCTAATATCCCAAATGTGGAAACATTGAAAAAATTATCAGTAGAAAACAAATTAGTGGAGAGTAGCACATTTGTAAAATTGAATACTACAGAGCAAATCAATGAACAAACAAAAATGAATAGACAATGTAAATCTCAAAAATATGCTAAATTAAAGGAATTCAGGCACAAAAGAGTACACATATATTTATGTGAAGCTCAAAAATAGGCACAACAAAAAACTAAAATCATAGAAATCTGAAGAGTGATCACCCCTGGGATTGACTGTTGAGGAGTGGTTGAAAGGATATTCTTTCCTTGGGTTAACTGGCAGATAGAACTCTAACTGCTGCCAATGTTTATCTAGAACTAATAATTTCTTTTCTTTTCTTGTAAGGAAAACACCACATCCATTTATGTGGCTAGTTATTATTTGCATAACTTTGCTAGCTCCACAGATGTGATTGAGTTGATGACAATTTTCCCTGGCTAAGTTTCTGGAATGCAGGTGAGAGCCAATGAAAGATCATATTTCTAAGGTATGCTGCAGCTTGTTTAGAACCCAACCAGCGGGGGCGGAGCAAGATGGCCGAATAGGAACAGCTCCAGTCTCCAACTCCCAGCGTGAGCGACACAGAAGACTGGTGATTTCTGCATTTTCAACTGAGGTACTGGGTTCATCTCACTGGGGAGTGCCGGACAATCGGTGCTGGTCAGCTGCTGCAGCCTGACCAGCGAGAGCTGAAGCAGGGCGAGGCATTGCCTCACCTGGGAAGCGCAAGGGGGAAGGGAATCCCTTTTCCTAGCCAGGGGAACTGAGACACACAACACCTGGAAAATCGGGTAACTCCCACCCCAATACTGCGCTTTAAGCAAACAGGCACACCAGGAGATCATATCCCACACCTGACCGGGAGGGTCCCACACCCACGGAGCCTCCCTCATTGCTAGCACAGCAGTCTGTGATCTACCAGCAAGGCAGCAGCGAGGCTGGGGGAGGGGCGCCCACCATTGCTGAGGCTTAAGTAGGTAAACAAAGCTGCTGGGAAGCTCGAAGTGGGTGGAGCTCACAGCAGCTCAAGGAAACCTGCCTGTCTCTGTAGACTCCACCTCTGGGGACAGGGCAATAACAAACACAGCCAAAACCTCTGCAGACGCAAACGACTCTGTCTGACAGCTTTGAAGAGAGCAGTGAATCTCCCAACACGGAGGTTGAGATCTGAGAAGGGACAGACTCCCTGCTCAAGTGGGTCCCTGACACCTGAGTAGCCTAACTGGGAGACATCCCCCACTAGGGGCAGTCTGACACCCCACACCTCACAGGGTGGAGTACACCCCTGAGAGGAAGCTTCCAAAGCAAGAATCAGACAGGTACACTCGCTGTTCAGAAATATTCTATCTTCTGCAGCCTTTGCTGCTGATACCCAGGCAAACAGGGTCTGGAGTGGACCTCAAGCAATCTCCAACAGACCTACAGCTGAGGGTCCTGACTGTTAGAAGGAAAACTATCAAACAGGAAGGACACCTACACCAAAACCCCATCAGTACATCACCATCATCAAAGACCAGAGGCAGATAAAACCACAAAGATGGGGAAAAAGCAGGGCAGAAAAGCTGGAAATTCAAAAAATAAGAGTGCATCTCCCCCGGCAAAGGAGCGCAGCTCATCGCCAGCAACGGATCAAAGCTGGACGGAGAATGACTTTGACGAGATGAGAGAAGAAGGCTTCAGTCCATCAAATTTCTCAGAGCTAAAGGAGGAATTACGTACCCAGCGCAAAGAAACTAAAAATCTTGAAAAACAAGTGGAAGAATTGATGGCTAGAGTAATTAATGCAGAGAAGGTCATAAACGAAATGAAAGAGATGAAAACCATGACACGAGAAATACGTGACAAATGCACAAGCTTCAGTAACCGACTCGATCAACTGGAAGAAAGAGTATCTGCGATTGAGGATCAAATGAATGAAATGAAGCGAGAAGAGAAACCAAAAGAAAAAAGAAGAAAAAGAAATGAACAAAGCCTGCAAGAAGTATGGGATTATGTAAAAAGACCAAATCTACATCTGATTGGGGTGCCTGAAAGTGAGGGGGAAAATGGAACCAAGTTGGAAAACACTCTTCAGGATATCATCCAGGAGAACTTCCCCAACCTAGTAGGGCAGGCCAACATTCAAATCCAAGAAATACAGAGAACGCCACAAAGATACTCCTCGAGAAGAGCAACTCCAAGACACATAATTGCCAGATTCACCAAAGTTGAAATGAAGGAAAAAATCTTAAGGGCAGCCAGAGAGAAAGGTCGGGTTACCCACAAAGGGAAGCCCATCAGACTAACAGCAGATCTCTCAGCAGAAACTCTCCAAGCCAGAAGAGAGTGGGGGCCAATATTCAACATTCTTAAAGAAAAGAATTTTAAACCCAGAATTTCATATCCAGCCAAACTAAGTTTCATAAGTGAAGGAGAAATAAAATCCTTTACAGATAAGCAAATGCTTAGAGATTTTGTCACCACTAGGCCTGCCTTACAAGAGACCCTGAAGGAAGCACTAAACATGGAAAGGAACAACCGGTACCAGCCATTGCAAAAACATGCCAAAATGTAAAGACCATCGAGGCTAGGAAGAAACTGCATCAACTAAGGAGCAAAATAACCACTTAATATCATAATGGCAGGATCAAGTTCACACATAACAATCTTAACCTTAAATGTAAATGGACTAAATGCTCCAATTAAAAGACACAGACTGGCAAACTGGATAAAGAGTCAAGACCCATCAGTCTGCTGTATTCAGGAGACCCATCTCACACGCAGAGACATACATAGGCTCAAAATAAAGGGATGGAGGAAGATTTACTAAGCAAATGGAGAACAAAAAAAAGCGGGGTTTGCAATACTAGTCTCTGATAAAACAGACTTTAAACCATCAAAGATCAAAAGAGACAAAGAAGGCCATTACATAATGGTAAAGGGATCAATTCAACAGGAAGAGCTAACTATCCTAAATATATATGCACCCAATACAGGAGCACCCAGATTCATCAAGCAAGTCCTTAGAGACTTACAAAGAGACTTAGACTCCCATACAATAATAATGGGAGACTTCAACACTCCACTGTCAACATTAGACAGATCAACGAGACAGAAAGTTAACAAGGATATCCAGGAATTGAACTCATCTCTGCAGCAAGCAGACCTAATAGACATCTATAGAACTCTCCACCCCAAATCAACAGAATATACATTCTTCTCAGCACCACATCATACTTACTCCAAAATCGACCACGTAATTGGAAGTAAAGCACTCCTCAGCAAATGTACAAGAACAGAAATTATAACAAACTGTCTCTCAGACCACAGTGCAATCAAACTAGAACTCAGGACTAAGAAACTCAATCAAAACCGCTCAACTACATGGAAACTGAACAACCTGCTCCTGAATGACTACTGGGCACATAACGAAATGAAGGCAGAAATAAAGATGTTCTTTGAAACCAATGAGAACAAAGATACAACATACCAGAATCTCTGGGACACATTTAAAGCAGTGTGTAGAGGGAAATTTATAGCACTAAATGCCCACAAGAGAAAGCAGGAAAGATCTAAAATTGACACTCTAACATCACAATTAAAAGAACTAGAGAAGCAAGAGCAAACACATTCGAAAGCTAGCAGAAGGCTAGAAATAACTAAGATCAGAGCAGAACTGAAGGAGATAGAGACACAAAAAACTCTCCAAAAAATCAATGAATCCAGGAGTTGGTTTTTTGAAAAGATCAACAAAATTGACAGACCACTAGCCAGACTAATAAAGAAGAAAAGAGAGAAGAATCAAATAGACGCAATTAAAAATGATAAAGGGGATATCACCACCGACCCCACAGAAATACAAACTACCATCAGAGAATACTATAAACACCTCTACGCAAATAAACTGGAAAATCTAGAAGAAATGGATAATTTCCTGGACACTTACACTCTTCCAAGACTAAACCAGGAAGAAGTTGAATCCCTGAATAGATCAATAGCAGGCTCTGAAATTGAGGCAATAATTAATAGCCTACCAACCAAAAAAAGTCCAGGACCAGATGGATTCACAGCTGAATTCTCCCAGAGGTACAAGGAGGAGTTGGTACCATTCCTTCTGAAACTATTCCAATCAATAGAAAAAGAGGGATTCCTCCCTAACTCATTTTATGAGGCCAACATCATCCTGATACCAAAGCCTGGCAGACACAACAAAAAAAGAGAATTTTAGACCAATATCCCTGATGAACATTGATGCAAAAATCCTCAATAAAATACTGGCAAACCGGATTCAGCAACACATCAAAAAGCTTATCCACCATGATCAAGTGGGCTTCATCCCTGGGATGCAAGGCTGGTTCAACATTCGCAAATCAATAAACATAATCCAGCATATAAACAGAACCAAAGTCAAGAACCACGTGATTATCTCAATAGATGCAGAAAAGGCTTTTGACAAAATTCAACAGCCCTTCATGCTAAAAACGCTCAATAAATTTGGTATTGATGGAACGTACCTCAAAATCATAAGAGCTATTTATGACAAACCCACAGCCAATATCATATTGAATGGGCAAAAACTGGAAAAATTCCCTTTGAAAACTGGCACAAGACAGGGATGCCCTCTCTCACCACTCCTATTCAACATAGTGTTGGAAGTTCTGGCTAGGGCAATTAGGCAAGAGAAAGAAATCAAGGGTATTCAGTTAGGAAAAGAAGAAGTCAAACTGTCCCTGTTTGCAGATGACATGATTGTATATTTAGAAAACCCCATTGTCTCAGCCCAAAATCTCCTTAAGCTGATAAGCAACTTCAGCAAAGTCTCAGGATACAAAATTAATGTGCAAAAATCACAAGCATTCTTATACACCAGTAACAGACAAACAGAGAGCCAAATCAGGAATGAACTTCCATTCACAATTGCTTCAAAGAGAATAAAATACCTAGGAATCCAACTTACAAGGGATGTAAAGGACCTCTTCAAGGAGAACTACAAACCACTGCTCAGTGAAATAAAAGAGGACACAAACAAATGGAAGAACATACCATGCTCATGGATAGGAAGAATCAATATCGTGAAAATGGCCATACTGCCCAAGGTAATTTATAGATTCAATGCCATCCCCATCAAGCTACCAATGAGTTTCTTCACAGAATTGGAAAGAACTGCTTTAAAGTTCATATGGAACCAAAAAAGAGCCCGCATCTCCAAGACAATCCTAAGTCAAAAGAACAAAGCTGGAGGCATCACGCTACCTGACTTCAAACTATACTACAAGGCTACAGTAACCAAAACAGCATGGTACTGGTACCAAAACAGAGATATAGACCAATGGAACAGAACAGAGTCCTCAGAAATAATACCACACATCTACAGCCATCTGATCTTTGACACACCTGAGAGAAACAAGAAATGGGGAAAGGATTCCCTATTTAATAAATGGTGCTGGGAAAATTGGCTAGCCATAAGTAGAAAGCTGAAACTGGATCCTTTCCTTACTCCTTATACGAAAATTAATTCAAGATGGATTAGAGAGTTAAATGTTAGACCTAATACCATAAAAATCCTAGAGGAAAACCTAGGTAGTACCATTCAGGACATAGGCATGGGCAAAGACTTCATGTCTAAAACACCAAAAGCAACGGCAGCAAAAGCCAAAATTGACAAATGGGATCTCATTAAATTAAAGAGCTTCTGCAGAGCAAAAGAAACTACCATCAGAGTGAACAGGCAACCTACAGAATGGGAGAAAATTTTTGCAATCTACTCATCTGACAAAGGGCTAATATCCAGAACCTACAAAGAACTCAAACAAATTTACAAGAAAAAAACAAACAACCCCATCAAAAAGTGGGCAAAGGATATGAACAGACATTTCTCAAAAGAAGACATTCATACAGCCAACAGACACATGAAAAAATGCTCATCATCACTGGCCATCAGAGAAATGCAAATCAAAACCACAATGAGATACCATCTCACACCAGTTAGAATGGCGATCATTAAAAAGTCAGGAAACAACAGGTGCTGGAGAGGATGTGGAGAAATAGGAACACTTTTACACTGTTGGTGGGATTGTAAACTAGTTCAACCATTATGGAAAACAGTATGGAGATTCCTCAAGGATCTAGAACTAGATGTACCATATGACCCAGCCATCCCATTACTGGGTATATACCCAAAGGATTATAAATTATGCTGCTATAAAGACACATGCACAAGTATGTTTATTGCAGCACTATTCACAATAGCAAAGACTTGGAATCAACCCAAATGTCCATCAGTGACAGATTGGATTAAGAAAATGTGGCACATATACACCATGGAATACTATGCAGCCATCAAAAAGGATGAGTTTGCGTTCTTTGTAGGGACATGGATGCAGCTGGAAACCATCATTCTTAGCAAACTATCACAAGAACAGAAAACCAAACACCGCATGTTCTCACTCATAGGTGGGAACTGAACAATGAGATCACTTGGTCTCAGGAAGGGGAACATCACACACAGGGGCCTATCATGGGGAGGGGGGAGGGGGGAGGGATTGCATTGGGAGTTATACCTGATGTAACTGATGGGTGCAGCACACCAACATGGCACAAGTATACATATGTAACAAACCTGCACATTATGCACATGTACCCTACAACTTAAAGTATAATAACAATAAATAAATTAAAAAAAAAAAAAAGAACCCAACCTGCTGTTAATAATAATCTTTTAAATCATCTTATGAATGGAACTTATGAGAGAGCTAAAGAACTTATGAGTTTGGTAACAAATGATGCTAAATCATTTATTCTTTCAAGTTTCATTCAATAAATACACAAAGATGAATACAAGATGATGTGTTTACTTAAGGCATCTGCAATCCAGTGGGGAAACATTTTTTTTGATGGAAGACATTTTTTGATTGCCCATTATATTTCAAGCTCTAAGAAAGAGATATAACAATAGTAAATGGTATATTTTCTATTTTCAAAGAGTTTGTAGAATGAATGGGGAGATGGTGACCTGACAGATATTAACATAGAGTACAAAAAGTGTATAAAGGAAATAAGCAAAAGGATGCACACAGGCAAGAAATCTAACCTAGATTCTGGACATGGGTTTATGGGGATTTTGGGAGAAATGTCATTTCTAATAACAGTTTCGCAAAAAATGCAAAAGCATAGGAGTCCAGGAGATCGAAAAGGTGATGGAAACATTTCAGGCAGAGCAAGAAACTTATTGTAAAATCATGAAGACATGAACGGATATTGAATCATAGTTAGAAAGTGGTAAGGTATTTCACTGTGGCTGAAATATAGGATATTTGGAAGAGATGTAAAGGGATTGGGGCCAGCAGCTAGTTTGTGGACATTGCATGTCATGCTACAAAGCTTTGATTTAGTCTCTTAAGAAGCATACATAGGGCCAGCTGAAGTCTTCCAGCAGAGGAGGGATTAAATCAAATTTGTGTGGAGAATGAGCTTGAGTAGAGACTCATGTTAGAATACACAGTTAGGAATCCATGGAGACAGTCCAAGGAAGAGATGATAAGGTCTAGATGAAGATAAGAACAGGAAGAATGGAGAGGAAGGGGTTGAGTCAGAATTTCTAGTGGGTAGAATCAATGGAACTTCATCATTAATTAAGTGTGTCTGGTAAGAGAGAAGGAGAGATTGAAGATGGATCCTTGTCAGTCTTGGGTGACTGGAGGCATAGTGATGCCACTAAATAGATAAGGGGATCAAAGATGAAAAATAGATTTTGACATAAGAAATTTATTTTAAGTTTGAGGTACTAGTAATAAATATTCTGCACAAGACTATACAAAATTCATTTAAATTAAGAAACTGAGACAGAGTTAGCATCTAATATTTCTTTCTCTTCCTATCACTGCCAACCTAAAGAGTGTTTTAATCCATTGTCATTAAAAGACCGCAAGGCGCCCAAGAGAGGACTGAAAAATCTCCTCCCTAAGTGCAAAGTTTATGGGAAAAACATGTAACTAACTGAACATTGAAGAAAGTTGCTGTTTTGCAGGCTCTTCTCTATGATTTCCAATTCTTTATAGATCCTTTTATTCGAACTTTTAATCTTTTTTGTTGCTTTTCTTTTGTCTCCCTCCAAGTTTTCTTATCCTTCTTTAGTTTCTGGACCTTGAACTGGATATAGTACTCTCCTAAGTGCCTGACCAAGGCCCAATGGGACAATTGCTTCACGGGTCTTGCATATTATGTTCTTGTTAGTGCATTCCTCTATCTTGCTTGTTGTAAAAATAATAGCAGTGTGCTGCTGACTCATTTTCAGTTCATAATTCACAATGGCACCTCCTAGCCTCTGTGGCAAACCCACTTTTCTGCATCCTCAATTCATGTCAGGTATTTGTTTTTCTTTCTTGATTGCCTTCCTGTTAAGTGTTTGTTGTTACTTCTATTAATTTTCAAGATCATTTTGGGTTCAATTCCATCTTCAAAGGAGCGAGGCATCATTCTCACTTTTGTGTGTTAATTCAATTCCAAAGTTGTAAGTACGATTTTTGAGCCACTCTAAATCAGCAATAAACAGGTGGGGTGTATATGCCAGTGACTAGGGCAGGATTTGAGAGGCTCAATGCCTCTTTCTCCTGCGGCACCTTGGAGAGGTGGCTTTATTCATTGTTCTCCTGTCACATACCAACCAGAAAAAGGAATCAGATATAATCAAATGCTATAAAAACAAAATAAAATTCTTGTCACATTAGAGTATTCAAAAGCATTAGTTTCCTTTCCTTTTATACTATCTGAAAAGCAGATGTTATTTAATCTCTACTAAGAAGAAAATGAGTGTTCTTACAAGTCATAAGTTAAAATACCTTGAGTTATTGAGTTTATAAATTGTCAGAATGTAATTCATCTTAATCTGTAAGTAAATTTATGCTACTGGAAAGGAGAGAGTGCTCTCATTCTATGCATAAGCCAACCATCAACAAAGTTATTGTATGAACAAATTCATAGAAATATTGTATTATCCACACATTAGAGTGTATGTCCTTTGTGCTAAATAATACTATTTTAAACATCTGTAACTAGACCTTCAAAATCATCACTCCAAATACATATGTATTTTCATCAGGTAGACATACAATCATGTCCATAATTGATCATCATCTAAATTTTTGGCCCGTGGCTGATATTAATTTTCCCACAATTGTAAAACAAAATTCGTACAGTAAGCATTTTTAAAAGAGCTAGGAGGTAATGTTTTCAATGAATAAATTATACCGAACAAAAATATATGCATCCTACTTAATAACAAATTAACTAGTTATGCTTTTCTATATATGAGAATTAAAACATACACTGAAATATCTCAGATGAAAATTTTGTAATTAAGTACTACTTTTTCTCACAAAATTTTGAAAAACCTGTAAAGAGATTATTCATTCAACAAGTATTTATTGGGCACCTACTATGTCCAGGCATTCTGTAAATTGTCCAGGACACAAATTTGAATAAGAAATAGTCATCACCTTTTAAGTACATTCAGTCTTGTTGGAACACAGACATATGTTAACAGACACTGAAGTGAAAAATGTTGAATGTTATAATGGAGAAATGTGCAAGGTGCTATGGGAACACTTTTATGAACCTATCTTCATGCTTGCCTTCTAAAAGCCCATCTGAGATAACAACTTTCACCACTCATTGTCCAGAGTACCCACACACGAATACTAGTTATCACGTGTAGTGAGTGGCACTTTTAAGTTCCAAGCATCTGCTTATTTCCCCTCCTTCCTTCTCATTCTCCTTTCTTCCCTCCTCCTTTTTTTTTTTTCAAAATTATTAAAACTATGGTCAGGCTGTGTATCACAGCCTGTGTGCATAGTACCATAGAATATAAAGAAACAAGGCAATCATAGTCTTTAAAGAGCTTATGATAGTATGGAGGAATACAACAAGTAAACAAATAATAATGATATGATATGAGTAAGAGAAGGCCAAACCAGGAAGCCTAAGACCCCTGGTCTTGCTTCCATAGGACAACTCTATTTTTATCTGTTTTGGAATTAGCCTGGCGTCGTGGCACGCGCCTGTAGTCCCAGCAACTCCGGAGGCTGCGGTAGGAGAATTGCTTGAACCCGGGAGGCGGAGGTTGCAATGAACCAATATGGCGCCACTGCACTCCAGCCTTGGCGACAGAGCAAGACTCCGTCTCAAAATGAAACAAAATAAAATTTTGACATTTTGTTAAAGATTTTATTAAAAACCCATGTATATGCCCAGGGCTCTTCTGCTGAAATTTAAGTATGAGAACTAGTATATTGTACTATGTAATTTCTTTACACTTATACAATTTAGAATTGAATTTAAATATGAAAAAAAGCTGAAAATATTTTTTAGTGTTGGCAGAAATCCTATTGGGTTACAATCTTGAACACATTTGCTGATGCCATATTTTGAGTTTTATTGCTCTCTCACTTTCACATTTAAATTTCAATCATTCAAAGAAAGCAAAGCTTGTTAAAATTGTTGCTATATGGTTTCCACATGGTAGTGGTGCATTGACAGTTGTGCCTGGACTAAGATCTCAATAACTGGACTGTAGATGTGATCTTGGCATTGCTCTACGATTTGACTCAGTAACATCTCTTATATATGGTTCAGAGGGCAGTGCCAACTTCTTGGACCCACACTAAATTCAGTACTGGTTTCTATGTGCCAGAGCCCTAAAACATAAGACCAGGTCAATTATTTTCATTATGTAACTACACATTAAAAATATTAAGTTAATTCATTTATTAAAGTTTACTTGTTTGTTTCTACTTCACATAATAGGGTCTAAATATTTAAATCCAGACATTAATTAACATCATGAATTGGGTTTGAATCAAAGATTCCATGTAAACATATTCTGACATTAAGATGATTTATATCCTTGCATTATTTCTAGGAAAAAGCCCTTCCCTGCCCCCTACTCTAAGGTAAATAGATAATACAGTATAGTTAATTGACTAACACCTTAATAGGTATTTAAAACAATTTATTTCTTCATTCACTATCATGATTTCTACTCTTTCAATTTCACCATTCAAAGCCAGTAATTTATTTCTATTAAGGATAAAATTATTCACTTTCTTTTGTAGAAGGGGTCTATTGATTTATGTCAATTTATTTTGAAACATGTATGAAATAAAAACAAATAAACTTCTGCTCTGGGTCCTGCCCTGATCACTAGGAGCAGCTTGCAAACCTGGAATTATTTCTGCTGGCTGCAATCAGGATAGGGTTGGCTGAGAAGGGCATCTTCTTGTGAATCTTTGTTCCAAACTCATAAACACTTTCATTGATAGGAAGCTTTATAGCTCCAAAATGCTTTGCAACTCTTAATTGGTTGATCACATCTTCGGACTCAAGAGCTCTGAGTAATTTAAACCTTTAAACCTTTTTTTTTTTTTTTTTTTTTTGTAGCTTGCAACATTCATTATAGCACTATTTATTTTGAGCTCTTGATCTTGGTTTTCTTTGGATATGTTTCACTTGGATAAATGTTTGTAGTTATTTTTCTTTTTTCTAATTTTGCTAGGATGCCCAAGGGGCTTGGGATAAGGCTGCCTATAAATTAATATAAAAATGAACTACATTTGTATTCTTTGTCATCTGCTAGAATGCCATTTGGAATCTCTCTTGGAATATGAATCTCCCCAATACTCACCACAGAGGAATTCAGGTGCAAAAGTAAACACAGAATTCTAGTATCAGCATCCATTTAGCTAGGGGGAAGTGGGAAAATGTTATGCCTATTATTATTGCAAACAGATTGTTCACTGTATGCTATTTGAAATGGAGAGGCAGTGAGTGATTGAAGAATTTGAATTTTAAGTAATCAAGTAACTTACACATCCACAGTTTGGCTTCTTTAAGGTTGTGAAACCACAGCCGAAGTAGAAATGAAACCTTCACTATGCCGGAAAGCATTTCAAGCAGCAATAGGTGGTTTTCTATTTTCTAATGCGCCAAGATCTTTCTCTTCTTGGTTCTCACTTATGCAAACACCATGAAAAAATGTTTGGTGGTTGTTTGATGAGCGATGTGGCTACTTGAGACAAAAACAAACAAACAAACAAACAAAAAACAGCAAAAATAAAAAAAAAAACACCTCCCACTTTGACATCACATATGACATTTTTAGTGCTAATTGGTGGTGTGGAGAAGACCAGATGGCCCCTGGGTGTCAGCATAGTTGGGCCATAGCGAATCCTGCCTGCCTGCACTGCGGATCTGGCTATAGCTGCATTTCTACATCTGTTGGGTTCATACATGATCTATGTTCAACAAATAGCTCGTTCTGTATCTGGGCCTGGATCTTAAATGTGTGTGTTAACTCAAGGAGGCCTCATTCCAGCTGGCAATGGTGTGTGGATTGTCAAATGCAGAATTTCATCTGAACTGGGACTAACATGATCTGAAGCACATTTACATTGGTGCCGGAAGACTGGAGTCACAACAGATAAATCGAAAGATTGTTTCATGATGGATTATACAAGACACTGTTTTTCTAAAAAAAAAAAATGTTTTCTATCACATGAAGTCCAGAGATCACATAACTTCTGTTCAGGATCATCCATCAAGCAGATTTACTCTCACCAAAAGGCTAAATTGCCAAAAACGGAGTGTCAGAAGGACTTTGCCATTTGGGATTATGTGTAATGCTTACCATAACCCAATGACTCTGAAGATGGCTGGGTGCCCTGCACCTCAGGCTGAGATCTCATTTTATTGAAATCAAATATAAGACATCAGAATGAATGCACCAAATCCAACAAACAGTTGTTTAATGACATTTCAGAATATAAACTTCTTTTAGGTACTTTTTGGGATAAATATAATCGAAGTACTCAATTTTCAGGGTATTTGAATTCAGTTGAATGAAGACATTTGCAAGGATAGGTAAGAAATTGCAGTTAAATATGTTTACCTAATAAACTCAGGGCATGTGGTGGTGGAGGCAATGGTTGAACCTTGTGGAGAAGGCAAACTTTTATCAGAGCTTGTCTTGAAGCTTCATTATACTGTTTTGTTTTTTATAGTGGATTCTCAGCTATTGTAATGTTATGCTAAACACTGAAAAGAGCCAGACAGCAATATTATTGAGTCCACTAAAAGCAGAATTAAATAATTGACAGAACAATTTTGGAAAAAAGAAGAAAATAGAGTCATCTCAGTTATAAAGCTAACTTCTAATGATAGCCTTGGGATCAACATATTTAATTTTAAATTTTGAAAAAAATGCTTTGCCCTCATATTCTACTTAACATTTCAAAGACCCATTCTTAGAAAACCTGTGAACACTTCATCTTCATATCTATTCATTATATGGGAAGACTATAGACAATATTAATAAATAATGTATTTTTTAATCATACAAGATAAATTTTAAGAGGAGACATTAACAGGCTAAGATGACACTTTATTTTATTAAATTCGACTAAGTTGTGAAGTAGGTATGGTGATAGCAAAGAAATTTTCGTAGTCTTACCAGACGAAAATAAATTATCTTACTGAATTGCATAAATATCCTGGCCTAACCCACTTGACCAATATCATCTTAAAGAATTGCAACATTCTATTCCAAATCAGCAAGAGTTTCACATTTGTATTTTGGCATTTTACTTTTGGTATTTTGTGCCTAAGCTCCTAGGTATACTTACATAAAATATTCTTAGGAGTTCAGGCACAAAATGCCAGAAGTTCTTTGATGAAGGACACATAATTATTAGAGTTACAAAATGTCATTCAGTGTGAACATGAGGCATTTTTTGTTTGTGTCCTTGTTTTGTTTTGTTTGTTTGCTATTGATATCAATCTAACTTTCTTCTGACCTTGCGTAATTATTCTTACCGTTGAATTTAATTAACGGGAGTTTAAACTGTTGGTCTAAATATTCCGAATAAATATGTAAATGTAAATAAAACTGTTTTCTTTTAAAAAGTTTATTTTTATTTTTATTTTTTAATTGAATGATTTTAATGCCAGGAAGCAGATTATCTCAGGGACTAACAAAAGTCTTGAGAAAGTCTTGCCTCTACAACAGGCGAGGCCTCATTTCTCTTTTGCATATTCTGGTTCCTACTGACTGAGAGATATCTTATTTCAGGATCTGAGGCACTCTGCATGATTCAACCTGGGGGATTTCAGGCAAGATAATGAGAGTCCAGTGTTCATAAATCAATTCGTTAGTGGCTTCAGGGTCCAAGAGAACCATTTTTAATAACTGCTTTTATAAGTCATTAGAGTCTCACAAGTTCCTTTTCCTTAATTAACCCTCTGTGACTGTTGCCACATGTTCATTTGGGGACTTAAGTGACTTAGGAAATAGCTGTGGCATAATGTCATTGGACTGAAACATGGGAGACTTGAGTTCTCTCACCTAAAAACTGATTGTTCTTGGACAGGTCTCTAAACCTCTCTTGAGACTGAACATTGCCATATAAAGCAAGAACATTGCTGCCTACCTGATAAGGTTATTGTAAGGATTAATTGTGTTGAGTGTTCAAAATGAAGTGCTAAGCAAATACTAAATATCATTTGTCTTGTAAGATGAATGGCAAACAAAACAATATAACCTCAATTAAAATTAAAGCAATAGACAGATGTGGTTTCTTTAGTAGCTACTGTTTTTAGTTGATATATTGTAATGTGCTTTCTGCTTGAATTTTGAGGTTGGTATTCTTAAGCTGTTTTTTAAATTGAATCTGCTGCCTAAATTTAAAAATGCTGTCTTCTTCTCTCAGATATTCTAATCTCTCACTCATCCTCTTACAAGTAGGGATAAAATTATGAAAATTTTAAAAAATGTAGCAAAGACTCTCAACTTGTGTTCCTTAACTCACCTTCTATACTGACCTTTACGGCTGGAGTTGTTGAAGTGGGTCAGTTGGAAAGATATTCATTGGCCTCTCTCTTTTACTGAATACTTGTACTCAGTGACTGGAAGCTGGAGTTCTCTGAGGCTGACTGGCCCAGTAACATGAATATTCAACAACTGTAGCTCTCTCTTGGGCTCTGAAGTGTGGGCAAGACCTTGTAACCTCTAGACCACTTGGTAGTATTTGTGGAGTGTTATATTGCAGAAGTAAACCCCTTACTTTATAAGCAAATGAATTGGATGATTTTTTCTTAGGTGGTGTGGTGGACTGAATTTGACATGAAAGCAGATAGAATGGGGGACCAACATCTTGGGTGAAAGAAACAGATTCCCTCTTAGTAAGGGTCTCCCTTCTATGAGACTGCTACACTCTTGCTGTCATCTTTGTGAATGTACACTACCTGACCCCTGCCTTTAGAGTGCACCTTGGCAATGTAACACTCAGACTCTTTGGCATTCAAGTACCTCTTTAAAAAAAATGATTTTTGGAAAAAGATCCTTGTACTTTCCTATCATGCACTTCCAAAATACCATCCTGCATTTGACCCACAAGCCTAAACCTCTGTCATCCCTTCAAGAAACATCCAGGTGATATGTCCTTTATCAGATTACACATATTTAAGCCAACATGTTTGATGGAATATATAATACAAACGTAACAGATTTTTTTTTTTTAGTAGGATACTATGATTTTTCGTTATCCTATACTTTGCTAGATGTAATCCATATACAGGAACAACAGACATCACACTTCTGTCATTTCAATACATAACAAAACAATTCCATAAGAATCAACTCTGGGTTGGGTTGCAATTTATCAACTCATTAGTGAACAACTTTAGCTTTTTCTCTTTGTATGTGTGAATGAATATGGTTCGTAGATTCCTCTGGACACATTCTAGCTTTCCATAAAAAGGATTTGGAGAAAAAAAGTACTTGCTCTCCTTGGGAAACTTGTAGAAGTTTATGAAATACCAAATGAGAATATTAAGTCTGATATTTGAGGGTCATGGTTTTGCTGTGCTGAAGATATTATTAAAGCTTTCCTTCATTTTTTGGCATTGAGAAGCTATGAAGATGAAAATGTCTCCTAAAATTTTCCAAGTCCTTTGTCTTCTGGCTGTTCTTTCACTCTTTTCAGACCTGGCCTTTTAGGTAGAATGCAAACCCTGCAAAATACTTCCATTTATTTCTACTTCGTATAGTAAACTTATTTATGTAGTTTTAAAAAATATACACAAATTAGTTTGAAGTGTTTTTAATATTTCTTTCCTTTTTCTACCTCTCTCTACCAATTGCCATGAACGATTCCCTTTGCTTTTCAGTAAGTTGAAGGAGGGTAAATTGACAGCAGTTATCTCTTCCTAATACTTTGTAATCTTTTTGGAAAAAAGTTATGTGGTCCACAATGCTCTTGTTTAGCATTTGCTATGGATTTTGAAAGAGAAGAATATAAAATCTTCCTGTATTAATCTATCCTGTACTTCCACTTCCAATGTACTGTGAAAATTTAGGAATATAGAAAATGTAAGTCACAGTTTAATATAATTTTACAGAAGCACTGAAATTTATTCCACCCTTACCATTCCCTTTGAAAAATTTCCAAGATACATTGTTAAGTTAAATAGCAAGTCTCATAGAAATCAAGTTCTTATTATTATAAGAATTAAATGATTTAGAATTTCTAAAAGTGTTTGGTACGAATCCTGGCACATAGTAAGTGCTAGATGTATTTTGACTATTGCTTTTATTATTGGCCATGATATGAATGTGACCTCCCAACATTCATAGGTTAAAATTCTAACTCTCAATGTATGGTATTAGGAGGTGGGGCCTTTTGGGAAGTGATTTGATCATAAAGGGGAGCCCTAATAAATAGGATTAGTGTCCTTTATTATAGTACCTTTTTGTATTAGTGTCCTTTTTATCAATACTTCGTTTTTATTAGTGCCCTTTCATAAAAGAGGCCCCAAAGAGCTTCTTTTTCCTTTTACCGTATGAGGACACAGCAAGAAGACATCAGCTATGAATCAGGAAGGGGACCCTCACTAGACAGTGAATCTGCTGGAATCTTGATCTTGGACTTCCCAGCCTCCAGAACTGTTAGAAATAAATTTCTCTTGTTTTTCAAATACCCAGTCTATGATATTTTGTTGTAACAGCTCAATGGACTAAGACATTATCTATATCTATAAATGCACAAAAAAGGTTTGGGAGGGTTACTTTTGGTGAGGGTGGTGGTATTGGGAGAAAGCGATTATTTCTATATATAATGTGATTTTATAATCAACACATATTACTTGTTAATAGTTTTGCATTAAAATAAATGAGCAGATAATATGTACTATTTGGTGGTTGAAAAATACATATTTGTTTTTTGGTAATAGGAAATTTCTGTAATTTTGCGATTGACCAGATTACTCTCAGTTGGAGAACAGAAAGTCAGCTTAACTTTGTCCTCACATGATACTACAAGAGTCCAGGAGTTGGTGCTCCAACCAGTAGAGCTGTCCAGGAGATACTGTCTCTAGCAAGGCTGTTTCCTGCACTCACTGTTAAGTAGGGCTGCTATGTCTAGGTGGGACATTTTTGCTGCTTGGCAGGAGAATTTTGCAGTTTGAACCAGAAAGGCCACCCTTTCTTTGTGCTTGTATACATTTGGGCAAACAGGGTTCTAATGTCTGAGAGGCTATAAGGGTAATGATTTTCAGGCTCTAAAGTGAGCTAGTTAAGGCCAAGGAGCTCTACTCAAAAATAATCATAGGAAAACCCTCTTTTGAGCAAGGTGGGCAAAGTGATCTTTGATCTAATGCTGATGGGCCACAGGTATGGAAACCCAAGTTTTATTCTTTTATGTAATATGATGATTTAAATTTTATTATATAAAAATTTTATTATAATATGCATGTTGTATTAACATATATTTCTATTGGTTGAAAATATTCATTTTCCATTTTAGTCAAATGAAAACATAAATTATTGGATGACAATTTAGCAGTCTTGGGTGATATATTAGTTGGACCATTGTGTAAAGACAATGTGTAAAAACACATTGTCTTTATATTGCCTTTGTTAATTGTTTGTGGAACACCTTTTCATTTCTTTCTTTTTTTTTTTTTTTAACTATACTTTAAGTTCTAGGGTACATGTGCACAATGTGCAGGTTTGTTACATATGTATACATGTGCCATGTTGGTGTGCTGTACCCATTAACTCGTCATTTACATTAGGTATATCTCCTAATGCTATCCCTCCCCCCTCCACCCACCCCATGACAGGCCCTGGTGTGTTATGCTCCCCATCCTGTGTCTAAGTGTTCTCATTGTTCAATTCCCACCTATGAGAGAGAACATGTGGTGTTTGGTTTTCTGTCCTTGCAATAGTTTACTCATCCATGTCCCTACAAAGGACATGAACTCATCCTTTTTTACAGTTGCATAGTATTCCATGGTGTATATGTGCCCCACTTTCTTAATCCAGTCTATCATGGATGGACATTTTGGTTGATTCCAAGTCTTTGCTATTGTGAATAGTGCCATAATAAACATACGTGTGCACGTGTCTTTATAGCAGCATGATTTATAATCCTTTGGGTATATATCCAGTAATGAGATGGCTGGGTGAAATGGTATTTCTAGTCCTAGATCCCTGAGGAATTCCCACACTGCGTTCCACAATGGTTGAACTAGTTTACAGTCCCAACAACAGTGTAAAAGTGTTCCTATTTCTCCACATCCTCTCCAGCACCTGTTGTTTCCTGACTTTTTAATGATCACCATTCTAACTGGTTTAAGATGGTATCTCACTGTGGTTTTGATTTGCATTTCTCTGGTGGCCAGTGATGATGAACATTTTTTCATGTGTCTGTTGGCTGCATAAATGTGTTCTTTTGAAAAGTGTCTGTTCGTATCCTTTGCCCATTTTTGATGGGGTTGTTTGCTTTTTTCTTGTAAATTTGTTTCTTTGTAGATTCTGGATATTAGCCCTTTGTCAGATGAGTAGATTGCAAAAATTTTCTCCCATTCTGTGGGTTGCCTGTTCACTCTGATGGTAGTTTCTTTTGCTGTGCAGAAGCTCTTTAGTTTAATTAGATCCCATTTGTCAATTTTGGCTTTTGTTGCCATAGCTTTTGGTGTTTTAGACATGAAGTCCTTGCCCATGCCTATGTCCTGAATGGTATTGCATAGGTTTTCTTCTATGGTTTTTATGGTTTTAGGTCTAACATTTAAGTCTTTAATCCATCTTGAATTAATTTTTGTATAAGGTGTAAGGAAGGGATCCAGTTTCAGCTTTCTACATATGGCTAGCCAGTTTTCCCAGCACTATTTATTAAATAGGGAATCCTTTCCCCATTTCTGTTTTTGTCAGGTTTGTCAAAGATCAGATGGCTGTAGATGTGTGGTATTATTTCTGAGGTCTCTGTTCTGTTCCATTCATCTGTATCTCTGTTTTGGTACCAATACCATGCTGTTTTGGTTACTGTAGCCTTGTAATATAGTTTGAAGTCAGGTTGTGTGATGCCTCCAGCTTTGTTCTTTTGGCTTCGGATTGTCTTGGAGATGCAGGCTCTTTTTTGGTTCCATATGAACTTTAAGGTAGTTTTTTCCAATTCTGTGAAGAAAGTCATTGGTAGCTTGATGGGGATGGTACTGAATCTATAAATTACCTTGAGCAGTATGGCCATTTTCATGATATTGATTCTTCCTATCCATGAGCATGGAATGTTCTTCCATTTGTTTGTGTCCTCTTTTATTTCACTGAGCAGTGGTTTGTAGTTCTCCTTGAAGAGGTCCTTCACATCCCTTGTAAGTTGGATTCCTAGGTATTTTATTCTCTTTGAAGCAATTGTGAATGGGAGTTCACTCATGATTTGGCTCTCTGTTTGTCTGTTATTGGTATATAAGAATGCTTGTGATTTTTGCACATTGATTTTGTATTCTGAGACTTTGCTGAAGTTGCTTATCAGCTTAAGGAGACTTTGATCAAAAGCTAGCAGAAGGCAAGAAATAACTAAGATTAGAACAGAACTGAAGGAGTTAGAGACACAAAAAACCCTTCAAAAAATCACAGAACTGAGGGGCTGGTTTTTTGAAAAGATCAACAAAATTGATAGACCACTAGCAAAACTAATAAAGAAGAAAGGAGAGAAGAATCAAATAGACACAATAAAAAATGATAAAGGGAATATCAGCACAAATCCCACAGAAATACAAACTACCATCAAAGAATACTATAAACACCTCTACATAAATAAACTAGAAAATCTAGAAGAAATAAATAAATTCCTGGACACATACACCCTCCCAAGATTCAACCAGGAAGAATTTGAATCCCTGAATAGACCAATAACAGGCTCTGAAATTGAGGCAATAATTAGTAGCCTACCAATTAAAAAAAGTCCAGGACTAGATGGATTCACAGCCGAATTCTACCACAGGTACAAAGAAGAGCTGGTACCATTCCTTCTGAAACTATTCCAATCAATAGAAAAAGAGGGAATCCTTTTTCTATTTAATGAGTTTAATGAGGCCAGCATCATCTTGATACCAAAGCCTGGCAGAGACACAGCAAAAAAAGAGAATTTTAGACCAATGTCCCTGATGAACCTCAATGCAAAAATCCTCAATAAAATACTGGCAAACTGAATCCATCAGTACATCAAAAAGCTTATCCACCACGATCAAACGGACTTCATCCCTGGGATGCAAGGCTGGTTCAACATACTCAAATCAATAAATGTAATCCATCATATAAACAGAACCAAAGGCAGAAACCATATGATTATCTCAATAGATGCAGAAAAGGCCCTGTTGACAAAATTCAACAGCCCTTCATGCTAAAACCTCTCAATAAATTAGGTATTGATGGGACATATCTCAAAATAATAAGAGCTATTTATGACAAACCCACAGCCAATATTATACTGAATGGGCAAAAACTGGAAGCATTCCCTTTGAAAACTGGCACAAGACAGGGATGCCCTCTCTCACCACTCCTATTCAACATAGTATTGGAAGTTCTGGCTAGGGTAATCAGGCAGGAGAAAGAAATAAATGGTATTCAATTAGGAAAAGAGGAAGTCAAATTGTCCCTGTTTGCAGATGACATGATTGTATATTTAGAAAACACCTTTTCATTTCTTTGTATTCCTTTTACTTAGGAGGT
The DNA here is from genome assembly GCF_024542745.1 of Macaca thibetana thibetana. Classification (NCBI taxonomy): domain Eukaryota; kingdom Metazoa; phylum Chordata; class Mammalia; order Primates; family Cercopithecidae; genus Macaca; species Macaca thibetana. Next base: position 82,372,481 of record NC_065582.1, on the reverse strand, counting down.
TTTTTTTTTTTTTTTTTTTTTTTTTTTTTTTTTTTTTTTTTTTTTTTTTTTTTTTTTTCTGTTAGATTGTACAAGTGAGAAGAGTTGCATAGCCATGTATATTTACTAGGGATGCCCTGTGATATAAAATTTTTGTGGCAAGGTGTTTGACTGTTTTAGCAGATGATGATTAAAATGTGAGTGCAGTTGATAAAAGAACTTGCTGATAATTACATGACTTTGACCTACCTTTCAATGCACATTATTGAAAGGGTAGCCTGAGTTCTAAAGAAGCACAGGTCTAATCTTACTTTGTTGCTGCTACCCATGAAATAGCACTGTTTAAATCTTTTTTGGGTCTTCACTGGAGGCTGTGGGTTCATGGATTAATAGTCTGTAAATGCAAGGGAGGATGGAAAGCTTATTTCTCTTACCAAATAACTATGACCCAGATTAGGCACCCCAAAGAATCAAAGAGTAGAATAGATGACCTCTTGGATCGAGAAGACTTTCATATTTTCTGCATTAAAAGTTGTGGGTGTCTTCAAAAGCTTTGCAACAAATCAGCCTTTTTTTGGCATAATTACATAAATTCAATAAATACTGAAAACTTTCACTGAGAGTGGGAAATGAAATGTGTCCTGAATGAACTGAAAACATTCTATTGTGCTAAGAATTTTATACGTTTTTAGCTTTCCAATTTGGCTAAAATTTATCATGTTTCAGCCAATAGACGGCTGAACATGTCAGCTGAGAAGGAATTGAGCTGAAGTGAACATGTAAAATAGTTTACTTTTATTGATGAGAGCCCTCTTTGAAAATATGTAACATTTAAGTAAGTCTAATGTAATGATGTATTGAATGTGCATCTATGAATACCAATGATTATTTCTGATTCAATGGATTTTTATCTTATTTTGGAAGTGGTTCTATATTTTCAATGAAGACTTCATGCTGTTTCTTTCTGTTTTTTTACTGCCTCTAAGCCATTGGTCATTATGTGGAAATGTGGCTTATTAATCAGCAAAACCAAGTATGTGACTCCTAAGTGTCCATGGAGGTTATGTGGAACAATAACGGTCAGTCTTTGCTGATACAGGCTGTATCTTTATGACTGTTTTACAATTTACTTATGTATTTGCAAATTCATGGGAAGCTCACACTTTAGAGGCAACTTCTAGCTTTTCAGGTAAACACCCTATTTGATAATGCAAAGCTGTTTTTCCTTTAAGTTGATTTTTACTTTGTGTGTTTATTCCATTCTTACTTTTGATCACATAAAATGTAGTGTACTGTCAAGAACTCAAAAGGATGTGTTTTCTGTCGATTCACAGCTAGGGCAGGCTTGGTTGAAATGTGAGCTCCTTCATTTGACCTTCATGTAACCCTGACCTGGGAGGACAGCGTATCTCTAGGGGTGGAACATAATTTAATTTCCATGTATGTCAAGTCCTTCATTTCTTCTGTGTGGAGGCTGCAGAGAAGTGTCAAATTCTGCAGAATCAGGTGTTCTGCGTTGGAGATGAGGAATACATTCTCCGGGGGTTAGAGTTGAGACCACCAAGTAGACTTCATTTTAAGGCCTTAGGGGAACCCTGAAACCATAGATGGTGAAGATGGAAAATATTTCTTTACCCGGTAAACTTTTCATCTTCCGTTTCACTTTTAATATGTGTGCTCATGATAGCATCAACAAAGAAAGTTCCAAAGGTCACACTTACAACATCTAAGTTTATTATTTTATATTTTTCCAGCTGAAAACGATGGTTAAGAATTCCAGCGTGGTCAAACAGTGAAGTTTAACTATCTAATATATTCCCTGTGTTTTTCATCCCCAAAGAATTGTAGCACACTACTCATGAAGGTTAAATGTAGGAAACTCTGAAATATCTACAAGATAAGGCTAATTCCATTTCGCTACTTGAATTTCCTTTTTGTCCCATATATCTCTGGTTTATAGAATAGTTTATTATCCTGTAGAGCAATGAAAATTTCTAGAAAGACCAAAGTTAGTGACTTAACATGATTTAACACATCTGTGATTATGAAATTATAGTTATGCAAGTTCATATAGGGTGATCTCATCTCCGTTTCATACTGCTAGCCTCTCTGTGGAACTCCAAGGTCATTATCCTACTGTAAGAACTTCTCCATTCTTTTAAGTGAATTGTAGTAGCAAAGAAGAAAATGGTTTTAGAATGCTCATCGGATGAGTCATGAGTAAGGAAGATACAAAGGGTAACTCCAGCTGAGAGGTACTTTGTAAAACTTCTACTGGGCTGGCCATGGTAGACTCCTTCCACATTAAAAAAATTAAAAAAAAATATAATGAGTAACAGATTACTTGTCTGTGATATCACTTGACAACAGTTATTACTTGACTATGAAAATACCTTAGGTATTTAAATAACAAATGAAAATACTGAGGATTTTTTTTTTTATTTCATGGGTAATATTTTCATAGCATTTTACTTAGTTTCAGTTCCTAGCTGTGCTTCGGTTTGGTTTTGACTGCAATTTTTGTGTGTTGTGAGGTGAAGAGAAAACTGAGAAAATTGGGAGGAGAAATAGTTTTTAAATCTCATTAATGAAAATAGGTCGAATGCTGTAAGAAACAACATCTAAATCCAAGAAGCTTAACACAATAAAAGTCTACTGTTTGCTTTCATGGAAGTTCAGGGTGGGTCAAGGGGACAGAAACTGCTCCATGCAGTCACTTGGGGACCTAAGCTGTTTCCTACTGTGGCTCTACATCTCTCATATATGGCAAGAAGTTGACTTGATCTCATGAATTTGCAGTTAAAAGAGAAAGCTTCAAGAAGAAACACTTGTCTTAACTACCTCCATGCAAAAGTGAAATAAAAACCAAAACAAAAACACCAGAAATCTAGGAAATGTAGTACAGCTTTGCATCTACAAAGTGGAAAGTAATGTGTGAGCATATAGCCAATCTGTGTCACAGGTGGCAGGTAGGGTGGAAAGTAAAGTAGGTTGAAAAGTGTCTTGTGAATGGGGTGGGGTGGATGGATGCTGGAGAGGTCAATGCAAAATATTGCATGTGTTCTATTTCCCTCCAAAATGATGGCAATGTTTTATCTCTGTAAGTTTTTGCAGTTTTGGAGGGAGGGGCAGCATTTTTTATGGTAATCCTTTCAAATTGTGGCAAGTATTTTCTCTTCAGATTTACGTAAACTAGTTCTTTTGTGGTTTCCTTCTAAAAGTTCATGAAGACTCTGCCATCTGTTTGGTAAATTTATCCTTTCAAATATCCGTAAGGTACTGACTTCTAAGACCAAGATCCGGGCACAGATGGAAACCAAGTCATTCGATGCATGTAATGGGTTGACGCAGTTAGAAGTAAGATATTCTGGTGCCATAATATTCTTTTGAATGGGACAAATGTATATGTTATGTACATAGACCTTCAATGGAGGTCTTTCCAGGAAACAGCCCTTGAGAAAGACAAAGATGTTTACTAAGGACTTTAAAAAAAATGGCAACATTCACAGCCCAGAAAGGGCTCAATCCTGACCTGACTCTTTCCAAGGATTCTGAGGCTAAAATGAATGGAAAGTGTTAAAATATATTTTTATTCCAAATTGAAAATACTAGCTTTCCCTTCTCTTCATAGAAGTTATCCTCCTTATGAACCTTAAACTTGAAATTGCATGAATTGTTTCCTCAGCATTACATGATTTTACACACTTACAGAAAATTCTTGGTGACACTCACCTAAGTGCCACTGGAGAGATGTTTTAATTATTTGCTTTTTGCTTGCCAGAGGTTATCAGCATTTGACTCTCAAATGTTGCATGTGAATATTGCAAATAAGAATATTTGAATTATTCCTTTGTAAGGTATTAGGGACATTAGGATCTGTTTAGAGACACCAGAATGTCCACTTATTTTAATTGCAGTTAAACGTAAGGCTAAATGTCCTGAAGTGGTTGGTGCTCTGGGAAAAGTCGTCTTCAGTACAAACTCTTATGATTTAGAAAACTAATCTTATTATTATTTTTTCATCATCAACATGCGGTTTAGCAAGCAACTGTGTGCTTTCCTGTGGTCTCTGGAACACATTTTTGGTTTACTTTTGCTTTTTGGGATATAACTTTACATTTAAATATGTTGATAGTAAATCAGTATTGAATTTTATTTTTAAAACACTTTTTTGAAAGTATTGCTTTTTAGCCATTGTATCCTGAGAACCACATATGTTACCATCTGATGGAAAATGTATTCCCAGTGTTGTGTTGCAAAAATATAAGACCAATTTTTTTAAAGCAATTAATAAAAAATCTCAGAGCAGACAGATGGTTATCTGTATAATATAGTCATTTCACCTACTAGAATTGTGTAATATTCACGTAGTGGATGAGAAAGCAATGAAATTAAACTTGGCCCAGAGGAAAGAGCACATAATTCAGATACTAGTTAGTATATCTTTTATAGTTATGCAAACGTTTTTCATTCTTGAGTGACAATTACTGATCTGATTGTTAAAACTTAGTATATAAACTTTAGTAGTGATAATTGTGTTATGGCATTATCTACTTTACCTCTTCACGTATTTTTTTTCCTACTTTTATTGGAATCTGTGAATAAGTAACTATGTAAACATTATCCATCATGTGTTATTTTAGAAAACAGATCTGGGCATGCTGTTGTAAAATATGTATTAGATGTCCAGGAATGTGACCTCAAAAAATGGAGTTGAACTTTCAATGAGTAACGCTAATGTGTTTTCTCAATTTACCTTTAAATTACATTATTTAATAGAAATGTTTAGGCCAGGCGCAGTGGTTAGTAAGCCCAGCACTTTGGGAGGCCAAGGTGGGCAGATCATGAGGTCAGGAGTTCGAGACTAGCCTGGCCAATATGGTGAAACCCTGTCTCTCCTAAAAGCATGAAAATTAGCCAGGCGTGGTGGCACATGCCTGTAGTCCCAGCTACTCAGGAGGCTGAGGCAGAAGAATCGCTTGAACCTAGGAGGCGGAGGTTGCAATGAGCTGAGACTGTGCCACTGTACTCCAGCCTGGGTGACAGAGCAAGGATCCATCTCAAAAAAAAAAAAAAGTTTATATCCATGTTTTTCTATATTTTCATTGTCTTTTTTTGTTGTTTTGTTGGTAGTAAGCAAAAAGATTTAGAGTAATGTGGAACCTCAACCAAAGAAGTATAATAGACATTTTTGTCAAAATGCTTATCTTTAAAATGTTAATATTCTCTTTCCTTTTAAAACAATTCTTTGAGATCCACATCTATATATACTTCCTCTTTTTGGAAAGTTATGTAATAGTTGAACAAATGAAAAATATTTGTATTTAAAGTAAAATGCAAAAACTTAAAGCAAAAGACAGTCAAAGTACTTATTTATCATTAGCCTGTTTTTAAAGTCCCAATTTGATGATGTAAAAGCATAATGTTTATGATGGCAACATTTCATAATAAAGTTAAAAATATTATTCAGGAAAGCTTATTCAGAAAATCCAGCAACTAAAAATAACTAAAAATGTTTTTTTAAAAATAGTTTCGAAAAGTGTCATTGTTTGAGTCTACTCCCCAAACATTAATAATTTAGTTTTAGAAATAAACAGATTTTTGTTTCTAAGACTTTTGTATTTATTTTATCAGTCATTCAAAATTACCACAATTTTATAACTTATTGAAACATATCCATATTGAATATAAAATAGAAAACTGCTTAATTGCTGGGTGATGCATGGTGTACAGATAAATATTTGCCCCCCATCCCTGCCATTACATCTTCTACATGGACTGAAGTCTCTCCCACTCAACAGGGCAAAGGGTCATATAATATTTAAGTATAATTAAATATATCTATTTAAATAATATTTTGATGAAAATGTTTCTATCCTTTTCAGCCATGATCAAGCAAAATATGATATCCAGAGGGGGGAAAAGTGCCAAGGAACATTGGGTTATGAGAACTTTATAAACTTCCTAGCAACTATTCTGGTTCTTACTATTGTTGCTTGGAACAATAAAGAATGTGCTGCCAAAGACCATTTTCTAAATAGGAAAATGGAACTTTGATTTACACAGTGTAACTTATTTAGTTTCACATGTTGTGTTTTGGTTTGCCTCCCGACATTCTTCTGGCAGAGGTAATGTTTTATTCCAGTTTTTCAGGCTTTCTTCATGAGGCAGATATCCTTGTAAAAGCTGTGTGACTCACTCTCTTTTGTGAAAAGCACTCATCATCAAATCCTGTGAAGTGTTCATCCAAACATTTAAAATTTTACAACCACCATCTAGAGGACCAGAAGTGCAAGTTAATACAATGCAGTGATTTTACTGGCCTCTTAACAGGCTTTGGGATAGAGTAACTGTTTCCCATTATTTTGAGTATGGAAATGAACAGCCTTTTGCCTCTGTGAAGTTGATTAAACTTAAATTCCCTACAGGTACCCAGAAAGTCATTGTATCATCTAAAGTAAGCCTACCTAAGTAAATTACTATATTATCAAAAACTACGAGAAAATGTAACGTGTTCCTTTGACCTATGTACTTGAGATATTTGCTTATTCTTTTATTGAATCATTCTTAATTATAGGGATCATCCTCTAGATTTTCCTTAAAATGCAATTGTTACATTCAGATGATTCGCAGGTGTCTGCATGCATTGTGTTTTACAATAGAAAGTGAATAAGCTTAAATTTAAACATAGTCAGAGCTTCTTAGTACAGGTACTGTAAGATGCTAGAGCAAGGGATTTTGAAATTTATGAAGTTGCTGATTTGGGTACACAGTGAGGGTGATATTGATGGCAGTGCTGCAGAATTGATGAAAGATAGGAGAAGTAATTCTCCAATTAAGAGATGAGGTACAATCTTACATGAAACTAAAGGAACAGTATTTTGATCTAGTTTCTTGCTAGTCCTTTACCTTGAAGGACAAGCTTTGTAAATGAGACTCAAATTAGACTAACTACTGCTTCTCCTGAAATTTTACTTCCTTTGAAAACTGAGCAATCTCCTATAACCCAACATAGCTGTTCTATATCTTATTCTCTGATAAGCTCCTACTAGTTTGACTTAGGTCAGATGAATTCTTTTCTTAACCAGAGCTTTCCAAACTTTAACTGAATCAGATGCTTGCTATAATTCAGTGCTATGAAATCTTCAAATTATATGCCAAAGCATCAAGAATAGGGTGATCATCTTGCCCCAGAAATATAATTTCTCTCGTACCAAAATGTAGAACTTACAAAAACAGAAATAATCTGCTGATTCTGAGTATTTTTTATATTTTAAAAATATTAAATTTTGGCTTCTGGTGTGTCTGTTGAAGTGCCATTGAAATAAAATGAAGGCACATGTCTTTGCCAAGCAGGGTTTGGCATTTTTCTTCTGAAAGCACTTGGTTCTCATTGTATATATTCTGTTACATGCATATTTTCCATTATGTTTTGTAAAAGAATTTTTAAACTCTTGAATCATTTAATCAGACAGTGCAAAAGCATTTCTCAACAACCGTCACATGAACTAAGCATTTGTGTATACATATTGAAGAACAGACACGGTTCCTGCTTTCCAGAACCTTGTAGTTTAAAGAACCTTGGAGATTTAAAACCTAAACTCAAACCCAAACCAAAATGCGAGAGAGCTATCATCCATCCTTTTTTGTCTGTTTATCTATGTATCCATTTATATATTGATGGATTGAAAGAACAAAAGCCAGAGGTGGGGTTGGGGAGGGGGCGCGGAGAGAGAGAGAGAGAAGAAGAAAGAGAGAACTACAATGCAATTGCCCAAATACTTTGAGGGTTCAAAGATGGTGTTGGAAGGCTGGAGCTTGTGATTGATGCATACACATCTATGCTGATTATAGAATAGATTTATAAATCGCTTTTGGACATTTCTTTCTAAAGAGACCAACGATCAATTTCCTAAGAATTTCTGCCTCTTGCAATTTTTTGGCATCCACAGATGATTCTGTTTAAAATGAGGCACTTGTGACACTTTGAATACACTCTGGTTCTGAACAGGATCTTGAGCCTGTCTTGAGTGTCCTACCTCGAGCTGCCACCTCACTTTGTCATACTCTTTCATCTACCTTCTCCTTAGTGAATGGTTTATTTTGAAGTTTTTATTTTAATTTTCTTCTCTCACTTTAGCTTTAGATTGATAGTCTTCCTCTCTTGACATCTGTTTTGCCTCACTGAGAAGGCTGTCCAAATGTAGCACGTTACCATGTTTCTTTATTATCTTTATAGAACAACCGGGTGTAGATGTGTGACCATAATTCAAGAGGCTTGTTGCAGGGTGCTAGAAACTTGCTGGGGAAAAGTGCAGTACATGAAGGATGTTGGAAAGCAGACAATTGCATGGTGTGGCAGGAAAACAAAGTACAGTGCACTCAGCTCTTATCTCCCAGCAAACCTCCAACTTGTCTGACCCTGCCAACAGTGTGGAGAAGTTTCCTGAATCTTCATTCTGTGTAAGGGAAGAAGCATCTTATGCTAACCGTGGTGGGCACAGCCAGCCGAGACCAAACACTTTTCTGGGGTTTTCCCTATGACTCCTCGACTGGCCAACACAGCTGCCCTTTAGCTACCATTGTCTCATTTTTGTTTCGTGGTTGAGATGCAATTTTTATTAATGTGGCAGAGAAAAATGTCATCCTATGTTGAATAAATAGTTTAGTAGCCCTTAAATATTTTTTAACTGAGGAGTTAAATGTTAGATAGAGTTGTAACAGGCGTTTACCAAGGTAATATCAAAGGATACTATCAAAATACTTGTAAGAAGCTTGGGTCCTGGAATGACATGCCACATGTAAGCATATATTAGAGATAAGCCTGCCCCACTGGTAAGTGCTGTGAATTATAAAAAAGACACTTACGCAGTCTGGCAGAGCATTTTCTAAATAACAGTTTTTAGAACTAAATTCCTTATAAGTATTAGGTTGGTACACAAGTAATTGCGGTTTTTTGCCATGACTTTTTTTTTAAATTAATTTATTAATTTATTATTATTATTATTATACTTTAAGTTCTAGGGTACATGTGCATAACGTGCAGGTTTGTTACATATGTATACATGTTGGTGTGCTGCACCCATCAACTCGTCAGCACCCATCAACTCGTCATTTACATCAGGTATAACTCCCAATGTAATCCCTCCCCCCTCCCCCCTCCCCATGATAGGTCCCGGTGTGTGATGTCCCCCTTCCCAAGTCCAAGTGATCTCATTTTTCAGTTCCCACCTATGAGTGAGAACATGCGGTGTTTGGTTTTCTGTTCTTGTGATAGTTTGCTAAGAATGATGGTTTCCAGCTGCATCCATGTCTCTACAAAGGACACAAACTCATCCTTTTTTATGGCTGCATAGTATTCCATGGTGTATATGTGCCACATTTTCTTAATCCAGTCTGTCACTGATGGACATTTGGGTTGATTCCAAGTCTTTGCTATTGTGAATAGTGCCACAATAAACATACATGTGCATGTGTCATTATAGCAGCATGATTTATAATCCTTTGGGTATATACCCAGGATTGGGATGGCTGGGTCATATGGTACATCTAGTTCTAGATCCTTGAGGAATCTCCATACTGTTTTCCATAATGGTTGAACTAGTTTACAATCCCACCAACAGTGTAAAAGTGTTCCTATTTCTCCACATCCTCTCCAGCACCTGTTGTTTCCTGACTTTTTAATGATTGCCATTCTAACTGGTGTGAGATGGTATCTCATTGTGGTTTTGATTTGCATTTCTCTGATGGCCAGTGATGATGAGCATTTTTTCATGTGTCTGTTGGCTGTCTGAATGTCTTCTTTTGAGAAATGTCTGTTCATATCCTTTGCCCACTTTTTGATGGGGTTGTTTGTTTTTTTCTTGTAAATTTGTTTGAGTTCTTTGTAGGTTCTGGATATTAGCCCTTTGTCAGATGAGTAGATTGCAAAAATTTTCTCCCATTCTGTAGGTTGCCTGTTCACTCTGATGGTAGTTTCTTTTGCTGTGCAGAAGCTCTTTAGTTTAATGAGATCCCATTTGTCAATTTTGGCTTTTGCTGCCGTTGCTTTTGGTGTTTTAGACATGAAGTCTTTGCCCATGCCTATGTCCTGAATGGTACTACCTAGGTTTTCCTCTAGGGTTTTTATGGTATTAGGTCTAACATTTAAGTCTCTAATCCATCTTGAATTAATTTTCCTATAAGGAGTAAGGAAAGGATCCAGTTTCAGCTTTCTACATATGGCTAGCCAATTTTCCCAGCACCATTTATTAAATAGGGAATCCTTTCCCCATTTCTTGTTTTTCTCAGGTTTGTCAAAGATCAGATGGCTGTAGATGTGTGGTATTATTTCTGAGGACTCGGTTTTGTTCCATTGGTCTATATCTCTGTTTTGGTACCAGTACCATGCTGTTTTGGTTACTGTAGCCTTGTAGTATAGTTTGAAGTCAGGTAGCATGCCATGACTTTTAATGGCGAAAACTGCTATTACTCTTGTACCAACCTAATATAAAGTTTTGAAGGGTTTGGGATTACATTGGCATTATTAAAAACAAGTTAGGTGGCACATAATACAACTTCCTATCTTAAAAATTGAGCCAGCATACACACACACACACACCACACACACACACCCCTGTGTATTTAAAGGTACCCTAATATTTCTTTTTCTTTACCATGAGGAATAAGATAGTATATAACCTTAGTAGTCATGGATTAACACTCTTGGTTTGAATGATTTGTATAGGATCTTTAAAGTTCATGATGTGTTGTAAATCAGTGATTTTGCTGAGGCATTCATTGAATTGCATGCTTAGACAGGCTTAACATGTAGGAAGAAAACATTTGTCTATAAATCACCGAGATGATAGCCTAATATCTCCATTGAGTTATGACATGTACTGTCTACTCAATCTCTATAAAATAACCCAGGTGAACTGAAGTGAGAACACTGTCATAGGTTTTGGGGTGTGTGTGTGTGTGTGTGTGTGTGTGTGTGTGTGTAAAACAATGGCTCTGAAAAGAAAGCCAATTACTAGTTCTCATGATGGATAAGAAGAAAAAGGATGAGGTTTATAAAAGTGTTTTTTTTTTTTTACTAGAAAATAGAAATTTTTGATAAATTAATAAATTGAATGTTCAATTTGGCAGTAACCCTAGTCTATATTATGAACCATAGAGCATATATTATTTTACTTTATGGAAAAAATGATATGATCATATTGTCTCAGTAAATTTAGAGACTTTTGAAAGCCTTATAATTATCTCTTAATTTTCAATTTAATTTGAATTTAAAATGATAATTTAAAGTAGTTGGTTTAATTCTTCTGATTTTCAACTTTAGTGGAACTTATATTATGCTTACACCATATGCCACACAAGACATAGCTAACCTGGCCTATTATAAAAAATCGACTAACCAATCAACAAATAAATGAGTTGTTGTTGCAGAATTGGCTACTAATGATCATCTTCCTTTTATCCATTCCTGTTGGTAGTGCCTCTTGCATCCTCTGGACTAGTCTTATCATTTGCTTTCCCCAACTGGACATGAGCAAACCTGATACAGGTGGCGATCTGAAAACGTCTTGCACACTAGGGCTTGCCTCTCACTGCTCTTAAAGACCCTCTGGCTGCCACCATGAGAAGAAGCTAAACTAGCCTGCTGGATGATCAGAAACATGTTTCCCAGTGACCCTACCCTTTCCAGAAAAAAACAGCCAGCTTTAGGAATATTATCAGTTGTCCACAAATGCAGTGGTGAGCTCAGCGGAGGCCAGTCATAGGGAACCATCAGGTGAGCCAGCCCAAAGTGCCAACCCACAAAATCTTGAGCTGGTTGTTCAAATCTTTCTTAGATTCCATGGACAACCTCAAATGCTTCCCATAAACTCCTTTGCTTTTTTAAACTTAGCCAAATAACTCTAACTGATATTATATACAATAATCCAAATCAACTTAGATTTCATCGTGGCAGTTTAAGAGTATTGCTATAAATGCTACAGTATTCTGAGCTATGTTGTCCCTATACATTTGAGTGGAATAATACTCCTGAGTTTCAATGACTATTACCTGCCTGAGCAAGGTGTTGAAATATATAAACCAACCTATAGATCATCTGGAACATACATTTTCTGTGTCTGCTCTCCTTACATAATACAAACAACTTTTATGTTAGAAAATACTCATCTCATTTTTTTTTTTGCATGTGGTGATACAGTCTTACTTGCAAGAGCATTTTCTGAAGTCATTATAAATATTCAATTTTGTTCACTCAATAGACATTGTAGTAATAATGCCTCTCATTTTATAATACTTTATATTGTACAAAAAATTTTGAATACATCATTTACTCTGTGGTTGATATCACATAGATGAGAAAACTGATGCTTACAAAACTGCCTCTCAGTTGAGGCAGAAATAGGAAAAGGTAGTTGAGGTATCATTTATCATTTTATTAAAACTATTTTAATTGAGAGAAAGATAGTTTCCAAAAGGCAAATTAGGCATCTATTTCACCCAGAAATAAAAGGGTTCCTAGGCAGGCAAAAATAAAATATATTGGTTACAGTTGCTGTGATTAATAAGGATGACTTTTAAAATGTTTTCTTATGAAATTTGCACCAAAGTTACTTAAGTCACCATGTCATATTTCTTCCCCAAATTTTACAGTTGGCACTAGATTTTTTAAAATTATTTTCTAAGAGAATGAGAATTTTCTTGGGAAATTTATTGTCACCCCAAATGAATCTGGGTATTGTACAAATTTTACTTGAAATCTTATATTCTAAAGGAATACAAATTTAAAATGGCTTAAACAGATAAACAATGAAGTATTTTAATTCATTGTAGGTTTCATGATAATTGGCCCAATACTAAAGTCTAATGTAATAAACATTTTGTTTAGACTACAAAAGCACTATGAACAAGAGCACTAGAGTTGCACTCATATTCCTAAGTAAGGAAATACCTTTACTTTTCTTGGTGACAGAAGGTCTTTGAAAAATTTGACATTGTTCAGGTTTATCCACAGATGATTGTCAGTGTTACTACTGTAGATGGCCAAATAATAATATCTCCCTTAAATATTCTCCCTGGTAAATCACCTTCAGTTTGGAATGTCCTCTGTCCCTAAAATTTTTATTTCCTCTTGGAGACATTGTTTTTTAAGAATCCACATTTGATTCTACATTTTATAATATGGAAATTGATAATAGAATTAACAAAACATGATCACAATAATAAACTCACAAAACAATCTCAGGAAGCCCTGTATCATTTGATACAAGAAAAAAATTAAAAAGTAATGAGAAGCCATATTTTCTAATGTTGTTGCCCCATGCTTTTAGTTCAATTTCTCAAATAATTTATAAAATGTATAATTCTTAATAAAAAATGTTGAGCATTTCTATATGCAAGTTAATTCTACCATATTTGTAAGTTAAAAAACTACGAGGCAATATTTCTATAGTATTTAATACCCAAAATGACAGTATTCCTCATACTGAGTAGGTAGATGCCAACTTATGGTTCTCAAGCGAACAGAAAATACTCTGAGATACATTGGTTTACTTGAGGACAATGTGACATATAGCTTATAATTATACACATTTAGATAGAAATCTTTGCTTTGATACCATGTGTCAGCACAGGCAAATGTGAGGCTAGCTGAGATAATATTCAGTAAGTAGTACCATTTACCTAAGCTACCCTTTCTGTGCAGCAGCATTGTGGCAGCCATTGACACTTGGGGAGCACCTGTCCTGTTACACATACATGACAATTTCAGAAGGAATTCTAGAATTCGTGATCTCATAAAACAAATGGAATAAATGGAAATAATCAAATGTATATTGAGGATTTATGGTTATCTTATTTGTTACACAGATCACTTTTAGAATTAATATATTAAAAATTACCTACAGCGATTTTATGTGTTCTTGGTATTACTTAAATGCATTTATCCTAGACATTGACAATGACTTAATTTCCAAAGAAATTAGTGAAAGCCTTGGTCAAATATTGAATAAAGAAATATGTCTCTGCTCAACTCTCAAGTACTTCAGTAATTTCTCCTCTTGTTTCTGGCTCTTCAAAACCCGTGTTGATTAGCCCTGGGGTAATCTCTACTCTATGTAGAAGATGTAAATTCAAGCTTACAGACTTAGAGGTGAAATGTGGCTATCTTTATTTTTCCTATAACTGAATTGTAACAAGCCTCTATTCAACTGCAAAATGAAATCATTTTTCACTAGGACCTATTTAATTTATTCCAGAATCACGTCTAGCTTCTCCAATGAGGAACCAGGGCTTACATCATTTCTAGGCATCAGGCAGTAAATGAGGTGAGGTAGATGGCATGCCTTGTCTGAGTCATTGTCATTCATTTGTTCTGGCTTCTGCTGAGATATTTTCTTTTCGGAAGGGGCTTAAGCTGTCTTTCTATAGACATTTGATGTGCTTTCTCTTATTGCCATTATAAAAGCTTGAGAGTGTCAGTCTTCTGTGTTGTTGTCTTTGGATGTGGGGGAAATATTTAACTGCTCCAACATCACATTTGGGTGTGGGCAACTCTGTGCTCTCTTAGGCTTCTCTGCTCAGACCACGCAAACCAACTTCTATGCTTCCACTCGGTCATGCTGGGCATGGGAAATCTGATTGCCTCCCCAAGTGCCATTCATATATGGAAGGCAGAAATACACTCTGAATTTTCATTGTGAAACGTAATTCCTTCTTGACATTCTCTGTCTCAGTAAATGCCATCGTGATTTACACAGTTACTGAGATTTAAAAAAACTTGATTTATCCTTGATTCTTGTTTTTCTCCTATGCCACCATCCAATATGGTAGAAAGTCTTTTCAACTCTAAATTGTATCCCTAACCTACTTCTTCTCATCACTTCCATTGCTATCATCTTTATCCAAGCCAGCATTTTGTCTTACCTGACCAGCATGTGGTTTCACCTGACTTAACTCCTTAATTGACATCTATTAATTCCCTGCTTCTATGAGTACTACCTTCCTCCTACCCCAGAGCAGCCTACTGAAAACCTAAATTATGCTACTGTTCTACCCAAAACCCTCCAATCACTTGGCATAATGTATGGAGTAAAATCAAGGTTTACAAGGCCCTATTCACTCTGCTTCTTCTGGTCTAAACTTTGTATTCCTTGAATCTGCTGATCTTATTCCTTTTTAACTACAGTTTTTCATTTCCTGTCCTCCCTTATGTGACTCCTTCAAAAATGCTACCTCCTCAGGGAAGGTTTCTTCTCCCTATATCTTTACCTGACTTATTTTTCTTCATAACATTTATTACTACCCAAAATTAATTATTTGTGTATAGGTTTATTGCTTGGTTTCATCACCAAGGCCCAAACTTTATCCTCTCAATTGCTATCCATTGCATATAATACATTACCTTGTGGTACATAGTAAGCCATCAGTAAAGACTTTTTTTTTCCCAATGGATGAATACACTTGAAATTGGAAATACAGGGGAAATAGGGCAGTGTTTTCTATTTGCCGTATTTATTTTTGGAGATGAGAACAACTTCAGGATTGAATATGAACTCAAAGAGCCTTCTCTCATTCAAACAGAAGATACAGAGATACTTTTTATGTGTGACTACACAATTTTGCCCCTCACTTCAGCACAGTATGGTTTTTTACTATTTAACCACGTCATGTCCAATACTGTATAGCCTCTTGAAGTCAAGAAGATATGCATCATCTTAAATCTAAAATCCATAATCCACAACCCTGTTTAAAACAGCAGAAAAGTTAAAAAGAAATCAGTGACCTGGAAATTCGTCTGTAAACCACAGTAATTGATACGTTCACCAACGTGACTGAGCATGTACAACATTACTGGCATGAGGTATCAAGAATTCCTGGAAAATGTGGGCAGCATACATTAGTCATTTATCATTAAGCTGTGGAGGCTTTTTATTAGTGTCGGCTGTGTTCCTGTTAATAGTGCTTGACATTTATACATCCCAGGGCTCCTTCAGTAGTAAGTGATTAGAGGACAATTAAAACTAGTTTAAGCAAAGAACAATATGTATTGGCTGATGTAACTGGGAGGTCAAGGCTGGAATCTGGGATCAAATGATATTTTCATGGTTTGAGCTTTGTCTGTATCTCTTGGTTCTGCTTCTCATCACTTATACATATGTGTTAGCTTCTTCTACATGAATAGACTCTCATTATTTAAGAAAAAAGTGCTAGATCATTAGAAGTTGTAATCCAAATAAAAGAGTCTTGCAGCAGAAGCAGCTAAAGAATCCCTGAGAGGATTCTAATTGGCCAACCTTAGGTCCTAGGCCTATAATAACCCTATCATTGTGAGGGAGATGTTGTATTATGATTGGATCAAACTTGATCACATGTCCCTTTGACAAAGGGAGTGATTAACACATGATTGACAACTCTTCTAGGAAGACATGGAATATGAGAGGTGTTCCTCAGAAACCAAAGAAGGTGCATAGGAAATTATGTTGATCAGGTAAAATATTAAACTTATTAGCATCCATATACCAACATTGCTTTATACTTCTTTAGGGTAAAAATGACAATGTATTGTGAAAGAAAAAACCTTGTATGTATGTTGCATCTTATTATTTTTGACATTATTCCAGTAACTGAAAATAATGCGATGGAAATGTGAAATATATAATGCTAGGTAATTTTAGGATTTCTAGCATTAGAAACAATACTATCTGGAATCAAGGTCTCATAGAATGAAGAAATAATTATGGAATGAAGATGAAAATAATGAGATGGAAAATCAATAGAAATGGAGGGCAGACATCAGAGAGGGAGATGTTTCTGAAGGAGAGAAAGCATCAAAGAGAAAAACAATAATCATAAACCTCAAAGAAGAATAAAACTTTGAATCACAGGTCTTAAATCAAGTGAATCATATTTGCATCATATTTTATATGTGAGAAAATGTAGTTTCCACTTTCCAACCTCCCTTCTCATTCATATATTGGACTTCTGCATGGGCTTATGTTTTGATTTTCTATCTGTAGTCTACCTTGTTACCTTGCCTATTGTATGTTTCCCTGTAAAACTGATGCCTGGCCCTGAATCCCAAATAAAATAGTAGAGTCTGTGTTTTGTCAGTGTCCTTCCTAAGCCTGGATCTTAATCCCTGCTTTTTATTCCTCTCTCACTCTTCATTGTCCTCGTGACCCTCCTCTTATTTGAAAGGACAGATCCTATTGAAGGTCAACCTGGTGCTAGGGGAAGAAAGAAAAAGCAGCTATAGAGATGGTTTTGGTGAGCAAGCTGGGTCAGCCAAGGGCACTGCAATACGATTCTAAATGTCTTTGGGGTCATGAAGCTATTCTAGTGAGTAAAGAGTCAAGAATATTCCAGGAACCATTTGAGCTGTTATTAGTTCAGTTGGTGTTCCTTAGTACAAAAAAAATAAGATAGAACCTACCCTGATTGGTTGGGAACTTCTCCTTGAGAGTTCCCATGCCTTATTGCTTCTTCCTGAAACCATCATGGAACCTCATGAGCTGGCCTGTACCTAATATTTCTCTTATCCCCATTGACACCAGTTGTGAAGGCTTAGAATGCTTTGAAAGCTAATGCTGTCATTACAGGTTAACTCAGAGCCTTTTTCTTTTCTGGAAATGCAAGAGAAATAGTCACCTTCTTCCTATTTGGTAAAATTATCTCCTGACTTTAGAAGTGGAACATCTTTAGCAGGTCCCATCTTAGCACCTGGTCAGTTGTGCTGCGCCTGATTCTGCAGGCCAAAGAAGCAATCAGGACAATAATCTTAGTGTGACCTCTGCTAATGGGTCTTTCTGGGAATGGAGTTGGCTTTATTTGCTCTTACTTGATTTAGGCAGTGATAACCAAGTCTAGAATGGGAAAAACTCCTTAAAGAGTGAATTTGGATTTGCACTGTGTTTTTCCAAATCATTTTTATTTCAGAATGAAAGAGCTGGAAAAAGCTTGACAACTTTTGGTCTATTTTTATTTGTGTATTTCTTAAGAGGTACACAAAATCTCTTATGTAGGTTATGATAAAGCTCAGTGCTAGGACAATTAATAACATATTCTGTAAGTCAACTAATATTTTTCATACCACAGATTGAGTTATTCTCCCTTTTTCTTTTAAGCTTTATGGATAGGTTTCCTTGGTTACACGTTTCACATCTAACCCCTCTTGCCTAATACCTGTTTTTTTTTTTTTTTCCTCATGTTTTTAAAGGTAATTTATGGTGTTACAAGTGTCAGGGTTTTGAGGACTTGGGAATGAGGGACAGATGAGATTTACCTTTCCTCAGGAGACTGGAAACTCACCATGTGCTTGACAAGATTGTGAAATTTTTTTTCCCATATGGCAAATTCCAAAAGACATGTGGTAATGAGCCATGACTGAACACAGACAACACAGTCTATAATTAACCTCATATAGACAGCATGCAGTAGGAACTTATGACTTTTGGCTCCAGTATCTCATCCTCCCCTAATTGTTTAGTTCTATAAGTGCATCAGTTTAAAAGGAAGCAGCCTCCTACATATAGACAAGGTTTTGTCTTTCAAGGAAGGTAACTGGGATAACGATCTTCATTATCACTCTCTCTGGGTTAGATATATAAAAAAGGAGGATCACAAATAAGTTTTCATGAAAGTATACATGTTGCCCACATACAACTTTGGAATTGTCAAGCAAAAATTGTAGCATTAGTCTGCATAATGAGAATTGTTTTGGATTTTAGATTTCTTTTCGTTCTCTTCACAAATTACTGACCCAGAGTGGTTAAGAGAAAATATACATTAAAATAGATTGATCAAATAAATTATTGAAAAGGGAAGTCCGGATAATAAATTCCTTATGGAACCTTTCTCCAGGGCATGGCATTCAAGGATGATACATCTGTTAGAGTTGGTCTGACAGCTAGCTTCCTCTGCAGAGTTTGTATAATGGACTCACACATGCACACACCTAATATGTGGTGTATTTATTAGGCTGCCCTACTGACAGTTATACTACATAAAGTTCAGCATAAGACTCAAGTGTAGAGTTCCAAACCAGCATTTCAGAATTGATTGCACATTCAATTAAAGTCAAATAGTCCAGTACCACCCTTTATTCTGTAAAACACCAAAATGAAATAGAAAAGGCAATCTGATACTTAAAACATGCTGTTGTTCCATTCAGTGATTCTCCAGACAACTATAAACTAAGATCTTATTTGGGATGCTTTTCTGGCCATGCATCCCCTAGCAACCTATATGGAAAAAATATTCAAATATTATAGGGCTAAAGGTCATCCCTTGTAAGTAGTGGACTTCAAATTCAAGAGTATACTTTGATTTGGACACTTCATGCAATAGATTCCAAAGGGATTCTTTTTTTTTTTTTTTTTTGAGACGGAGTCTCACTCTGTCGCCCAGGCTGGAGTACAGTGGCGTGATCTCGACTCACTGCAAGCTCCGCCTCCCGGGTTCATGCCATTCTCCTGCCTCAGTCTCCCAAGTAGCCGGGACTACAGGCGCCCACCACCATGCCCAGCTAATTTTTTATATGCAGATATTATTATGCGGTTTTGACAGAATGTCTTTCCAGCATGGTCAGATAACTGAAAGTGACCAACAAAAGGAGGGTGATGTTAGAGAAAGAGGGAAAATTCTTTTATGTGTATGATTTCATGAGAAGAATAATTGGAGCATCACATATTTCAGAGTGACAGCCAAATAATACACATTGGGTGGAACTGCTGCTTATTTATCCTTCCAAGAGAACCTAAAATACAGATGTTACCAGTGTATTTACAATGAAAAAAATTCCTTTCTTGTAAACTAAATTAAAGCTGGACCATTGAGATCCATGAAGCTCATGTTCTTTGTGGCTCAATTACTTTGAGCATTTTCTATAAACATTTCCTAAGTATTTTATGAGCTATGAAAATGGTTGAGGAAACTGCAGCCACATAAAGGTGACATGCTAAGTATATTGCTGGAAAACATACAGCAAAGACAAGGAACCAGTGAGTATCTTAACAAATACTGTGATCCAAAGGCAGAGTTCTGCTTCAAATTGTATTCATTAACCCGTAGGAATGCTTTTAAGGTTTCTCTTGTCACTGGCAATAAAAATTATTAAAAAAAAAAAAAAACAGGTACTGATATACAGGCAAAGTGTTCCATTCATGTAGTTTTATTTTGTTACCATTTTAATTTTGGAAGTAAGGAAAAAAGTTTTTTTCACTTCAGAGGAGGATTTTTTTTTCTACCATTAAAATATTGATCAAATTAATTTAATTTCATAGATAAAATTTTTGGAAGCGAACTACTTACGTGGTAGTTTTTTTCTTTTACATTCTATGCTTTATTTTCTGTAATAGTACGCGTTTTGGCCCATAGTTGGCCTGGTTTTGAAGTATTTTTCTATTCTTGAGGATTTTTACATATCTTTTTTCCTTTTAACTCCAGATTGGTGGTGGTATTTTCTTAGAGTTCAGAAGCCTCTGTTAAGCAAGGCAAGTGGAAGTATATGCGGACTGCTTACGTTAGTGACAGTCAGAGGCTTATATTTCAAGTTGACTTGACATCGCAAATATGCCCAAGAATGTATTCTGACTTAGATAACAGGGGATGTTTACTGGGGTTGGAACTTAAAAAACATCTAGTTTAGGATTTTAGCAGATACCTCCTGTGCTGGAATGCTTTTCTAGAACCAGAAATCATAGGGAAGAAACATTCTGATCAAATAGACTTTTAAAGTTGGAAGGGACTTTAAAAGTAAGCTACTCCAAGCACTTTATTTTACAGGTAAGAGAACTGAGCGTCTGATAAATTAAGTGACTTACTCATGTGTTACCTCTATTCAGCAGATATTTTGAAATATCATTAATCTTTTAAATGGACTTTAATTAAAATATTTAGTATTATATACATTTTTTTTTCCATAATAGAACACTTAAGTTGGTTCCAACTTAATAGAATACTTAAGTTGGTTCCATAATAACCAACTTAAGTGTTCTATTAAAGTCAGCCTGAGCTGAAGAAACAGTTTGGGAAATTAGAACCATAGCACTTTCAAACCTCACAATTTTCAAGAGTAAGATTTAACAACATGGTTGCACTGTTGTATGAAGTAGAGGTGTATTATGAATTAACCTGCAATGTAAAATGCCTCAAACCATTTCTTTGAGCAGAGAGGCACAAACTTAAATGTTATTATTCTTTCTAGGCATAAGGCTTATCCTTTGTTTTAAAAAGAACATTTATTCTCTATTAGTTTCTTCTTTAGGTAACAGTAAAGAGATCAAGATATAAATGAACTTTACCAAGAAGAAACTCTGTCCAGTGGCCACAAAATGAACACCTGTTCTCACCAGTAGCTCACAAATACTCACCCTTGGATTAAAGGAGAACTGAGTAGGAGAATGTTAATGACAACATGAAGCCTGTCACTAAAGAAAAAGTTTTAAAAGCACACATTCTACTGATTATATAGTTCTACTCATAAAAGAAGGAAAAACTAAGCCTAAGAGATGGATGGGGGACAAAGAATGGGGCAATAAGAATTCCTGGTTTTGTGATAAGCCTCATAGCTGATGGTTGATATCAAAGTTCTAAAGAAGCTTAAACTTGTAAAAGTCTTCTTTGGGAAACATATCTAAGGTGGTGACCTGCTCACTATTTGGAAGCCAAGTATCTTTCCCCCTAAATTAAAACCCCTCCAGAAAACAAAAAGAAAACCCATAAAATGTGTCAGATTAGGGCCAGGTGAGGTGGCTTATGCCTGTAATCCCAGAACTTTGGGAGGCTAAGGCAGGAGGATTGCTTGAGCCCAGGAGTTCAAGACCTACCTGGGCAACATAGGGAAACTTGGTCTCTTCAAAAAGTAATAATAATAATAATAATAATTAATTAGCTGGGTATGGTATCACGCGCCTGCAGTCCCAGCTACTCAGGAGCTGGGGTGGAAGGGTCACTTGAGCCTCGGAGGTCAAGGGTGCAGCGAGCTGCAATCGCACCACTGCATTCCAGTCTGGGTGACAGAGCAAGACCCTACTCCCCTACCTCAAGAAAAAGTCTCAGATTATAGAATAAAGGCAGAATTTTAACAAAATAAATTTCTTTTGTTTCAGTGTGAGTGAATACTGTGGTTCATGAAGTGGCTTTTGATACAATGAAAGTAGTCTTAATTCTACAAGTCATTTACTGTGGGACCTTCATGCTTCTTCATGACTCGTCTATCAGTGGCCTTCTGATATTTCTACATCTGGATTCAGAACTCCCATTCATTCAAATTGAGTCATATTTTCCTCTTTGCAGTAAATTAAAAATAAAACCTTAAGAAACTTTAAAAAAAATTTTTTTTTTTTTTGCTTTTCGTGTATTTTAAGTAAAAATCATTTTTTTACATAGATACCTAATCTTGTTCCTCTCTACCCAACTTGAATCCCTGGGCAAAAGAACTCCATTTATAGGATACTATTATACACTGATGATGTGTCTAAACTAATTCTATAGTGAGACAAATCTCAGAAAAAGTGGCAAAGAGCAGAACTGTACATCTTAAAATATGGTCAAATTTACTCATTTTCCTTAATATTATTTAGGAAGGCCTAGAATCAGAATTCCAAGGGATGTTAAACACCTGATGATGAAAACCTCTGTGAGTGATACTGTCAGGTCAACGTTCTAGCTAGAGAGGAGTCATAGAAAAGCTGCCTGCTGGCGGGAGAGTCAGGCCTGTTTGTGCAGTCTTGGCCACTGCACTTATACAGAAAAAAAAAAAAAAAAAAAAAAAAAAAAGTTGAAATTGCTCATTTTGGCTGACTTTCCTACCACCTCCCACTCCCTCCAACCTCCCAAATTTACTTTCTGGGATGTGGACACAGACTGATTCCCTCTGAAAGAAAGGAGAGATGGCTACATGTGTCCTGCAGATGGAATAAAAAGGGGATCTGGCATTTCTAGAAACAGCCGATACTCCACTAAAAACCTCCGTGAGAGAAATCTTACAGAGCAAGAAAAAGATAAAGTACATACCTTATGAAAACCTTTTCTACTCTAACTTGCTCTAGGCTTCTAAAATCATCTTTACTATTTGCATAGATTCCGATGAGATGATACTAATTTTCAACAAAATCAAGGCTCATCTTTTCCAGCACAAAATAATCAAAATTACATACTTTAGCTTCATGTGGACATAATTCAATATATGTGTTTTTTACTATATGGTCATACATAATGAAGTATGGAACTAATACAATACCAGGATGATGCTTTCACAGGATCCTTGGGTTGTCACTTTTCCAACCAGAAGCCTCTATGGCCAGTGGCGCCTTTGCCCATTTTCCTTGGACCCACCGGACTCATTCTGCCCAGTCTGCACTTGGCTCATGCTACCAGCCCAGTTCTCATGCCTGCCAAGGGTAAGCCAGGTGCAGGGTGACAAGGGATGTGTGAGGGAGTGAGCAAGGGGTTTGGACACTGCACACAGCCAGGCATGCTGGCTGCAGCGGGGCGGGCAGCTCCAGGGGCCAGCATGAGTGCTGGCTCCCTGTGATGCTGTGGCTGGACCAGGTGTACTGCAAGCAGCTTCCACGCCTGGCACTGGGGAACATGGTGGCACCCAGAAGCTTAGAGACACCAGGAACTGCAGAGACACCAGGAACTGCAGAGCCCCACAGAGGGTGTCACAGCCTGGCTCAGGGAGCTCCTAGGTCTGGTCTCCCCAAAGGGCCACAATTCTTCTCTCCTCTCTTCTTTCCTTCTTTTTGCCTGCAATGTGAGGTGAGCAAGGAGTGTGTTTCAGCCCTGTTGGTGTTATGGCTGTTTCAGTCCCACAATTCAGCTAGTCCCAAGTTCTTGTCCTGTGTCCAGGAAGAATGAAGTATGTGGACAAGTAGAGGGCTGAGCAAAGAGAAGAGGGGTTTTATTGAGCAATGGAACAACGCAGAGGAGACCTGCAGTGGGTCGCTCCTCTCCACAGGCAGGGAGTCCTCCAGACGTTTAGCTCTCAGCAGAGAGGAGACCCACAGTGGGCAGCTCCTCTCCATAGACAGGGCATCCTGTTATTTTCTCAGATCTGGCTATGTCAGGGTTTCTTATGGGCTTCAGAGTGGGGGAAGTACATGCTGATTGGTCTATGGATGGTCATGGGTGGACCCAGCACCATAAGTTCTCACTCTGGTCTGTGGAACTGACAGCCCAGCCCCCAGGCTTCCTGGGTTTTGAAGGTGGTGCTTCACTGGGGACCCACCCCTGACCATCCAGGAGTCTGTCTACCTCCTGCCACCATTAACCTGCCATCCACATTGCCCACGGCACCCAGGCTGTTTGTGCCAAGAGGTGCCTGCAGGCTTGCACTGAGTCACATTTAGCCCCCTCTCAGTTACCCTCCCATGTTTGCTGGCACTCAAAGTCCGGAGGGGTTTGGGGTGGCAGGAGGCTGGCATGTCAGTGCTGCCCCAAGTGCACACACAGGCTGGGTTGTGACAGTGCCTGGGC
Source organism: Macaca thibetana thibetana (assembly GCF_024542745.1). NCBI lineage: Eukaryota > Metazoa > Chordata > Mammalia > Primates > Cercopithecidae > Macaca > Macaca thibetana. The sequence continues at coordinate 82,348,025 of NC_065582.1, read as the reverse complement.
TCAGCCACAACTTTCCTCCAAAACTGGAGTGGCTGCCAGGAGTGGGGAGAGGCCAGGTAGTGGGAGCGGGCACTTCTGGGACTGCAGGGGAAGGGGGACTTCCTGGGCCCTCAAGAGTGCAGAGATGCCCAGGTCTGCAGCTGCAGCCAGGTGGCTGCAATTTTGCTTGGGAGGGTGGGGTTCCCTCCTCTCCAACTTGGAAGGTGGCTGGACTTCTGCCTGCTCCTGGCTCCCACCGGCTTCATGGAAAGTACAGCTCTGGCTGTATGTCCCCCACTGCAGCTGGTGATGGCAATGGCTGCTCCAGATAGGCCACCACTACAATCAATGCCATCAACTGCTTGTCAATCATTCGTTTGTTTTTCGGTTCCATGCCAGACCTATGCTAGCATATAAGTAAATAGCAGTGAATAAGATGCCCAAGTTCTTTGTCCTGTACAGCCTAGTAATCTTGGATGAGGTTCATAAATTCTCTGAAAATTTGTAAAGAAGGGAATTGAACTAGATGGTTTTGAATGGGACCTCAATCTCAAAAATTGCATGCTTCTAATATCTCCCGTTAGCATGGAAGACAGATGGGGACTGAGATTTCTACACTTTTCTTGCTCTCATTCCTTCCTTTTCCCAAGAGCATTAGGGTGCAGAAGGAGATTTGAATGAAAACAGTAGAAGAAACACTGCTTTTCAGACAGAAGGAAGTACTAGAGAGAGAATGAAAGAAAAAAGGAGAAAGAGATCCTAAATCATAAGATTTTTAAAACCTCTGGAAAGCTTTAAAAATAGGAACAGATTTCTTTGTGTACCCTTCATGCCATCTTCAACCAGTATTAATCCTACGCTCTATTTGTATAACTTGTGTTCTCTTAAGTTATTAAGAAGTCTATGAATAATCTTTAACACTTCCTCAGCACCTTGTTTCACAGACTACTTAGATATTTTACTTGCATGAATCCCCCCAACAACCTTAGGAGGTAGAAATTATTATTATCCTTATTTTCCAGAGAGTTCAAGAGGTCAAATATTAATAACTTGTCTGAGGTTACACAGCTAGAAAGTTAGGATTTGAATGCAGATGTCTGGCACCACTAGCTCACACTACCTCACTGACCCATTACCTAACCAAACTGGCACTTCCATTGTCTTATGATTTTTCATTACTGTTTACTAGCAAATGTTACTAGTGAAATATTCTAGATGTCATCTCTTTCCATCACAGACTGATGAATGTCCACTTAAGATCTTGTCTTTCTTTCCATTTCTGCCATAATAAGAAAGAAAATTTAAATAATGATGATTTTAATTGTTTGCTCTCATATTAGTTTCCTAGGGTTGATGCAACAAGTTACCACAAATTGGGTTGCTTAAACAGAAATTTATTTTTACACTGTTGTGGAGGTCAGAATTTCAAAATCAAGTTCTTGGCAGTTAGTTCTTTTTTTTTTTTTTTCTTATAAAACGGAGTCTCGCTCTGTTGCCAGACTAGAGTGCAGTGGCGCGATCTTGGCTCACTGCAACCTCTGCCTCCCAGGTTCAAGTGATTCTCCTGCCTCAGCCTCCTGAGTAGTTGGGACTACAGGTGTGCACCACCATGCCTAGCTAATTTTTGTATATTTAGTAGAGATGGGATTTCACCACGTTGGCCAGGATGGTCTCTATCTCTTGACCTCGTGATCTGCCTGCCTTGGCCTCCCAAAATGCTGGGATTGCAGGTGTGAGGCACCACGCCCAGCCCAAAGTTAGTTCTGTCTGAAGGCTCTCAGAGAGTATCCATTTTATGCCTCTCTCCTAGTGACTGCGAGAAATCATCTTTTTAAGAGTACAAAGAATTTATTGCAGTTTTGGGAAATCTGACTAATGGGAGCAATCTGTTTACTCTTCCTCTGAAGAGACAGAGCAGTCTTTTGGATGAAGACTTAGGATAGATCTTTCTACATCACAATATTATACCCACTACCTATCATTTCTCCTTTTATTATCACATTTTTTAAAAATTTAACTTTTATTTTAGGTTCAGGGGCACATCTGCAAGTTTGTTACATGGATAAATTGTGTGTCTTTGAGGTTTGGATCACAAATTAGATGCTTCACTTCAATCTCTACCCTCATTTTCATATGGCCTTCTCCCATATGACTCTGTGTCTTAAAACTCTCTGTTCTTTACTTATAAGAATACCAGTCATTGGATGTAGGGTCCTTTCTAAACCCAGGATGATTTCATCTTGAGATCTCTAATGTAGTTATATTTGTAAGACTTATTTCCAAATAAGGCAACAGTCATGGCTATTAGAGATTAGGACTTGGATGTATCTTTTTTGGGGGACTCTATTTTATTTAACTTACCATAGCTTTATTGTATGAAATAATTTGTCACAATATGCTCTTCATGCTGTTAATCAATGGCTGTTTGTTCATTAATTCAAGAAATAGTGACTGAAAACTGCAACCATGTACAGGATACAGCAGCTATCCTGGGAGAGAGGGAGAGGAAGAGATACAACAAGGAAGGAACTAAACAAGGTCATTTCAAAGAATGAAAAATGGTATGAGGGCAATTAAACAGGAGAATAGAGTCTCATTGACCCATGAGCCTGAAGTATCTCCTTAAATATCAGTCATAGCTCTTGATACTGTCAGTAACTGTATGATTTTATTTCAAAAATAAATTCTATTTTCAATTTTATTTATGTTGCAGAAAATCTTTCTTGGTATAATAAATTGGTCAAAAGAAATGAGATGTCATTACTCAGCTAACATGTCAAAAAATATTGACCCATGAAGGAAATAACATACTAGATTCTATGATTTCCCTAGAGTATTGGAGGAAATTGAATTAGGAAAAAGTAACAGCACCAATTCACCAAACATCAATTTCCCCAACTCTGAAACAGTACTGCATTGTAAGATCACTATCAAAAATGTCCTCAGGGACCTTTATCCATAGGAACATACAATTTTTGGAAAAAATCCAACCTGCTCTAACTGCTCATATTTTACTCAGCAATGGCAATTGCAAAATTTTTGCAAAATATATTGGTGAATGGCTTGGAAGATGTTTTTCAGGAAGTAATTCATTGAGATTAAGATGATTTCTTAAAACTCAATTCGAATTCAAATAGTACTAGAATAGTAGTCTTCATAACGCACCTATGTAAGGCCTGTCTTATCCCCATGGCTTTATGATCTCTGAGTGCAAGCAAGGCCTTTTGGTAACGTTTTGTGAACCACTGAGAAATTGTTTTGGCATGCTTTTTGGATTTAGGGCTGGGTGGTTATTTGCCCATTTTGTTTCTGCACAAATTATATATTTTTTTTGTTCCCAATTTTAGTAATTGGGTACCAGCAGCTGGAATTATTTTGATGAAGTTCATGAACCCTTTTATAGTGCTAGAAATTTAAAAGGCAAAAACATTTATTCTAACTTGAAGTGTGGATTCAAGTGAAGTCCTAGTTTACTCTGATGAAAGAGATTTGGCTGTGGTTAAGATTAAATCAATGCTTGTTGCAGCAAATATTTCAACTCTGCACCTTGATTTGCTGGAAAACTTCTTCATTATCTGGACAGGAAAGAGCAAGGCTAAAATTTATCATTTCATTAGGAGTTTAGATACTCTCCCCCACCCATAGGTAGTGAGGAAGTGCTTTTTTGGAAGTCATTTAATAATAAGTTACACAAAAACTATTGCATGAAGCACTACATGTCAGTTGTTATTTATTGAATCTGCATTAACGAAATAAGGTAAAAGAAATGAGTAAAAATGTAAACAAAATAGTGGAATACAAAATAAGAGGAATGAAATTAACTCAAACGACTGTATTTAATTGTCAGAGTGAGTTGTTTTCTTTTATACTTAATGAATTTATGCTACATTCTTTGTCTGAAATAAGATATGATGTCTGTAAAACTTTTGATATTGGCAAATTTTTTTAGATGTGTCTCTTGCAGCACTTTTATCCCTATTCATTTGCTCTATGGAAACTGGTTCAGGGTTTGCTGTGTGCTATGCACTGTACTATATATTAACACCTGATGTGTGGAGGTAAACCAAACACATATGGTACCAGTGCCCAATGAGTTGGGGTGGTAGAAATTAAGTAAAAACATATATGAATAAATAACATTTTCATTTATAATGAAAATGGTAAGTGCTATTTAGAGCGATAGGAAAAAAAAAACCCAAAGTGTTTCGTTTTGTTTTTTTACTTTCTTACACAGTCACTCAACATTTCTGATACCAGATGTGTGGATTTTTTTGTTTTTGTTTTTTATTTTTATTTTTTGGTCTCACACCAACCAAACAATTCTCAAGCGGACATACACTGAGTGTCCTATAATTTAACTTAATATACCTGGTGGAGGACCTTGTCTCAGTATTGATGGCTCCTGGCTGATTAGAGTGGTGATTGTTAAAGTTTGGGGTGCCCGTGTCAATTTCTAAGGATAAGAATATAAAGTTTGCTGTGTCAATTGACTCTTCCATGAAAGATTTCCTATAGCATGTGATGATATTTAATAGCATTTGACCCACAGCAGAACTTCTTCAAAATTGGAGTCAATCCTCTCAAATCCTGCTGTTGCCTTATCAACTAATTTTATGTACATTCTGACCATTTCAACAATGTTCACAGCATCTTCAGCAGGAGTAGATTCCATCTCAGGAAGCCACATTCTTTGCTCATTCATGAGAAACTACTCCTCATTCATTCAAAGTTTTATGATGAGATTGCAGCAATTCAGCCCTATTTTCAGGTTCCACTTCTAGTTCTAGTTCACTTGTGATTTCCACCACATCTGTATTTACTTCCTCTGTTGAAGTCATGAACCCGTCAAGATCTCCATGAAGGTTGAAATCAATTTTTTGCAAATATTGATCTTTTGACCTCCTCCCATGAATTACAAATGTTCTTAATGGCATCTAGAATTATAAATCCTTTCCATAAGGTTTTCAATATATTTTGCCCAGATCCATCAGAAGAATCACTCTCTATGACAGCGATTGCCTTAAAACTTTTTTTTTTTTTTTTTTGAGACGGAGTCTCGCTCTGTCGCCCAGGCTGGAGTGCAGTGGCCAGATCAGCTCACTGCAAGCTCCGCCTCCCGGGTTCCCGCCATTCTCCTGCCTCAGCCTCACGAGTAGCTGGGACCACAGGCGCCGCCACCTCGCCCGGCTAATTTTTTGTGTTTTTAGTAGAGACGGGGTTTCGCCGTGTTAGCCAGGATGGTCTCGATCTCCTGACCTAGTGATCTGCCCGTCTCGGCCTCCCAAAGTGCTGGGATTACAGGCTTGAGCCACCGCGCCCGGCCAAAACATTTTTTAATAATAAAACTCAAAAGTCAAAATTACTCCTTGACTTGTGAGCTGAAGAGTGGATGTTGTGTTAGTGATGGTAGCCGTGGGCCATCTGGTGCAGCTGCTGTTATGTTGGCCACTGCAGGGAGGGCACAGCAAAGAGGCAGATAGTACCATAGCCCACTGCCCTAAGGGGCTGGTCGTGCATCAGGCAAGAAGGAGCACTGGGCCGCCCCTGGATGTCGAGGCCACAGGAGGAGCTCACAGCAACATTGCCGCGGCCCCAGATGCTAGCCCAGGCCCAGCAAGGACTTGAAGACCCCACTCCAGGCTGTGACGGGGCATAGCCCAATGCCATGCTCCCTGGAGCCAGTGGGGGCTGGGGACAAGTGGGTGCAACTGCAGCTGCCCAAGCCGCCACTGAAACCAGGGTACTGCTGTACTCGTGGGCAGAGCTGCAGCTACCCAAACTACACTGTGGATGGTGGGGAGCTAAGAACAGGCAAGAGCCCTGCCTGCCCAGGTGCAGCAGCAGCAGCTGCCCAAACCATGGCTGCAGACAGGCATCCCTGTACTCTTGGGGGCCTGGGAAGGTCCCCCTACCCTCGGAGGCTTGGAAGTGCCTGTTCCTGCTGCCAGGCCTCTCCCTGCTGTTGGCACCTGCTCCAATCACCAGCAAAGTTGGGGCAGAGCCAGTGGGCCATGAATGGCAGCGAAGGTAGACAGATTCCTGAACAGAAGGGGGCGGGTCCCTGGTAAGGACCCACCTTCAGGCCAGCTAGGCCCTGAAGGCTGGGGGCTGAGCTGCTGGTCCTGAGGACCTAAGTGGGGACTTGTGGTTCTTCTTCCAGGCCTGCCCGTGGCTGACCTGGGACCGATTGGCATGCACTTCCTCCCCTCTGAGGTCCATAATAAGGCTGGGGCTCAGCCAGAGCAGAGGACAGAGAGACTATGGGATGACCAGCTGCAGAGAGGAGCTACCCTCTCTTCTGAGAGCTTCAGAGACCTGAAGAGATGTCAGGACTACAGCTGCAGAGACTAGCAGCCCTCTCTAGGACCTACTCTCTGATGAGAGCAGCAGATACTGGGATGACCAGCAGCAGAGAGCAACTACCCTCTCCAGGGCCTCCTCTCTGCTGAGAGCTAAACATTTGACAGGAGGACCTGTCTACAGAGTAGAGCTACCTGCTGCGGGTCTCATGTAAGCTGTTCTAACACTCAATAAAGCTCCTCTTCGTCTTGTTCACCCTCCATTTGTCTGCATACCTCATTTTTTCTGGATGTGGGACAAGAACTTGGGCAAAGGCACCACTGGCCACAGAGGTTTCCAGCCAGAAAATTGACACTCCAAAGATCCTGTAACATTAGCAGTCATGAAAACAACATTCTTTTTGCACATCTCCATCAGAGGTCTTGGTTTATCAAGGGCATCGTCAATGAGCAGTACTATTTTGAAAGAAATCTATTTTTTTGAGCAGCTGGTCTCAACAGTAGGCTTAAAATATTCAACAAACCATACTGCAAACACACGTGATGTCATCCAGGTTTTGTTGTTCCATTTACAAAGTACACACAGAGTAGATTTAGCATAATTAATAAGGGTCCTAGGATTTTGACATGGTGAATAGACATTGGCTTCAACTTAAAGTCACCAGCTGGATTAGCTGCTAAAAAGAGTCGGCCTCTCCTTTGCAGTTTTGAAGCCAGCCTTAGACTTCTCTCTAGCTATGAAAGTGCTAGATGGTATCCTTTTCTGATATAAGGCTGTTACTGCTACACTGAAAATATGTTACTTAGTGTAGTTACCTTTATCGATTATCTTAGATCTTCTGGTTAGCTTGCAGCTTCTACATCAGCACTTCTTGCTTCACTTTACACTTTTAGGCTATATAGATGGCTTCTTTCCTCAAATCTCATGAACTAACCTTTGCTAGCTTCCACCTTTTCTTCTGAGGCTTCCTCACCTCTCTGAGGCTTCCTCATCTCTCTCAGCCTTCAAAAAATTGAAGAGAGTTAGGGCCTTGCTCTGGATTAGGCTTTGGCTTAAGGGAATGTTGTGGCTGGTTTGATCTTCTATCCAGACCACTCAAACTTTCTCCATGTCATCAATAAAGCTATCTTGCTCTCTTATCATTTGTGTGATTCCTGGGGTAGCATTTTTAATTTCCTTCAAGTACTTTTTACTTGCATTCATGACTTGGTTATCTGTTTGATATAAGAAGCCTACCTTGGGGCCTATCTCATCTTTCCACAAGTCTTATTCACTAAGCTTAATCATTTTTAGCTCTTGATTGAAAGCAAAAGATGTGGGACTCTTCCTTTTACTTGAACACTTAGAAGCCATTGTAGGGTTGGTTACTAATTGGCCTAATTTCAGTATTGTGTCTCAGGTAATAGGCAGGCCCAAGCAGAGAGAGTGAGATAGGGGAATGGCTGGTTGATGGAGCAGTCAAACAGAACACACACAATGTTTACTGATTAAATTTGCCATCTTATATGGGAATGGTTTGTGGTGCCTCAAAACAAGGACAATAGTAACATCAAAGATCACTGGTTATATGTCACCATAAAAGATATAGTAAGAATGAGACAGCATGAATAGCAAAATGTGACAGAGACATGAAGTGAGTACATGCTGTTGTAAAAATGGTGCTGATAGAATTGCCACATTCCTTCAATTTGTAAAACACACAATATCTGTGAAACAAATAATGTGAAGCCAATAAAACAAGATGTATCTGTGGTAGGACTGAACATGTGACTTTTGCCACTGTATCATTATTTATGTAGTAGACTGTTATTACGAAGTGGATTGTAGTACATTTACAGCTGGGTTTACTCACAGTATTTGCCTTTGAACTGCTTCTATTTGCTTTCCTGATGAGAGGAACTCTAACTAGACTGGCAATATTGTGTTGTTTTAAACTTTGAGAATTAGTCTGTTGGTCCATGTACTATACATGCCATTTGGACCAATTCTTTTGTGGGGGAAATTTTCAAGAGTGTTGAAAGCATTGGTGGAGGAAATTCACTGCTTTGAGGTTTCCATCTAATACAAAATGTTTTTCTTTGAAACCTTTAGTCAATCTCAATATTCTCTTTTATTGTTCTCAATTTAAAAAATCTGCTCCTTGGATGTAAGACTGTGTATTTAATACTAAACTATAAACTGGTAGTTGTATTCCTAAGATCTCTTGAGTTAGCATAAACTATATTATAAAACAATTGTTTCAAAGCAAAATGGGGAGTTCGAACTTGAAAGCTTTAGTCTTGCCATTACATGTTATTTTTTTTAACAGGAATTCTAATAATAATTTTACAACTGTGAATATACAGCTAAAAATGAAACAATAATGAACAAAACCTATCTTTGACTCCAAATAACTCTTCCTTCCCTTTCCTACCATCTACAACACTGTTATTGATACACTGCTTCTAACACAGTTATGATATTGACTAACATTCATTAAGCACTGGTGACTACCAGACACCATTGCAAGCATGTTGCAAATATTTTTCTTATTTAATCTTCATAGCAAGCTTATTATGTAGGAGTTTTTATTTTGTATTAGCTTCATTTTCCAGATATGGACATTGTGGCAGTTAATTATCTTGCCCAAGTTCACAAAATTGATAATATGACAACAATGTCTATCTTCTCTAGCCTATAAATGCTATACTCTTTTTCTGATTCCTTATCATGGCTTGGAGATCTCGTTATAATTGATTAAGGAAAAAGTGTTAGTGCAATGCAAAGAATGTTTCTTCAGCAGCTAAGTCATATTGTATCTTCTTTATGAGAAACAGACTGGGAGAAAAGCCTATAAAAAGGAATGTCATTAATATTGAATTAGATGTGTTTATGAAGTGCAAACAAACCCATTTATAACTACATGAAAAATATCAACTGGGTCTATTTTCACAAATTCACTTACAGAAGGACGTGACCTTTCTGACAGGCTCTCCCAGTAGGAAAACTCTAAGGTGGGGTCATTTGTTGTAGATGTAACTGAAGGCACATGTAATTACAGACAGAAAGGGTCTTTGGACAGGTCAGATGATGCCTAGCTTGTTGGTACTTAAACAAATACAATAATACTTAAAATAGGACTCTAATTAGCTGATTTATTTTTGTTAATTCTGATATGAAGGAAGTAATTACCTTGAAGCACTCAAGAGGGCAGATGCATTCACACCAAAGATGATGGTTTGGCTTCTGGCAGATTATGAAATTCCTCCTCCCTTCAGGATCATAAGCTTCTGGTATAGAGTTTAAAAATACATAACTAAAGGAAATATCATATTTCGTTCATACAACTTAAAAGCCCCTAAATTTTCTGTAAATAAAGCTTGCATTCGATGCTTTTCTTTTCAGAACTAAAAATATTCACCTAATAATCAGAAACCATTTTAACACATTAAAGTTTTATTTTCCTATTCCCTTAAAAAATTGAGTTCTGCTGTGTCAACGTGGCTAAGTCTGCCCTAGGCTACTCTTGATGATGGAATTTATAGAATAAACACCAAAGATGATGAAAGGTAACCTGACCTGAATTTTTCCTGAACTTGAATGAGGTCGAGAGATCACTCTGCACATTCTTTCCAAGCTGAAAATTCATTTCAGTTGTTGCTGTTACTCTGTTTCATCTATGCATACAGTGAAAGGAAAACTTGCGCAAAAGTTTATAAGCTGGAACGGTTTTTTTAAAAATTAAAGAAAAAGAACATTTGGAAGGAACATTATCAATGTCTATGGAAATACTGTGGGATGTGTTACAAACATAGACATGGAATTTATTTGTTAGTGATGTTCACTTTTGATAACTCCATTAGTAGAAGCCATCCTACTAAAAGGCATATGTATCACTTAAATATCCCAGGGTAAATCTGAAGAAAACCAAAGGAGGGAAATTCTATAGCTGAATGTTTAGGCAGTACATCTGCAGAGACAGGCACTACAAGAGATGTTGGTCATTGGATTTCCTGCTTTTTATTTCTATTTATTTTTTTCAAACTTCTATTAACAGAACATTAGGTTTTGTTGAAGTCACTATTTATCACACTTGCCTTTCATTCTTTCTTATTTATTATGACCTATTTTCCTCTGCTAGGATACAATCCTAATAAGAGCAAGAGTTTTACAATTAATTCAGTACCCAAGAGTCCTAGAAACCATGGCTGATAGATGGTAAGCCCTCAATGGAGGAAATAACAAGGTGATTTTTTTCCCAATACCCTGTAGAGAACCCAGTGCTGTGCTTTGTACACAGGTCAACAAGCATTTATGGGGCAAATAAAATTAATAGGAATTAGAGCATTTCTGTCATCATCAAAGTTAATTGCATTTTGGTGATTGGAAAATAACCCCAAATCAGAAATACATCCCAGAAGAAATTGGTGCATGCTCACACTTCAGGATGAAGGGCTACGAGTCCTTAGACAATAAGCCACTGTAGAACAGAGAACAGAGCTTTGCAAACAGAAGAAAAGAGGTGGTTATCAATAAATGTAATACTGACTCAGCAAATTATTTGAACATAAGAGTGTCTGAGTGGCTACTCTTTATTGGGTGGCCATAGAAGGCATTTATAAAGAGATGGTGTGTAGTCTGAGCTCTGAAAGAGAAGAAAGAGACATTTATAAACATATGATATGGAAGAGCATTTCCTGTGGGGGAACAGCTGGTGAGAAAGAGCAAAGTACATTTAAGGGAAGCCAGTAAGTGTTGCCTTGGATTTCATTACGATTGCAATCAGAAGCCACTGGAAAGTTTTAAGAACATGAATGATGTCCAAACTCATCAAATTGTATGCATTAAGTATGTGGAGTATATGGATTATTAGTTATACTTCAGTAAATCTGTTTAATACAAACAAATAATAGCAACAAAATATTTCCCCCCCTCCAAAAAAAAGTAAGACACTTTCAACAGGCGTCACTGAAAGTATTATGTCCCAAGAACAGCTTCTTCCACAACACTTTATTGTTTCATTTGTGATCTGCATCAGCAATCATCAGCTATCACTTACTTTCTGGCTCAAGTTAAAAAATCTTGTTTCCTGTAGTGAGGAAAGGGCAGAAGGGAAATTGGCAAGGGGGAAATTTGGTGTGATCCAGTGACTCACAAGTTCATCCCTAACTTTTATTGCCAGATAATGTTTAAACACTTCTGGCTTTTGCTTTCTCTCTGGGACCATTTATAATTGTTTTTTCTAAAATCCTTGCCATCCTTTACCTCCCTGAGCATTCAATATCCCCTGTAACTTCTGCTGGGAATCTAAGATGTCAACAACATGCTATTTAGATGAAACGCTGCTATCCTTTCCTTTATTGGAGTTGTCATTCCCTATTGTCTGCCCATACAAATAGCTGCACCTATAGGGCTTTGATCTGCTGTCAGTCTGGACAACACCACTTTCTTATTTTACCTGTTGTCCCAATATCAATATATCTACATAGACTTGTCTGTAATATTACACAAAGTGGCTTGTAAGATAACCTGGTTCTTGCCAGAGTTTATGACATCCTGTGGTTTGCTGCCTTATCATTTTTAAAGCCAACACTTTAAAAAATATTAGCTTAAGGTTTAATTTCACAAATGCAAAGTACAGAATTTGGCTACTATTGGGAACCCCCATATTTTTAATGATTTAATTAAAATTATATATCCCATCTGTACAAGAGCTTCCTTTTATTTTGCAAAAGAGATGGATTTCCATTCTTCCCTGTTTGCTTTTGAAATTCAGCACTTCAGTGGTCTTCAAGCCATAATTTTGGCTTATGTGATCACTATGATCAGACTTCTTTATTGGAGTCAGTTGGAGATTACTGTCTTAAGGCAATTATGGTAAAATTGAGAAGTGACCTCAGAAACAAGGTATATAGGGATAAGAATTAGTTTTATGAAGAGAGGAAAAACATTTAGGACAGCATATGTTCTCTCATCTCATGGTTTATAGATAGTTGTTTGATATAAGTAAATAGTTATTTTCTAAACTATACAGACTTATCCAAATACCAGTTGTGACCTTCCCTTAAAGTGAGAAGTAAGCTTATGCCACACTGTCTCTTCAGCCATTTTACTGTCTCCAAATGAATTAATGCATACCTCAATAAATCCATCCTTGTTTTGGTGATGTAACTGGGTTGAACAAAGAATCTCACTAACCCAGTCACTCTCTACAAAACAAAGTATGCTATCTCTTAGCTATGGGTTCAGGCTCTGGCTTATGACAAAACACTACTAACATAAATATACAGGCTGGTGTTTACAATCCTGGCTTTCTTTGATCCTGACTGGCTAAATTTCATGGCAGTTGCCGAGAAGAAAATTTAAAAATATATATAGCTATGACTCTGACTTTTACTCTTAAGTTGTGGTAATATACTAGGAAAGCAACTACAAGGGTACCTCAAAGACTATAGCTACTGCTATGAACTGAATTGTGTACCCCCATATTCATATGTTGAAGTCCCAACTCCTGATATGATTGCATTTGGCGATAGGGATTTTAGGAGGTAATTAAAGTTAAATAAAGTTATAAGGGTGGGGTCCTAATCCAATAAGATTGGTGGTCATATAAGAAGAGGAAGAAAGAAATCTCTCTGTCCACATGCATGTACTGAGGAAAGGCTATGTTAGGACACAGCAAGAAAGCGGCTGTCTGCAAGCCAGGAAGAAGGGCCTCATGAGAAACTGACTCTTCCAGACCTTGATCTGCGACACGTAGCCTGCTGAACTGTGAGGAATACATTTCCGTTGTTTAGACCACTCAATCTATCGTGTTTTGTTATGGTAGCCTAAGCAGACTAATACAGCTGCCCTTAGAGAGAACCAAAGAGAAGGCAAGATATGGTTCTTCTTGGAGTGAGAAATGTAGTTGCAGTTTAAACTGTCCTTAAAGTTTTTCAAGGAACCTTTTCTTCTGTCCCTTCTTGTAAAATATATACTGAGTCTATCTTGTGAACAGGATTATAAAATGTATCACCTAAATATTACAGTAGTACAGTTTTTACAGCAATAATTCGGGTCCATCTAGGGCAAATTAAGACATATTGTCATCCTGCCTATAGAGAACTATTAGATTTTAAGACTTCTTTCTGCCTGTTTCCAAGCCGACAAAAGAGGGCTATCCCAGGTTAGTGCAGTGACGGCTTTTGTTGGTGATGTTAGATCATTGTTGATTACTCCTTGGTCTCTGTTTTTCTGTAGGTCTTTACATGTTCAGCTGTCACTTCATTTTCACTACTTTCTTTCACTACCTAAGTAGTTTTCCTTTGATGTCACATTAGTGCTTCCAGAATCTTTGATTAAAATAAACCTTTGATATATCCTAATCTCTAGCTCCAATTTAAGACAATTACTCTAAATTTCATTGTAATTTCTCCAAAATGTCTGATATATTAGTTCAAAGATACAATACTTAGGACATTTTTTTCAGAGTCAATGATAAGGCAAGAAGCATGGTATTAATTACATAAATATATTAATACATGGATTATTCATGTGAAGAATGCTATTCATTTATTCATATATTAAATTCACATATTTATAAATGCTATTCTCCTTCCTATTCATTCTTAAGAGGCATGAGTAGAAGATGAGAGGAAATAATTTCATTTGTTGGGCTCAAAGTCCTTAATATCTATAGCTAGACCATAATCTTTATATCCCAGTCTTAAAAGATAGGACAGTTACATGAGCTTCTTTACGATAGAAGTAGCTTTAAAAATAATAGCTGGCCTCCTCATTTCCTCCTAAATAATGGAAAACATCCCCCTTGATTGACACATTAAAATTGGGATATAGTTTTTAATTAATATATTTGTGAATTTTCTACTTATTTTACCTTAAGCAATCTATTTTTAAGCCATGTTAGAGGATATTGAGTGAAAAATTTACTGTGTCCCAGAGTTGTAGTTAAGGAGTTCAGTTGTGAACAAGATGAGCTGAGTATCCCACTTTGAAAGCCAATATGTAACAGAACCCAGCCATATTCCCACAGGGCTTGTTAAGAGGTGAAAAGTATATACCACCCCCTGCCAGCAGTGACTGAGAGGAGAACTGGGAAGAAAAAGGGAATCATCAGTCTTCTAGGAAGTATTGGTCAAGAGTAATGCTAACTGTTGTAACTAACAACCCCCTATATATGTGGATTCATATAATAAAATTTTATTTTTCACTTATGTAATTCCACAATGTGGGTGTTCCTGGCTTAAATGATTTTCCTTTGAGAAGACTTTTTCCGGCTTGTAAATTTGCCATTCTTGGCAACGAGCATCTAGCCTTATGCTGGGGGTCATCTCCATTCCAGTCGGCCAGAGAGGAAGAGCATAGAGGACTGCACAAGGGAGGGTTTTATGGGCTGCATCAGTTTGCTAGGGCTGCCATAACAAAGCACCTCAGACTGGGTGGTTTGAACAACAAAAATTCATTTTCTCACAGTTTTGCAGAAAAGAAGTCCAAGATCAAGATATAGGCTACGTTGATTTCTTCTGGGGACTCTCTCTTTGGCTTACAGATGGCTGCATTCTTACTGGATCCACACATGATTTTTCCCCTTACGTGTACCTCCCTGGTATCACTTTGTTCAAATTTCCTTTTCTTATAAGGACATCAGTCAGCTTAGATTAGGATCTGCCTAACAGCCTCATTGTAACTTAATTACCTTTTTAAAGGCCCTATTTCTAAATACAGTCACATTCTGGGCTACTGGGAGTTAGAGTTTCAACATGTGAATTTAAGGAGATATAATTCAGCCCATAACATGGGGCAAGCCTTGAAATGGTGTGTGTCACTTCCACTCCATGGACCCTTTGGCTGGAACTCAGTTTCATGGTCACACCTAAATGCAAAGGGAGCTAGGAAATACGGCTATCTTTCCCAAGAAGAAGAAAAAGAAGACATTGGTTTGACTGGGAAACCATCTCTTCCATAGTCTGGTCACTAAATATTCATTTCATACTCCTTATTCATGGAATTTACTTACCTTGTCTACAGACTCAATGTCTATGATCTCCAGATGATATGCAGTCTTTTCTACAAGGTCCAGAGATTGCTTCTCATAGTCCGGTAACTACTAAACTATAAAGACAATTATCTGCTCACTCACTGCCTCTACCCTTACTATGTAAGAGTAAAGCAGGGATGGAATAACAACAATGAACTGTCCAAATGAGGAATGAGTGAAAGACATAGCAGTGACTGGTAAACAGCAATAATCAACTCCTGTAGGGCAGGCATTGTAAGGGTCCTTTGCTTTTAAAGTTCTTAATTAGACTCTTATTCTGTATTCTAGGAGGACCTTCCCTGACCACTGTCCTGTGAGGCCCCTGGCTGCACTCTGGTAGGTTTCCTCTTATCTATTATTCTCCATGGGCACATCTCAAGTGAGCTTTGGGGCAATGCTCATTTTGAGTTGTTCAGATTTTGTAGCTCACTTACTGCTCAGGTAAGTTTGAGCACTTATAAATTGTTTAAAGGCTTGAGAAGTAACCAGCATATATATTTTTTGACAATGCAGTCCCCTCAACATCTTAGGAGATTTTTGATCTTGCTTTCAATCAATTTCACATTTCAATATGCACACCTAAAATGTTCTCCCAAATACAGCTCTGAAATCTGGCTTATTTCTTTGCTGCCTGCTCTTCATGCCTCTCTCACCTTAAGCAAAACTACCTTGTGGCCATATGAAACAATAATTTGTGGTGGAAATGCACTAACCTTCATTCAATCTCAAAGACAGTGCTGAAGTTTTGTTCAATAAAGTCTTACAGGGCTTACATGACTCAAAGGCCTTATCAATCTTTTACTCTTTAGTGTCTAGAAAGAGTTCGCTTTTCCAAATTATTTAGAGCTCACATTTCAGAAAATTTTAATTCCCTTTCATTTATGCTTTCAGACTACGCAATTTCATCTCATTTTTTTCTCTTGTAATACCTCATTAAAGGCATTAAATAAAAGCTAAGACATTCACTCTCAATCCTACTCTCACTTTCCCCCAAATTACAGTTTCAGGTGCCGTTGGCTTATCTTCCAAGCAGATGATGATTTTGCCAAATATTTTGCCACTGTGTAACAAGAATTTCCATCTGTTTAGCTCATATATATATATATATTACCGTTTGCTGCCTAATTAGACAATGTCTTTGTTTAAGGCAATACTCTACTCTCAATATCAATTTTTGTCTTTGCTATGATAAACTACTATAACAGGCAAATATAAGCCCTTTGAAGCCTTAAAAGAGTAGTAATTTATTTCTGCTTACTTAGGAATTAATATCGGTTTAGTCTGGGGCACAGGGGCTTGGGTTTATGTGTTTATTTAGGGACCCAGGCTATTGGAGGCTCTGCTATCTTCTGTGGTCTTTCTGGGCATTTATATCCAAATTGAAACTAGGGAAGAAACATACAAAATTATTATTTTGGAGATTGTAATGTACTATGACTAAAAGTAGTAGTCATACTTCACTTTTGCTCATTGTATAGAAATTGTATAGAACTCATGTAAATGCTGTCAATTCTGGGAACAGACTTGCTGTGTGCCCAAGAAAAAATGAAACCAGATTTGTTATTAAACTAGTTGTCTGTATCACTGTGGAGTAAAGTGTCTGTAAGCAAACAGTCTTCCCTCCCTCCTTTACTGAACTAAGTTAAGGGGAACCCAAGATTACTCATGAAGACCGGTTGTGTCTTCAACCTGTTTATGCCTGAGGTTGCAGTTTTTTAATTTTTTGCAAACAGACTTTGGTGATGACCTTGAGCAGTAGGATATAAATAACTCCAACATGCTTAGCATTCCTTAAGCAGGGGGAATCTGAGATCTCTTCTCTTAATAGGTGGTTTTTGAGCTTCAGAACTCTCCAGAGCAGAGTCTGGTGAGAATGTGTTTAAAAGAACTGTAGGGAGCCCAAGAGAATAGCATGTAGTCGTAATAAAATTCCTCCATTCCCACTCTGAGAAGAATAAGGTTTAATGGCCTCGGTAGTGAGCAGAGACTGGCGTCTGCTTTCTGAAGACAGAAGGCTCCCTGGAATAGCGTGATTTGAGCGACTAACGACATAGAGTAATTTATCTGAGCAAGCAAATTAGGGCTATTCTTTCCCAGTCTCAAATCTGCAAGGCTTTTGAGAGGTGCCTTCACACTTAGATGGTAGTGAATAGAAACTTATGTAGCCATTGACAAAAGTGACAAAATGCCCAACCCAGAGAAGTTGTTGGGAGGTGTATATATAATATATATAAATAAAATATTATTGCTGGTGGAGCCAATGGCAGACATAGTTGCTCCTCTAAGGAGGTCTCTTAAGCAATGGAGGAAACTTAGGTGAAAGTAAACACCCCACTGAGGAATGCATGCACGTCACCCACATGGAGCCCCTAATATTAGCAAAATTCTCAACATCAGATGAAACCACACGACTAGAATGAGGGTGGAAATACCTCACCACCACCATCGAAAGGAAAGTCACGTAAAAAGATAATGCCTTCTCTTTTCCTTATCCTTGCCCCACACCAGAGGACCTAAAACCTTCTCTCCAACCCCATCTACTTTATGTAGCCAGGACTTCTGGTTTAGTCCGTGCAGGATGGGATATGAGTTTTGGATTTAGTTCAAGACTGAAGTTTCAAAATAAGTAAGATGACTTTGTTGCTGTCAACAGCTTTATTGAGGTATAAATGACATATAATTAGCTGCATATATTTAAACCATACAAGTTGATACATTTATATATATATATGAATATGTAAAAATATATCTGAGAGATTATGACCAGAATTAATAATGAGCATGTCCATTACTGGCAAAAATTTTCTCACATGCCTTTCTAAAACTCTTTTTGTCTGTCTGCTTTCATTTAGCACAGTTGTTTTGAGATTTATCCATTTTGTTGTATTAATAGTTTACTTTTTATTGCTGAATAGTATTCTATTATTTAGATGTTCCACCATTTGCTTTCATTCACCTGTTGATAGACTGGGTTGTTTTGTTTTTGGGTATTAAAATAAATCTATAGACATTGTGTACAATTTTTTATAGACATAGGTTCTCATTTCTATATATATTATAGATCTATATTGGATCACAAAGTAGGTGTACAATTAACAGATTCAGAAATGGTCAAAGTGTTTTCCAACATGGTTGTACCATTAAAGATTCTCACCAGCACTGTATTAGAATTCTGGTGCTTCTATGGCCTTGCCAAAACTTGGTATTGTTAGTTGTTTAAATTATAGCCTTTCTAAAAGTATCTAATCATATTAACTGTGATTTTAATTTGTATTTCCCTAATAACTAATGAGGTTGAGCATCTTTTCATGTGTTTATTTTTCATCTGTATATTTCTCTTGGTAAAAGTGTCTGTTCATATGTTTGCCAACTTTTGAATGCATTATTATTGTTTAATTTTGAAATTCTTTATATATTTTGGGTACAGATCATTTTATCAAATATATGATTTACAAATATTTTGTCTATGTCTGTGGATTATCTTTTTACTCTCTTAACAATGTCTTCTGAAAAGAACAGTTTTAATTTTGAAAAAGTCAAATTTTTCAATTTGTTCACTTATAAATCATGCCTTTTGGGTTGTAACTAGGAAACCTTCATCTAATCCAAGATCAAAAAAATTTTCTTCTAGATTTATAGTTTGTTTTCATATTAAATTCCATTTGAGTTAATTTTCGTATATGGCAATTTTTTGTCTTGTATGTAAATAGTTTGCATGTCAATAGTTTCAATATAATTTGAAGAAAATATAATTTGAAGAAAAAACTACCATTTATCCTCTGACTAACCTGTGAATCTTTACAAATACCAATCATCCATATGTGTGTGAGACCATTGATCTATTTGTTTATATTTGCATTTATACCGTATTGCTTTAATTATTGTCACTTTACTGTAAGATGAAGTCAGGTAGTGTAAATTCTCTGATGTTGCTCTTCTTTTTCAAAGTTGTTTTGACTCTTCAAGGTCCTTTGAATTTCCTTTTCTACTTGAAACCTCCTACACAAAAAGCTTGCTGGGATTTTGATTACAATTGCATTGCAATTACATATTAATTTAAGGAAAACTGACACTTGATATTACTGAGTCTTACAACCCACGGACACACTATATTTCTCTATATTTTTAGATTTTAATTTTCCCTAGCAGTGTTTTGTAGTTGCCACATCTTTTCAAATCTATCCTTATGTATTTCATATTTATAATGTTATAGATGATTATAAAATTAATTTTTGATAGAAATACAATTGATGTTTCAAACCTGCAGCCTTGCTAATCTTACTTACTAGTTCTAGAAGTTATTTTACACAGTTAATCAGATTTTCTACATATACAATTATTTCTTTTGTGAATAAAGACAGTCATACTTTTACATTCCAATCAGGATGCTTTATGTTTATTTCTCAGGTTTTATGGTAGTAGGCAGACTCTCCAGTATAGTATTAATAGAAATGACGGAGCTAAAATTTTTATTTAGTTCTTCACCTCGGAGGAAAACATGAGTCTTTCACTGTAAGTGTGATGTTAGCTGAATAGATTACCTTTATCAGGTTAAGGAAGTTCCTTCCTATTTCTGGTTTGGTGAAAAGTTTTTGTTTTGTTTATTTGTAAATTTGCATTTTGTCAAATGTTTTCCCTGCACTTATTTAGACAATAAGTATTTTTAATTTTTAAATCCCCTAATATGATGAAGTACACTTACTGGTTTTCAAGAATTAAGCCCACCTTATATTCTTAGGATAATCTCAATTTGGTTGTGATATAGTATCATTTTTATATATTATCAGATTTAATCTTCAGAAATTTTGTTTGGAATTTTTGCATCTATGATTATGAAAAATATTGCTCTGTAAACAAACAAAAAGTTTATTTGTAAACAAACCTTTAAATCTTTGCTCCATAATCAACTTTTCCTGGGCAAAGAACTTAAAGCCTATGAACCTCAGTCCATCTTCAAAAAGGATCTATTAAGAATTCCCTTTTGGGCTGTTAGGACAATTAGAAATAATGATTACAAAGCAAGCGACACAAAACTTGACCCATAGTAGATGGCCAATTGTTGGCATCAATATTAATAATAGTAACTTAATTTTCAATAAAATACAGAGTGCTAAAAGAGAATAGAGGTGCTTCATTTCTTATTATGCTGATATAAAAACATACAGTACAATTTGGAATAATGATTTTACTTTTTTATTTTTGTAGATGTAGGCATACAAGTGCATTGTGTTACATGGGTATATTGTGTAGTGGTGAAGTCTGGGCTGTTAGCGTACCTATCACCTGAATAGTGTACATTGTGCCCAACAGGTAATAGATATTATTTAATCCCTCACTTCCCCTATACCTTCCTACTTTCTGGACTCTCAAGCGTCTATTACTCCCCTCTGTGTGTCCATGTGTACCTATTGTTTAGCTCCCACTTATCAGTGAGAACATGGAGCCTGACCTGTTTTGGAGTCACTTCACGTAGGATAATGGTCTCTAGTTCTATCCATGTTGCTACAAATGACATGGTTTCAATCTTTTATATGGCTGAGTGATATTCCATAATATATTTATACCACATTTTAAATCCAATCATTCATTGATGGACACAAAAAGGGAATGCTTACACACCTGTAGGAAAGTTAATTAATGCAACCTCTATGAAAAACAATATGAAGATTTCTCAAATAACTAAAAATAGAATTACCATTCAATCCAGCAATCTCACTACTGAGTATCTACCCAAAATAAAATAAATCATTATATCACAAAGGTACCTGCACTCCTATGGAATGATAATTTTTGCTTTAAAAAAATCATAACTGATGTGTCTTCATAACTGGACATGATACTCAGTAAAGAATGTAACATAATATTAGGTCAGGAAAAATACCGTGAGTTTAAGGATATCTGCCTATAACTGATTCTTATGTGATCTCAGATAATTTGGACTTATTTGTAAACAGAAGCAAATGGACTGAAATTTTCATAATTTTGTATTTTTTAATACTGATACATGAAAGACTGATACTGAGTCCAGAAAGATGCATTGCCTTTGATCCAATCTTTATTTATTGGGGATTTATTTTTAGTTAAATATAATCCTCATTTTATTAAAAAATTTTTTAAAACCCACATTAGCTTAACTTAATTTAAAATTCTAATCTCTGATCATTACCTCCTTAACAATACTCTACCTACCTGCACTCCTAAATTTTAGCCTTTACATGTATAATGCAGCTACAGTTACTATAAGATGACATTTTTGATTATCTACTCACCATTCATTTTTCCTCTTCTTCCAAATGAAATCTGGATTTATTCAGGTATGCAGCATTCTCATATGCAGTCATGTGCCCCCAAGATATGACCCCATCCCAGCTACAGAGGCATAACTCATTTTTTCTAAGGGCAGGCTGATTATCGTTCCAAGTGATTGGTCTATGAATGGAAATATGTCCCAACCCTAACCAACAAACTATAAACTTCAATCTTCTGGTACATTTTCCGGAAAATTTTCCTCCATCCTAAGAGCTATCCACATTAGAGGATAGTCTATCTTTTTTGTCTGGACCTTTTTTATTTTTTGGTCTGAG
This sequence comes from Macaca thibetana thibetana, assembly GCF_024542745.1. Taxonomy (NCBI): domain Eukaryota; kingdom Metazoa; phylum Chordata; class Mammalia; order Primates; family Cercopithecidae; genus Macaca; species Macaca thibetana. Next base: position 82,326,143 of record NC_065582.1, on the reverse strand, counting down.
TTAAGAATTAGATTTTTTTTTTTTTTTGCAGCCGTCTATCTAACAGCCTGTGGATGAGGTCAAAGGAAGGCAGGAAGAAAGGAGAAAGGGGAGAAGGAAAGAACCTGAGGCTTTGATGACTGTTGGAATGCGTAAGTAACCGACCCTGAAACCTGAACTTTCTCTTCATTTCTATGATGTGGAATAATAAATTTTCTTAATGTTTAAGTTTCCTTAGAATTTCTGTTACTTGTGGCAAAAGAACTGCCAAATGTTTAGACTCATAAGCTGATATTTCATAAGCTTATTGTAATACTTCTGTTTCTATTCTTCTGCTAGTAAAAGTTGTAAAAGCACAGCATTTCACAATCTGAAATAAAAATTTGGTTTTTAAAATACATTTTTAAAATTCTTTTTTATTTCAATAGGTTTTTCGGGCAACAGGTGGTGTATGGTTACGTGAATAAGTTCTTTAGTGGTGATTTCTGAAATTTTGGTGCACCCATCACCCAAGCAGTGTACATTATACCCAATGTGTAATCTTTTATCCCTCACCCACCTCCCATACTTTCCCACAAGTCCCCAAAGTCCATTGTATCATTCTTATGCCTACGTGTCCTCATAGCTTAGCTCCCAATTATGAGAGAGAACATACAATGTTTGGTTTTCCATTCCTGAGTCACTTCACTTAGACTAGTAGTCTCCAATTCCATCCAGGTTGCTGAGAATGCCATTATTTCATTCCTTTTTTATGGTTGAATAGTTAAAATACAAATTTGAAAAGGAAATATTCATGGTAAACAATTGTTAGGATTAAGCTCTATGGGGTATTATTGTATCTCCAGGCACTAGGGGTATGCTATGCTGCTGTAACAAGTTAATGTTTATGATGAAAGGCAGATAGGACAGGAAGCACAATATGTTTAATTAGTTTCTTATGAGAAAAACCCATTATTTCACCTGATAGATTTTTCTATTTGGTAAAATATTATTAAAAACTCAGTTTGACACTGATTTTAGTATGTTTTTTTCCTTCTAAATTACATATACATACATACACACACGCACATACACACACACATATGGTTAGTGAAGACTATGGGAGAATTAATTCGAAGGTTTTTTTTGTTGTTGTTTTGTTTTTGTTTTGTTTTTTTTTCTGTTTTGAGATAGAGTCTCACTCTGTCACCCAGACTGGAGTGCAATGGTACGATCTTGGCTCACTGCAGCCTCTGCCTCCCAGGTTCAAGTGACTCTCCTGCCTCAGCCTCCCGAGTAGCTGGGATTACAGGTGCACACCACCATGCCCAGCTAATTTTTGGATTTTTAGTGAAGACGGGGCTTCACCATGTTGGCCAGGCTGGTCTCAAGTTCCTGACCTCAAGTGATTGCCCCACTTTCGCCTGTCAAAATATTGGGATTACAGGCATGAGCCACAGTGCCCAGCCTGAAGCCTTTAGCTAAAACAAATACTTTGATAAATCTCTTCTTACTTGCAAGGAAAAAAAAAAAAAAGACATTTTGATATTTTGACATGCTCTTTGTTGTTTATACAATCAGTTAACAACTCTTTTAAAATGAATAAGTTTTAGAATCCAGTTTAGGTCTAACATTAGTTAGCTATGAGGAAAGAGGTGGATCAAATAGAAAATTACAATAAGAAAGAATTTTACAGATACACTATATTATGCAGGAACAACACTCTCAAATTAATTTTAACAGTATTTAACATATATTGGATCATTGTTTAAATGAATGAGTATAACAAATTCACCATGAATCCTGTTATAGAAGAGTTCGCGTCTGAAGTGCCTGCAGCCATTAAATGGTGATATTACTTATGAGGATTCCAGTGCCATATTCCTTAAGCATGGAATGTTTTATGCCACTCACTTACTGCAAGTGGCACTGGATCTTTTAAGTGCTTAAATGATTCCCACTATGTCTTTTTAAAAAATAGATTATTGTTTACTTGGCATAAACCACAAAAATGCTTTTCCATTCATCGGGAAGAACTCACTTGTTCTTTAGGCAAGACTTTCTTTTTCACAAAATGACGTTCACTCTTAGTGTTGAATGTTTGTCATGCCAAGGATGAACATGATGCCTTGATAATAATTCTGGACTTGTCTATTGTTCACTTGGACACTGTTAGCTAATCCACCAAGAAACATGCTTTCATTTCCATCATCATCATTAGGATGGGTGAGTCATACAGGAGGTCTGGGGTACTTTATGATTAAATCCAGGAAGGCTTGGAAATACCTTAATTCTGTATTTTCCATGATAAACATAGTCAGATTTTTTAAGTTAAGAATGTTTGGACATTTACAAGACATGGATAGCTGTCCAATGTTCCAGTGCTTGTTCTGTTAAAATTTCAGTGTTTGGTTAGCTGATTTTTTTTTTTATTTTTCCTTTTCTCTTTGTATACTTAGAGGAGAGAAAACACTCCTCCGAGTTGGAGCTGTAATATCTATTTGAGGTTTAGATTTACACTGTGACTGTTTTTGCCTGGGATAAGGGAGAGTTTCTTAGGTTGGGTTCTCTTAATTTCTGCCTAGAGACCTAGATTGATGCCTAGAATTTTAGATAAGAAACATCTTTTTTCGAGCACATGGTTAGCTTTCTTCAAGTGACTTGAGGTATTTTTTATTTCCAAGTATCATTTGGAATATGATTTCCTTTTTGTACTCTTGACCAATCACTCTGTAATGCTGAGAACATTTGCCTATATCTAATTGATTTGTTTTGAGGAGCTATGCCAGAAACCACATAGACTCTGAACAGTAATAATCACATGTGTATTATTTAGGAACACATTGTTCCAATGGTAGTTCATCGTTATTTTTTGCACAACTCTGTCCCCTTTCTCTTTTTGCCTCCTTTGGCACTATTTCTTATCACCTTCCCAAAGCTGCAATCCACTCCAATGTTGGCAAGCAATAATGGCCCTGAGAAACACCCTGAACCACATGTTGGAAAAAGAGGAATTATATGAGCTCAGAATTTGCTCGGTGTGCAGCATTTATGGTATTAACCAGGGGTCATTTTGCCAGCTTCCCTAAAGTATATACAGGCTTCATCTTGATGGCAGATAATCACATTTGCAGGTTGTATTTTAACTAATTGTACTTGCAACTGTAATTTTATAAATCCATACCTATTCAGTTTGCAGGCCAATCTTTCTGCTATTGAGTAACTTTTATTTTTGAAATATCTAAAATTTATAACCATTTATTTGGAAGCATGCTGTTAATCCTGTTAGTATCGCTTACTGTGTTTCATTTATTTCTGACTGGCACTAGCCTGTGAACCAGTGAATAAAGATGTTGTCTGATTGTTCTTTGATTCCCAAACCCTGGAAAAGTAATTGACACAGATTAAGTGTTCAATAAAAGTTGAATGAATGACTTAATGTGAGTGTGGGTCAAAAACACATGGCAGCCTTACTAGGGGATTGGCTTAAAAAATGGTGGTTAAAAATTCTTCCAATAGGCAGACCTTTGGGAAGTGCACTTTGTTATGTGTGAATTATGGGCAGAGGCAAATGGTCTAGCATGAAAGATTTTAAGCTTGAAAGGAAAAGTTTGGAAGACTGGAGTTGGTGTGGTCTGGGATAGAGAAATTTGGATAAATATATGAAAGTGAGTACACATGGAAAGATCAAGATTTTTATATTAGTAGTAGTTCATGCAACCAAGAGGACAATATGACCCAACCTGTCTTAAACTCAGCCAGCCTCTGTTGTTGTCTACCCAGTGCTGGCAGGATGGGCACACAGTACCAGTAATGGAGACGGAAGTCACACATGGGCCTAATGTCACGAACTCCCACTTACCAGGGCTGATCTAGCTGCTACCACTGCTGAATGTCTGATATGCCGACAACAGAGGTAACTACTGCACTCCCAATATGGCATCATTCACCAAGGAGATAAATTCACCCCTTTTTGGCCAGTTGATTATGTTATTGGGGAATTTCCATCCTGGAAGGGGCAGTGATTCATTCTCAGAAGAATAGACATATATACATATATTCCAGATATGGGTTTTCTTTTTCAGTCCACAGGGCCTTACCCAGTACCATTATCTTAAGATTTAAGTGTTTGATCCACTGGTGTAAAACCCCATAAAATGCTGTATTAGAACAGGCAGCAAACTTTATATCAAAAGGGATATATGGACACATAACCATGGGATTAACTGTTGGTGTCACATTCTGCGATACCCACAAGCTGACAGCCTGATAGATCACTGAATGACCTGTGGAAGGCACAGCTGAAGTGCTAGCTTGGGAGGTGGTAGCCTGTATATATGACATGTTATCATTTTGGATGCAATATAGGCCTTGAACAAAAGAGTTTATATGGCATTGGATTTCCAGTGGGAAATGAAACAAAGAGGTAGAAAAAGGAGTAGCTCTTTGTACCATCCATTCCAATAATCTGCTGGGGGAATTTGGTGATTCACATCCTTGCAACACTAGGATCTAAAGAGTTAGAGGTCCTAGGCTTCCAAAAGGGCACACTGTAAGCAGGGGACATAGCAAAGATACCATTAAATTTTAAGCTACACACTTTGGGATCCTTGTATCCCAGGGCCAGCATGCAAGAGCCAGAGGTAACTGACTTGTCAGGGGTAATTTACTAATCAGCAGGAGGAGTTGGACCTGCTGTTACATAGTAATAAAACAGAAAGGAATATGTGTGAACCCACTTGGGTAACTCCTGGCACTCCATTTCCCAAATAGTACGATAATATATAGATATATAAACTACAGCATGGTGCCGGGAACCTGGAGTCTTTGAGCATAAAGATTTGGGTCATGGCACCATGTAAATCACCCAGGACAGAAGAAGTAGAAGCTAAGCATGAGGGAAATCTAGAGTAGACAGTGAAGCAAAGAGATGGTGAGTATCAACTGTGGACTGAGACAGCTGTAGAAGTGAAGACTATTGCTTGTCCTACTAAATTGTCTCTTCTAAGTGTTCCCTCAGGAAGACAGGCCCATCAACATCCTGGAGAAGCTGCTCCCCGAATGTATTTAGAAGATTATATCTGAGTGGTATAAGAAATGGGCTGTGGTAGATGAGAGCATGCATAACCCAATTCCTTCTCCCAGAAAAATCTACATGACCAAACGTGGGGAGGAAGATTAGCAGGCACCCTCCAGCTGCCAACTCGTCAGAGTCTGCCTTAGCTGCATATAGCTGTTTCACTCTAGGTCATTCCATCCTTGGGCAGCTTGCATCCAGTTATAGACAGACATGTCCATAAAGGCTTTTTAATTTTAGCTTGGTGATGGATGACTCTAATGGGCAATATGTCCCCCATATGTCCCCTCCAGGTTGGCTGAGGCTTTGTTAGATATACATCACAGTCCAGCTTCTCCCTCTGCCCAACCTTAATTCTTTCCCCTTTTTCCAGAGGTATAGATCCCTAATAAACCTTCCTGGTACAAAATGGGGCTGAAAAGTTATAGAGAGATTTGATTCAGGAGAGTCTTATTAGTATGTATTAAGAATTTGGGTTTCATTATGGGGCAATCGGAATACATTGAAGAGTTTTAAGTAAAGGAGTGACACGATTGATTTGCATTTTTAAAACCACCTTATCAACAGAAGGGAACGGATAGAAGTAAGAGCATTTTTAATGTGCTAGAGGTGGGGTCAATGGAACTATGTGCAGGAAGTTCTGATGCTGCTGCAGAAATGCAAGCAAGAGATGTGGTGGCTTGAACTAAGAATGTGACAATGACCAAAGAGTTATTTAGGAGGCATGAAGTCAGTTTTTGGACAAAGGAGTACAAATGAAGTAGAGTCAAGAAAGACTCCTCATCTCTCGCTCGAACAAACAGGAGGAAATTCAACAGGACTCTTTTGTAAAGAAGGTACAGCATAGTGGCTTCATCTGTAGCCAATAGGACAATTTCTAGAAAGTAAACCTTGTTACTAAGATGACTACTAAGGTTGCTGTGTTTTGATGTCAGAGTTTTTGCTGTTCTGAGTCCTTGTTACTGATGTATCGCTACTGTGTTTTAAATTTACATTACAAGATTTAAGGTATAGAGATCTTGCCCTCACAAAGCCTGTGACTGAAGATATTCTTCCTTTCCCTGTCTTATTTTTTTTTTTTTCCTTCGCTTCTGTATTATACTGACTTGGGTCTGAACATCAAAGTGATACAATAAAGAGATCACCTGTAGTAAGAACTGTCCCCAACTAGATTCACATGATCTCAAAAGAGTAGTTTCTTTTTAATGTTAATAATGATATTATGTCTGAATTATATAATTAGAATTCTACTTCTGACCCACACTGCCTGTCAGGTGAAACTTTGATTGAGATAAAGAGAAGGGGCTGGGTGTAGTAGCTCATGCCCGTAATCCCAGCACTTTGGGAGGCCGAGGCGGGCAGATCATGAGGTCAGGAGTTCGAGACCAGCCTGACCAACATGGTGAAACCACGTCTTTACTAAAGATACAAAAATTAGCTGGGCATGATGGCACACACCTGTAATCTCAGCTACTCAGGAGGCTGAGGCAGGAGAATCTCTTGAAGCCAGGAGGCGGAGGTTGCAGTGAGTCATGATTGTACCACTGCACTCCAGCCTGGGTGACAGAGTGAGACTCTGTCTCAAAAAACAAACAAACAAACAAACAAACAAACAAAAAAAAAAAACCAGGTTACTATAGTTAATTATTTGCCTCCTTCAAATATTGACGACTGATAAACAGACCACCTCTTTAATTTAGTGTTAAGAATTTTATTTTGTGATTTCTATCCTGGAATGTCTTCATCATATTTGTTTCAATTATTCTTGATATATTTTAGAGGCTGAGAAGATTTGTTTTTCTTTTGAGATGGAGTCTTGCTTTTTGCCCAGCAATGGCGAGATCTCGGCTCACTGCAGCCTCCATCTTCTGGGTTCAACAGATTGTCCTGCCTCAGCCTCCACAGTAGCTGAGATTACAGGCATATGCCACCATGCCAGGCTAATTTTTGTCTTATTAGTAGAAATGGGGTTTCACCATGTTGGCCAGGCTGGTCTCAAATTCCTGACCTCAAGTGATCTGCCTCGGCCTCCCAAAGTGCTGGGATTACAGGCATGAGCCACTGCGCCCAGCCAGAGGCTGAGAAAATTTGATGGAAGAGAAAGTGCTAGAGGTGTTTGCCAAAAGCATATGTAGGAAACAATTTGCATGGGCTCTCTGGGCATTGAACTAGTTGGTAAGGTTGGAGTAAAAAGCAAAGAGCGAGGAATGTCTTTATTCCAGTCATGCATTTCCAAAAGAGAAGAGAAAAGCTGATGATTTCTTTAGATGTTAGAAGCCAAGAGTCATTATCTTCCACAGTCTCTGAGAAAGACTAAGTGATCCATTAAAAAACAAAATGTTCCACATGGTAGGAATAGACACCTAATATTTTAGGTGTGTGTGAAATGAAATGATCCATGTAAGTGATTTTTCCAGCTGAAGCTTATCTATGTTAAGTGCTAAAGTTTATTTTTTTAATGGGAGTCTTTAAAAAATGTTTCACACATTTATCTTGGTTTTGCAAGAAAGGGCATTTGGTATCACTTAAACATTCTCTGTAAATGTTCAACTTTACAAAACATGCACTGTCTCAGAACTGTCATTAGAAATACTAATTAATATGCTATAATGTGACATAATATTCTCAATTATTATCTTGAGATTTAGGTTGTTTTACATTTAATGACTTCAGGCTGTTATATTTTTCAATTTCTTGCCTCTATTATTTTTAGTTTTTCTCACTTTTTTGAAATACATGTACAGCAACTGTAAACAGGGTTTCTGTGGTTAAGAAACATTTAAAGTATTAATCTTTCACATCTCATTGGTGATTTTTTTGTTTATTATGCATTCATCACTCATTCTACTTCTTTATTCACTTGTCTTTTATAATTTTTATTTTTTACTCACTGATTTTTCACAATATTACTGGTATTGCTTATGAGATAAGAGAGCCAAAGTACTCTCCTGAAGAACTAGAAATTGTTCTTTTTGAGTTCAGGGAGAAAAAATGAACATACTGTCTTAATGCATATTGTGAAAAACTACAAATAGGGTTAACACTGTTGCAGGCATAAATTCTTTTTTTTTTTTTGAGACGGAGTCTAGCTCTGTTGCCCAGGCTGGAGTGCAGTGGCCGGATCTCAGCTCACTGCAAGCCCCGCCTCCCGGGTTCACGCCATTCTCCTGCCTCAGCCTCCCGAGTAGCTGGGAGTACAGGCGCCCGCCACCTCGCCCGGCTAATTTTTTTTGTATTTTGGTAGAGACGGGGTTTCACCGTGTTAGCCAGGATGGTCTCGATCTCCTGAACTCGTGATCTGCCCGTCTCGGCCTCCCAAAGTGCTGGGATTACAGGCTTGAGCCACCACACCCAGCCAACAGGCATAAATTCTTATATGTTTAGGGGTTACTGCTGCCTGTGCTATTTGTTCACACAATTGAAGTACCTAAGTAGTAAACTGGCCTTAACATCAAGGTTTATCTACCTAGTTGAATTCTGGAGGCGCAGAGAAGGAAGCTATTGCAAAAGAGCACCATCACAGTAGTCAGTGATTGATGATGTATGAGGGAACGCAGTGTATCTTGGGTAGAACATGTGCTGGAGCTCCTGGGAGTTGGAAAATAACAGAAATGACTGTCACAAATGGTCCCATAGGCCTAGATCATCTCAAGGCACTGCCAGAAAAGTTTTTGTAGCTGATCATTTTTTCCTTTTGGGTGGTGTGAGGGAAGGTGTGAGGGAATATCTTTGGCTATCATCTTTTATTTTCTTTAATCTCTTTATTTCAAAAGAAGGTATAAAAGCAAGCAAAAAACAAACAAACAAAAAAAAAATGAAAAAAAAAACAGTGGTAGTGAAGATCTCATGGCCGAAAGCTTTGAGAAAGAATACCGTAGGGATTGTAGAGCCGTTGGAAGCCCACAACAGTGTGCTCTGAGGGTATTGGTCTTAAGAACCAAATGGACTTGGTTTAAGCCTTGCTTTTGCTCTTCTAAGCCATGGAGTCTTGGGGAAATAGTTAACCATTTTAAATTGTAAAACTTTCATTTGTGAAATAGGAATATTAGTACCTATTTCATAGCACTGAGGGAATTCAGTCAAATCACATGCTTACTGTACTTAAGGTAAGTGTGTAAAGAATTGCAGCTTTAATAAATAATGTGCTAAAACATTAAACTTTCTTATTGTCTTGGTTTGAAGTCTCAAGTTTCTTTGTAACTCAAATATATTAATAGTATTTATGGATTTCCTTCTCTAACAGAATGATTTTAGTTTTATCTGGGCTTCATTGGTCCAGGGAAAATATTATTCTCCCATTTTATTTTATATTTAGGAAGATGAAAAGTGTTTTGAAATATCCTCTCTGATTGGGGGGTAGAGAACTGGGGGAGAGAAAAAAGATATACAAATTCTTTATTTTTTCTAAAGTAAGTTTTGAATTTGCAAGAAATACTTTGCTTGGGAAAATAATCCTCAGCTAGTTTTAATAATGCCAAGGCAAGGCCGAGTGCAGTGGCTCACGCCTGTAATCTTAGCACTTTAGGAGGCCTAGGCAGGCAGATCACCTGAGGTCAGAAGTTCAAGACCAGCCTGGCCAACATGGTGAAACCCCGTCTTCACAAAAATAAAAAATTTAGCCGGGCATGATGGCGGGTGCTGTAAGGCAGGGGAATCGTTTGAATCCGGAAGGCGGAGGTTGCCTGAGCCGAGATCGTGTCACTGCACTCAGCCTGGGGCAACAGAGCAAGACTACGTCTCAAAACAAAACAAAACAAAACAAAAAAACAAGGCAAGTCCTCTGATTACCACATATCTTTCTAGTTTCTTTAAAATTATGCTTTTCCAAATAAAAATTCACATTTATATTTTTGAGATTTACCCAATACCTGTACCTTCATTGTGTCTTGGATATAACCAACTTGTTTTTGATTTTACAGGCTCATAGGAAGAAGGGATTTGCCTCATCTCAGATGAGGCTTTGGACTAGGACTTTTGAGTTAATGCTGGAATAAATTAAGACTTCGGTGGATCGTTGGGAAGGTATGATTGTGTTTTGAAATGTGAGAAGGACATGAGATTTGGGAGGGGCCAGGGATGGAATGATATGTTTGGCTCTTTGTCTGCACCCAATTCTTATGTCAAATTGCATTAATAATTCACGGTGTTGGAGGAGTGACCTGGTGGGAGGCGATTGGATCATGGGGGCAGATTTTCCCCTTGCTGTTCTTGTGAGAGGGAGTGAGTTTTCATGAGATCTGATTGTTTGAAAGTGTGTGGCACCTTCCCCTTGGCTCTCTTGCTCCTGCTCCACCACAGAAAGACGTGCCTGCTTCCCCTTCACCTTCCGCCATGATTGTAATTTTTCTGAGGCCTCCAGTCATCCTTCCTGTATAGCCTGTGGAACTGTGAGTCAATAAAACCTCTTTTCTTCATAAATTACTCAGTCTTAGGTAGTTCTTTATTAACAGTGTGAGAATGAACTAATAGAGAATCTAAATCTAAAATGTTATTTAACTGGAATATAAATGCCAGGGACTATGGTAGGGGATGAGAATACTTCCATGCGAAGATTTTAATATGTTATTCAACATAGAGTGTACCTCTACGAAGTTCAGACATATGAGAATGAAAGATTAAACAACGACAAAGTTAATGTCTCATCAATAGGGACATCATTAAATAAAAGACTTTTGGATAATATTTTACAAGAAAACTCATTGGGACAACAAGGCTTTAAACTTCACCCAGTTAATTCTGTATCTGGAGGCATAACCAAAACTTTATTGTATAAACTAACGAAGGAAATTGAAAACAGGGGATTGCAGAATGCCAACAAAATTATCATTCCTGTATACATAATATTTATAATGCCAAATGCCAGTAGAAATTCCTTTTGCATTTTATTGTTCCCTAATTAATTGTGTCAGGAATTTTAAAGCAATTAGGAAACAAAAAGGAAAGAGAAAAAAAGAAACTTTCCCAATGGTCTTCTCTTTGTTAAATACTTTCAGACTGGGTGCCTATGATCCACAAGTTTTCAATGGGTGTGCTCCAGGTAGTCTTCAGGAAAGATTAAAGTCTTTTTTTTTTTTTTTTTTATTAATATGGAGCACGCATAATTGCTTACTTCCACATATCGGACTAATATATAATTTCAGACAAGATTTGGAATAGCTTTACCAAGGTCACTGCCAGAGTTCAGGAAGACTGAGGACCTATGTCTTTATTCTTTGTAGCATATGCCACCTCTCTTTTTTCCTTTGCTGTATTTCCCTTCTTATTCTGTTCCTCCTCTTTGTTTTTCTCATTCAGCCATGCAGTCATATATTTTTAGGCTTTGATTTTCACTGGCAGCAATAGTGTAATTTTTCACTAGTTTTGGCTTAGAGTTCATTTTGCTTTTCGGACTCACTTATCATTGTTTCATTAACAATTGTAGCTTTGTCCATTTTCAGAGAGAAGCTCTGAGAAAAGAGCTCACAAGAGAAAAATGGCAGCATTGCAAAATGCAAGAACACTGCAGGTATTGTGTAGAAATTTTGATGACTTCAGTCTTTTATTTTCCATTTTGTCCTTTATTATGTGTTGGTCTAAAAAAGAATGATTGATGAGTGAAAATATGAATGGATATATAATATAAATATGCATAATAAACATCTCAGCATTCGTATCACAACATTTAATAAAAGGAGCCACAAATGGAATATGTTTCTGAAGCTTCAATACTGACTTGATAAACAGATATTCAATAACTGTATATTAATATCAATTGAATTGAAAGTCAGAGATTATATCTTTATAATTAGTAATATAATTAAACTCTATGTAAGACAGAAAAGATTAGCAGTGTACATAATGTGTTGCTGAACTCTCGAGGGAGTTTGAGGAGTTGGTCACATCTTGATAAAGCTCATTGGGATGCACACCACTCTCTCCCCAAATCCAGAGAACTGGCAGTCCTTCTTGATTTCACCTTAGTCTCAGCACTGCAGTAGCCTCAAGCCCCATCAGTCTTCCAATTTATTAATTTTGTGGCTCAAATTGTTCACAAAAGAGTCTAATTACCTTCATTCTTAAGACTAATTATATACTACAGGTTCTAATCATCTCTTGGCTGAGCTCCTACAACAGCCTCTAACCTCAACTTTTTGCCTGTATTTTATTCTTTATTTTTCTTTATCTTCCACATATCCCATTCCCAGATTTCTAACTGAAAGTGTGGCCATGCAATAGTTCTGTTGAAAGCCTTTCAATGGCTTCCCAAAGCCAGTGTTTTTCATGCTTTTCTCATTGCACAATCCTATCAGTAGATAGAACATACCTTCAAATAAAACAAGAGGATAATAATGAAATAAAAATATTTTCAAATGTTTTGCTGCTCTTAGTTAATATTCTTATATAAAATAAATATAGGGCAAGATTATATATTTGAAATACTGATTTATATCCAATGATGGTGGATATAAATCAGTATTTCAAATATCTTTATTATTAATTTCTTTTTTAGTTGATGTAATAATTATATATATTTTATGGGAGATAGAGTGATATTTCAATACATATTTACAATGTATAATCAAATTAGAGTAATTAGCATATCCATTACCTTGAATATCTATTATTTCTTTGTGTTATGAACATTGAAAATCCTCTCTTCTAGCTTTTTGAGAATATACACTAAATTATTTGTAACCCTACAGTGCTATAGAACACTAGAAGTTATTCCTCTTGGTTAGCTGTAAGTTTGTATTTGTTAACCAATGTCTACTTTCTCCCCATTCTTCCCAGCATCTACTAACCACTTCTGTGAATTCAGTATTATTTTAGCCCCTCTATATGAGTAAGAACAGGTGGTATTTATATTTCTGTGACTGGTTTATTTCACTTCACATAATGTCCTCCAGGCTCATCCATGTTGCTGTGAATGGCAGGATTTCATTTTTTTTTCTTTTTTTTAATGGCTGAGTAGCATTCCATTTTGTGTGTGTGTGTGTGTGTGTGTGTGTGTGTGTGTGTGTATGTAGCATTTTTAAAAATTCATTTATCCATTGATGGGCATTTAGATTGATTCCATATATTGACTACTGTTATAGAGCTACAATAAATATAGGGGTGCAAGTTTCTCTTCAACGTACTGATTTCCTTTCTGTTGGATAAATACCCAGTATGGATTGCTAGATCATGTGCAAGTTCAATTTTTAGTTTTATGAGAAACCTCCATACTGTTTTCCATAACAACTATACTGATTTATATTCCCATAAACAGCAAATAAGAGTTTTTTTCTTTTCTCTGCATCCTCACCAGCATTTCTTTTTTTTTTCTTTTCTTTCTTTCTTTTTTTTTTTTTTTTTTGTCTTTTTGATTATAACCATTCTAACTAGGGTAAGATGCTATCTTATTTAACTTTGATTTGCATTTTCCTGATGATTATTGTTGAGCATTAATCCCATTGGTCATTTGTATGTCTTCTTTTAACAAATTATCTATTACATCCTTTGCCTATTTTTAATTGATTTTTTTTCTTGTTGTTGAGTAGTTTGAGTTCCTTGTAAATCCTAGATACTAGTCCTTTGTTGGATGAATACTTTGCAAATATTTTGTCTCTGTAGATTGTCTCTTCACTCTGTTTCCTATGCTGTGCAGAAGCATTGTGGTTTGATATAGTCCCATTCATCTATTTTTGTTTTGTTGCCTGTGCTTTTGAAGTATTACCTCTAAAATCTTTGCCCAAACCAACGTCCTGAAGTGTTGTCCCTATGTTTTATTTCAGTTGTTTTATAGTTTCAGATCTTATGTTTTAGTCTTTATTCATTTTGAGTTGTTTGTATGTGATATGGGTCTAGTTCTCTTCTTTTGCATATGAATATCAAGTTTGCTCAGCACTATTTATTGAAGATGGTGTCCATTCCCCAATGTATGTTCTTGTTATCTTTGTTAGAAATCAGTTGGTTTTAAATACCTGAATTTCTTTCTGGGTTCTCTTTTATGTTCTATTGGTCTATGTGTCCATTTTTATGTCAATATCATATTGCTCTTGTTACTATAACTTTGTTGTATTTTTTTAATGCCAGGTTGTGTGACGCCTCCAGCTTTGGTCTTTTTGCTCAGGATTCCTTTTGCTGTTTGAGCTTTGGTGGTTCCACACAAATTTTAGGATTATTTTTTCTATTTCTGTAAAAAATGTTATTTAGTATTTTGATAGGAATTGTGTTAAATCTGTAGATTGTTTTGGGTAGTAGGGTAATTGTTACCATTGTTACAATATTAATTCTTCCAATCCATGAACATAGAATGTCTTTCCATTTTTTGATGTCCTCTTTAATTTCTTTTATCAATGTTTTGTAATTTTTGTTTTAAAGATTTTTCACCTCCTTGGTTTATTTTATTCCTGGTTATTTTATTTTATTTGTAGTTATTATAAATGGGAAATTTTTTTCCAGCTAGTTTGTTATTTGTGCATAGAAATGCTACTGGTTTTTGTTAGTTGATTTTGTACCCTGCAAATTTACTGAATTTGTTCATTAGTTCTAAGAGTTTTTTAGTGGAGTCTTGAGGATGTTTTATTTATAAGATTATGCCATCTACGAAGAAACAATTTGACTTTCTTTCTTTTTTTCCAATTTGGACACTCTTTATATGTCATGTCTTTTGTAATTTATTAATTATAAGTGTACATATTTTGGGGGTACATGTAATATTTTAATACATGTATACAACGTATAATGACAAAGTCAGGGCAATTGGGGTATCTATCACCTCAAACATTTATTTTTTTTCTTTGTATTAAGAACATTACAATTCTTTTCTCTTTTAAAATAATCAACTATAATTTATCTGCTATTGAATTCTTGAACTTATTTCTTCTATATAACTGTATTTTTATACCAATTAACCAACGTATCCCTTCTTCCTTTTCCTTGCCTGGTTGCTCTGGTTAGGACTTTTAGTACTATGCTGAATAAGAGAGGTGAAAATGAACATCCTTGTCTTGTTTATTTCTTAGAGAAAAGGCTTTCAGCTTTTCTTCATTCAGTATGATGTTAGCTGTGGGTTTCTCATATATAACATTTCCTGTATTGAGGGATGTTCCCTCTATATCTAATTTGTTGAGAAGGGATTTTGATTTTGAACAAATGCCTTTTTTGCATCTTTTGAGATAATCATATATATGGCTTTTGTTCTTCATTCTGTTGGTGTGATGTATCACATTTATTTATTTCTGTATGTTGAATCACTCTTGCATCCTGGGATAATTTCCACATGATCGTTGTGTATTATCTTTTGGATGTGTTGTTAGATTTAACTTTCTATTATTTTGTTAAGAAATTTTGCAACTGTGTTCATCAGGAAAAATGGCCATAGTTTTCTTTTCTGGCTGCGGTCTTGTTTTGGTATCAGGGTAATGATTGCTTCATAGAATGAATTGAGAATAACTTCTTCCTCCTTATATTTTAGAATAGTTTGAGAAGAATTGGTGTTGATTTTTTAAAAGTGTGGTAGAATTCAGCAGTAAAACCATTCAATCTTGGGTTTTTCTTTCTTGGAAGATTTTTTTCTTACAGATTCAATAGTTTTACTCATTATTGGTCTGTTCAGATTTTCTGTTTCTTCCTGGTTCAATCTTGGTAGGTTATGTGCGTCCAGGAATTTATTCATATCCTGTAAACTTTTTAATTTGTTGGTGTATAGTTGTTCAAAATGGTCTCTAGTGGTTCTTTATATTTCTGTGATATCAGTTATAATGTGTTTTTTTGTTATGATTTTATTTATTTGGTTCTTCTCTCTTTTATTTTTAGAATACCTAACAGTTTGTTAATTTTGTTTACTTTTTCAAGAGAGATTACTTTTTTGCTTCACTGATCTTTTGCCTTATTTTTCGGCCTTTGTTTTGTTTAGTTCTGCTCTGATATGTATATATTTTTTCCTTCCGCTAATTTTGGATTTGGTTGCTTCTTGTTTTTCCAACTTCTTGAGATGCATTGTTAGGCTGTTTATTTGAAATATTTCTACTTTTTTGGTGTAGGTGTTTATTGCTATAAAATTCCCTCTTAGTACTGCTTTTTCTGTATCCCATAGATTTTGGTATGCTGTATTTCCCTTTTTGTTTGTTTTAGAAAAATTTTAAACTTTTTAAACTTTTCTTCATTGACCTGTTGAACATTCAGGAACATGTGATTTAATTTCCAAGTACTTGGGCAGTTTTCTGAGTTCCTATTGCTATTGATTTCTAGTTTTATTCCATTGTGGTTGGAGAAGATACTTGATATTCCACCTTCTTGCTGATGTCACTCATGGCTAATTTCTTTTCCAATTCATATCTCTCATGCTTAATACAGTATAATATATAGAATAAAGAGTAAGAAATGTGATAATGAATATATATTACATTAGTATAATTGATATAAATAAATACTGCTATTACATATCTGATGTAATGATATATACTAAGATGAGTGGTGGTCTGTATTAGGACTGGATAAAAGAGCCAAAGATTAAAACTTTTTCAAGAGCTAGGTATAATATAGGGCAAAGTTTTCCTAATTCTAATTCATTTCTCAAATGTAATTTGATAGCCGTAGGTATTAAAACCAATCACTCAAAACAATATTACCCTACTCATTAAGAACTATTTTGATAGAAATGTGTCTTTCTATATAAATTTTCTACAGATAAGAGTATAAAGAGTCAAATGAACGTTATAGTTTCATCATTTAAAAATTTATATTTTTATATAAAATAATAAGTTGATGGTCTAAGTTTACCTATCCCAATAATATAAATCTGACATCTGTGTTAACTGATAATCAAATTTCCAAATGTGCAAAGTTAAAAAGTATACCTTAGACTTGAGTTAACTTCACAAAATTATTGTTTTAGTATTTATAAAATAGGATATAATATAATCAACTAGTAAAATTTGGAGTTCTATAGGCAACAACATATTTTCTAATGTTATATATGAAGTAAAATAGCAATCATAACTTTTGCACAAAAGGGGAGACTTTTTCCAGTTAGTATTTTAGCTATGTGGAATCTGCTATGTTTTATTTTTTAAAAACCCTAAAATACCTGTAATATGTTTCCTATTGTTGTTGCACTATTTAGAGACAGGGCTGAGATCTGGGGTGAATATGAGAGAGTATTCAAAACTGAGAGAGTTGCAACTGCTATTGTACAGAATGTTTACATAGGAAACGGAATACTAATAAAAGGACCTGTTGTTAAGAATAGAGATTACTAGACCCAGACAAACAATTGGTTCTCTGTTTGAAGCCCGACACTTGAGTCCCTGGTTACACACAGAGACCAAAACATCTTTGCAATTAGTATTAAAAATCATGAGTGAAGGAAATATCAATTTCAGACCAAAATGTTATAGTTCACAACAGAGATCAGTAGAAAGACAACACAGCATTAGAAAGTGACAAAGGCATGTTCCTTAGCTATTACTAGCCAATGATTCAACATTTCCCAGTGAAGACTGTTGGAAATCAATGCCGAAATCATATTAGGACTATAGTTTATTAAAAATACACACACATATAGACACACTTGCACACACATACACATGTATTTGTACTGAAGCTATATGTTTAGGAAGTCATAGACCTTGTCATTTAAAAAAACTTTTAAAAAATATATGGTTCTGAGTAAAAATGCAACTTTTGGTATAGTTAAAATGAGTTGTCTGGATAACAAAAGAACCCAAATGAAAATTTTAAGCTAGAATAAGATGCTTTTAATTTGCAGAATTGGTAAGCAGTGCACCTGGTGTTTAAATAGTTCTCTCTTGAACTCCAGCCCTATACATTCAGTACCACTTTATATCTAATACAGATATCAACTTTTCTCCCCCGTCAAACCTGTTTTATCCACATTCTCATTCCTATCAAATGTATGGAAACTCAATTTTTCCAGTTGCTTAGGTCAAACCCTTGGATTCATACTAAATATTTTTTACACCTCATATCTAAACTATCAAGAAATTCTGTTGGTTCTGCATTCACAATATTGCTAGTACCTGATGACTTATCATCACCACTGCTACCACCCTGTCAAAGCCACCATCATCTTTCACTTGGATTATTACAATAGTCTTTGAACTATACTCCTTCATTCCATCCTGTCTTATTAACTATTTTAGAAGCACCAAGAACAATGACAGAGCTGATCTGAAAATACTTGAAGAATGAATGAATATAAAATTTTCATTTACTATGCTTTATATAATATAGGCATTCATGGTGTTACTGAGTGCATCTCAGTCACTCAGCTGTGACATTGATGGTTATCTTTAAACATTGAGACAAAAATTATGAAACACTTAATATACAAAATTTAAAGTAACATCTGCATAGTTTACAGAAAATATTGAAATAAACAATTAGAAAATACAACATCCACCAGTATCTTTGAAGCCTCCTATTTAGCTTTCCATAACCGTGTCCCCATTTTCCCTAAAAAATTCACTGCCTTGTATTTTTCAAGTGTACATATTTTGTTAATCAATTTTCTTAATCAATTAACCACAGATACATGAAACTATAAAAATGTAATATTTAATTTTGCAATGTAAAGACTCATCCTCAATTATTTCTACAACTTGCTTTTTTCACCAGCTCTATTTTACTTGTCCTATAATGTGCCAGTTGGTATATGCAAAGACCTTCCAAAGGATACAAAACCACATGTTACGATTGATCTGTCTATAAGACAGTTATAGGTATTCCTTTCCCACCTCTACTTTTACAATAGTCTTTTTTTCCTTTACAAAAGAGAGATACGCCTGTCCTTCCTATGTTATGCAGTGTCAAAACCTTCAGGGATTCAAAGCAGGGACAGTTAGTAATATCAGACTTGAGCAAGTGAATTAATCTATGTTTGACCTGAAACTGTTAAGTGTCTGAGATGTTTCCCCCTTGCATGGTTTTATATACTCTATATTCATGTGCATGCATGTACACACGTGCGCGCACACACACACACTCACAAACACCCTTAATCGTGAGACCTCAGGACTAGAGACAGACTTTTGCTTACTTACCAAATATCTTGCTTCAGTTTCCCCTGGGGAGACATGATGACTGCAGATATTACCCAAGCATATAGTGGACTTTGTACTATATGAGAGTAATATGGTTTGGCTGTATTCCCACCCAAATCTCAGGCTTCAGAGGGTGCAAGCCTCAAGCCTTGGAAGCTTCCACATGGTGTTGAGCCTGTGAGTGCACAGAAGTCAAGAATTGACGTTTGGGAACCTCTGCCTGGATTTCAGAGGATTTATGGAAATGCCTGGATGTCCAGGCAGAAGTTTGCTGCAGGAGCAGAGTCCTCATGGAGAACCTCTGCTAGGAAAGTGCAGAAGGGAAATGTGGGGTTGGAGTTTCCACACAGAGTCCCCACTGGGGCACTGCCTAGTGGAGCTTTGAGAAGAGGGCCATTGCCCTTCAGATTCCAGAATGGTAAATCCA
This sequence comes from Macaca thibetana thibetana, assembly GCF_024542745.1. Lineage (NCBI taxonomy): Eukaryota > Metazoa > Chordata > Mammalia > Primates > Cercopithecidae > Macaca > Macaca thibetana. The sequence goes on along the minus strand of NC_065582.1, from coordinate 82,306,654 downwards.
CCAACAGCTTGCACCGTGTACCTGGAAAAGCTATAAACATTCAACACTAGCTTGTGAAATAGCTGGGAGTGGAGTTGTACCCTGCAAAGCCACAGGAGTAGAGCTCAAGACCATGGGAGCCCACCTCTTGCATCAGCATGACCTGGATGTGAGACATGAAGTCAAAGGAGATCATTTTGGAATTTTAAGGTTCAGTGACTCCCCTGTTGGATTTTGGGCTTGCATGAGACCTCTAGCCCCTTTGTTTTGGCCAATTTTTCCCATTTGGAATGGGTGTATTTACTCAATGCCTGTACCCACATTGTATCTAGGAAGCAGCTGACTTGCTTTTGATTTCACAGGCTCATAGGTGGAAGGGACTTGCCTTATCTCACATGAGACTTTGGACTTGGACTTTTAATTAATACTGGGATGAGTTAAAATTTTGGGGGATTGTTGAAAGTGCATGATTGTGTTTTCAACTGTGAGAACAAGAGATTTGGGGGGAGTCAGGGGCAGAATGATGTGGTTTGGCTGTGTCCCCACCCAAATCTTATCTTGAATTGTAGTTCCCATAAACCCCATGTGTTATGGGAGGGACCAGGTAAAGATAATTAACTCATGCAGGTGGATTCTCCCATCCCATTCTTGCAGTAGTGTTAGTTGTCATGAGTTCTGATGGCTTTTGTAAGGGATTTCTCCCTTTGCTGGGCACACATTCTTTCTTGCCTGCCACCGTGTAAGACATGTCTTGCTTCCCCTTCATCTTCCACCATGATTTTAAAGCCTCCCCAGCCATCTGGAACTGTGAGTCAATTAAACCTCTTTCCTTTATAAATTACTCAGTCTCAGGTATATCTTTATTAGCAGTGTGAGAAAAGACTAATATATAAGGAAACCTTGAAATTATACATCTAGAAACTTATATAGAGCAGCAAGCACAGTTAATCCTCCTCTCCTATGGGGATAGAGATAGAGATAGAGAGCTTTGCTCTATAAGATAAATCCTCTCCAAGGAGAAGAGCTGAGAGTCCCTAGGTTTACAATTCCTTGTATGTAAACAGATGTCTCCAAGGGAAATGTTACTAATATCTCTGGAGGTCTGTATCTTTAACTCTCGAGGCATGTTTGTCATTCATTCTTTATCAAGGTTGCTGATAGTGGTAGTTTTTGTTAAAAAAACTCTTTCTGTGCAGAAATATGAAAATATTCATGAAACATTGTTTCCTAACACTCTAGGGACAGGAAGTAAATTGTTTTAAATGCCTTTTTTAAATTAGGCGGTTCCCCGATCTTTGCTTTTAAAGAATTTCAGGGAATAATTGAGTTACAGTTGATAGATCATTACGAATTATTTGTAAGATAGATTGGTAGGTAATTCTGGCAGATGATGCAGAAGCTCAGAAGGAGTTCAAAGATTTGAGCAATATTACTATTAAGAAAATTTTCCATTTCCACTTATTTATATGACCACATGTTGACTGATTTGTATAAAAATGAAAAATAGGAATAGAATTGATACTGACAAATGTCTCATGCTAGAAAAATTTATGTGTAGATACATGAACTTATTGAACACAAAGTCTCATTAAAAGATCTATTTCTACCAAAATATTGTTATAATTAATAATCACTATCAAAATGTGTAATATATTTTTGTTGTTTAATCAGTTGCAAACTATTAAAAAAATGTAGTGATAATCTATCCAGGTAAGTATTTAACCCCTACCTCAGCTAATTTGTAACGTCTCAGAGAACTTTTATAAGTAATTCTCCTCTTACCTTCACCCACACACACCCCTCACGTAAAAACACAACAAACAAACTTTTTTTAATAGTAATAACATCAGTGTATTTATTTCTCAATTTTCTTATCTCTGTCCTTCTCTGATCTTAGTGAGCTTGCAATTGGGCCTTAATTTTGGTATATCCAGAGCCTATTACAGTACCTGACAGAAAATGTATGTATAATAAGTGGTTTGCTAAAGGGATATATACATAATGAGGGGAAATCAAAGTGGACTGCAGGAATCTGGAAGTTATGAAGGAGTCGCAGAAGAAGTGGCACTTACATTGGACTTACATTGGAACTTATAGTGGAATCAGTATGATGTTCATAGCTGGCATACACATTCTACAGAGGAGCACAAACAGAGTAAGTTTATTTCTTGAAAAATTGTTGTACATGTGTTTTTTCCTGTACCAGTGTTTTGGATGGAATATTATGGGAGAAAAAAAGCTGCAGTAATGTTAAGTAAGTCACAATTTGCTCCATTTTCACCCAGCTCCAAAACAGAAATTCAGTTGGAGCTTGTTTTTTCATTCCTCTCATCTTCAAAAAAATGTATTATGAGTCACCTAAATTAATCTTTAAGAGAAACACACATGGAGATGGATTGGATTGTCTTTTAAAAATAAATTGAACTTTATTAAAACCACAGGTTCAGTAGTTGGTATTAAGTAACGAACCAAAAAGCTCAATTGGCTTAGTAATAGCCTGACAACCACCAGCTGAACTAGCAAGTTATTAAAATGGCATCATACTCATGTCTCCAATTAGTAGTTTTCCTACATGTGTGATCAATTAAGCTACATCTCCAAATTAAATCCCAATAGTGTTTGTTTATTTCTCTTTAAAGGGTGGTCTGTAAACTCCAGCTTGCAAGATAGACATACATTTTTCCTAGAGACTTCAACAACATTTAAATTAGAACAAAGTTAGATTATTTAATAATAATAATAATTAAAATATCCCCATAAAAGTGCTTATTTTTGCATTCTTTAAACTCGATTCCAGCCATCTAGGAGATAACATATATTTGAACAAAGTGACCCAAACTTTTAAAATATGGCTTTTAATATCAGGACCTTACCATTTTAGTTTTCCAAGAGAATGGTCCCATAGAATACACTACTGGGATATAATCATGGAGTAACCACACCAGACCAATCTGGTACAAGTTATTTTTGTTTGTTTGTTTTTGTTTTTTGGTTTTAGACATAGTCTAACTGTCACCAGGCTGGAGTGCAGTAGCACGATCTCAACTCACTGCAACCTCCGATTCCTGGGTTCAAGCGATTCTCCTGCCTTAAGTAGCCGGGATTACAGGCATGTGCCACCATGCCCAGCTAATTTTTGTATTTTTAGTAGAGACGGGGTTTCACCATGTTGGCTAGGATGGTGGTTCAAGTTTTATGAACAAAGTTGTAAGTTGTTTTTCAGTTGCCATGGATTTCCCAGTTAAATGTCATGTAACCTGAATCTTCCCAGACCAAATGAGCAACCACAGGTGGAATGTAAGTGCTTGGATTGAGGAGCTGGGGCTCAATTAAGAAGCAGATATCATGTGGCAGGATTCAGGATTTAGTCAGATTGAGCCCTGGCATCACCCCATAGCAAGACCCAGTCAGAATATGCCTTTCAGCATCACCTCATTGCAAAATCCAATCGGATCACACTTCATTACCCTATGTTTATAAAACTTGACCCAAACCCCAGCTTAGGGAGACAGATTTGAGCATTTCTTCCCATCTCCTTGCCGGTTGACTTACAATAAAGCCTGTTTTTCTCAAAGGCTGGTGCTATGTTATTCCCTTCTATGCACATTGGACGGTGAGCTTATTGACTGCTTGGTAATGATGGTAGTAATAAAATATTGCCAGCAATATTGCCAAGAGATAGAGGTGTAAAAACTAATGGAAAAGTAAATACTCTATACCAGTATTAAAGATATGAATATTAAATACCAACTGTATTCTCTCATTTTGTGAGCCTTTTAGTTATGCTAAAATGAACTTAAGGGAAAAAAGAAAAATAACAGCTATTATTAACATAGATAGGCTATACTAGCACATTAAAAAAGTCCATTGTAATTCCTTCTGTTTCATTAGTATGATGTTTATAGCTGTCATATACATTCTACAGAGCTTATTTGGATCTTCTCTCTTCTTTTCTTGGTTAATTTTGCTAATGGTCTATCAATTTCATTTATCTTTTCAAAGAACTGGCTTTTTGTTTCATTTATCTTTTGTATTTTTGTTGTTGTTGTTTCAATTTCATTTAGTTCTGCTCTAATCTTGATTATTTCCTTTCTTCTGCTGGGTTTGGGTTTGGTTTGTTCTTGTTTCTCTAGTTCCTTGATGTGTGACCTTAGATTGTGTATTTGTGCTCTTTGAGACTTTTAGATGAAGGCATTTAAGGCTATGAACTTTTCTCTTTGAAGTTTCCTTTTGGAGTTGATTTCCCATTTTATTCTACTGTGGTCTGAGAGAGTACTTAATATAATTTCAATTTTCTAAATTATTGAGACTTGTTTTATGGCCTATCATACAGTCTATCTTGGAGAAAGTTCCATGCACTGATGAATAGAATGTATGTTCTGTGTTTGTTGGGTAGAATATTCTGTAAATATCTGTTAAGTCCATTTGTTCCAGTGTATGGTTTAAATCCATTGTTTCTTTGTTGACTTTCTGTCTTGATGACCTGTCTAGTGCTGTCAGTCAATTATTGAAGTCCCCCACTATTATTGTGTTGCTGTCTGTCTCATTTCTTAAAACTACCATTTGATCCAGCAACCCCACTGCTAGGTATCTACCCAGAGGTAAAGAAGTCATTATACGAAAAAGATACTTGCACACGCATGTTATAGCAGCACAATTTGCAATTGAAAAATATGGAACCAGCCCAAATGCCCATCAATCAATGAGTGGATAAAGAAACTGTGATACACACACACACACACACACACACACACACACACACACACACACACAATGGAATACCACTGAGCCATAAAAAGGAATGAATTAATGGCATTCACAGCAACCTGGATGGAACTGGAGACTATCATTCTAAGTGAAGTAACTCAGAAATGGAAAACAAACATCGTATGTTCTCACTCATAAGTGGGAGCTAAGCTATGAGGACACAAAGGCATAAGAATGATACAATGGACTTTGGGGACTTGGGGGGAAAGGGTGGGAAGGGGGTGGGGGATAAAAGGCTACAAATTGTGTTCAGTGTATACTGCTCATGTGATGGGTGCACCAAAAGCTCACAAATCACCACTAAGGAACTTATTCATGTAATCAAATACCACCTGTTTCCCAAAAACCTATGGAAATAAAAAAAATAAAGAAATAAAAAATAAAAGTCAAATAGTAATATAAAATGGTATCTATTTTCAAATACAAATACAAATAGCAATACTTGTTCAACTCGAATATTTTAAATTTATAATTCACATTAACTCAGTAAATACTTTCTTCACTTATTCACTCAAGCAACCATTATGTGCCTGGTACTTTTACATCTTTTATGTATAGGACACATGCTAGGCTCTTTTAGGAGTACCATATGAGCCATATTTTCTCCATTGAGAGAGTTTTTGACAGAGCATGTATAGAAAACACATGCAAGAACTGAATTATAAGGTAGAATTAGATTTGTGTTACAACAGATATATCTTTTATTAGTGTTGTGGAGGGACTCTCTGTACTCTCTCAGAACTTTCATCTTATTAAGGTAATCAGAGAAGACATGATAACCAGGTTGCTGATAACAGCCTCATCTGACTGTTTGACTGTTGACAACAATTCCACTTAAATGGAAAGCAACAACAAAACAAGGCTGAACACATAACAGAACTGCTCACTTTCAACTAGCTTCTTGCTCAGTGATTTTTGGTGGCATAATCATTGACTTAGTTAAATGACCTTAAAGTCTGGGAATTATCTTTAAGATTTCCTTCTTCTTGCCCCCTGCATTAAACTAATTAATTTATTTTGCAATATTTCTTAACTTCCTTCTCTTCCCATCAACCTTATTACCAGTGCCTTGTCGGATTACAGTCTCCTCAATGACATTCTTGCATCTAATATTTGACTCATTGATCCATGTGACATTCACTCATGAGATTGATCTAGTTATAATGCAGGTGTGGACATGTTTTAAATTGCTTGATATCTATCATCTCCTAATCTATAGGATAGAACCCCACTCCTTGATATTCTGTATATGTAAGTTTTTCTGTAATCTTGTTCTTGTCTAACTTTCCAGGCCAACTCTCAACAATCTCTACACGAACATTTATGGTCAGCAGCTCCAAACTGGTTATAGGATGATTTTGCTCAAAATTCCCCTGCTTTTCTTAGTGGTTCTCAAACCCAGTAAGTCTTCCTGTGGCTACTACAAACCAACTAAGTCATATGGGTCTCCTGTTTCATGAGAGGATCCTGTGTTTCCACTGTTTCTACATTGTTTTATAGTTGATTATCACATCTGCTTCATCCACCAGATTGTGATGCATTTTAGGTCAGGGATGCTTTGGTCATCTTTGTTTCCATAGCATCTGGTGCAGTGTATGATGCAGAATAAGCAATTAATGGAATAGACCTTGAGACATGGGAAGGATTTTTAATGAAAGCAGCCTTTTGCCTTTTTGTATTTTATGACAAGATAGAATATTATGCCTGGAAGGGATTCGAAGATAAACTTTTTTTTTTTTCATTTTTCCATAAGGTAAGGGAATCATTTTCTAAAAACAGTGTTAAACACCAAAGGATTCAATGGAACTAATATAATCTAGGTTGCACAGCCATAAAAAAACAAAACAAAACAAAACAAAAAAACCCATGAAATCATGTTTTTGTTTTTGTTTTTGGTTGTTGTTATTGTTGTTGTTTTTGCAGCAACATGAATGGAGCTGGAGGCCATTAACCTAAGTGAATTAATGCAAGAACGGAAAACCAAATGCCACATGTTCTTACTTATAAGTGGGAGCTAAACATTGGGTACACATGGACACAAAGAAAAACAATAAACTCCAAACACCAGGGCCTACTTGAGAGTAGAGGGTGGGAAGAAGATGAGGATCAAAAACCTACGTATTAGGTACTATAGTTATTACCTGAGTGATGAAATAATCTGTACCCCGCGCCCCCATAACATGAAATACCCATGTAACAAATATGCACATGTGCCCTTTGAATCTAAAAGAAACTTTGGAAAGAAAAAAGAAATAATGTTGATAAAGAATTCTCTTACATTATTATGACTTAATAGTACTCAAGTGTTATGTTTAATTACATATAATTATAAATATATGGTAGCTGATAATCGACTTCATAAAAGCCTATTTATGGCTCCCTTACATTTGATCATGTTACTGTTCTTTTGTTCCTTCCTTAGGTGAATGTATAGAGGAAACAGAATACGGAAAAATTACTCAATTGTGCTAATTGTTTCAATTCTACTACAAGGGTAGAATTACTTTGATGGTACATGTTAAAATTATTGGATTAAACTAGGACTTTATTTGTGGGTCTTAAATATCTATTTTATTCTTTAATTCAGTTATATGACTAGCAGGTATGTTGCAGGGCGTCATATGTCCTGGAGCTAATAGAATTTCAGAAGCCTTTTTTTAGAAAAAAAAAAAAAGCATGAAATTAAAGACATAAAATTAAGCACAAAAACTTGAATAGGGTCATTGCTAGTGAGAGGTCCTATAATTTAAGGCTTGTTAGCCTCACGGTAAATCTGTAGATGCTAGAATTTAAGTGTTATATATTAAAGTACTATTCATTTTGACTATTTCTTGTGTTAATTTCAATAATACTACCCTTGGACTCAGAGGCAACCTGGTATGAAGACAGCTTAGTTGAAACAACATTAAGTGATGTTAATAGTTTGGGATTCTAGTTGATAACTAGAATTAAAATGAGTAACTAGAATTAAAAATAACCAGCAGGAAACTGATAAAAGAAGAACTTATTCTCCTTTGAGTCAAGAAATGTTAGCTCTTAATTCCTAGACCATAGCACTGATCAGAAATGCTGCTTGTTATTCCTGTACTCTACATGTATCACACCATTGCGGAGAGCAGCACATAAAGGCAGCACATAAAGTAACTAAAATGGTTGAGATGTTTTAGAAATCATGTTAATGGATCAGTCACTGCCAAACTGCTGTAATTCACTATTCTGGGATGTATTCTGCCACTAAATTAGTTCAAAAAAAAAAAACCAGACATAAAAAAACTCTGTATCTTCTCATATTTGCTGATACCAGTGACCATATTCTTTAAAGTAGACTTTTAAAAATGATTTTGATATGCAGAAATATTGAGAAGATAATATAGAGAATAACCATATACCCCAGACAAAATTTTTCCTATTATTAGTATTATTTAGATGAGTATGGTACATTTGTAACAATTATTAAAGGAATACTGACACATTATTCACTAAAGTCCATACTTTATGCAAATTTGCTTAGTTTTTGCATACTGTCCTTTTTGTATTCCAGGATTCCACCCAGGATACCACATTACCTTTGTCCTGTCTCTTTAGACTCTTCCTGGCTGCGACAGTTTCTCAGACTTTCCTTGGTTTGAATGATCTTGACAGTTTTGAGGAGTTCTAGTCAGGTATTTCATAGAATGTTCCCATATTGGAATTTGTCTGATGTTTTTTCCCATGATTACACAGTGGCTATGTGTTTTGGGGAGAAATACAATAGAAGTAAAATGCTACCCTCAACACATAAGAGTATATGCTATCAACTTGACTTATTATCATTATTTTTAACATTCACCACCTCGCTGAGGTGGTGTAGGCCTAGCTCTTCCACTATAAAGTTACTCTTTTTTTCTTCCTCTTATACTGTATTCTTTGGAAGGAAGTCTCTATGCACAGCCCACACTAAAGGAGTGAGAGTTATATTCGCCACTCCTTAAGGGTGGAGTATCTTTTCTACATGGGTGAATTTCCATTATCTCTCATATACTTATTTATTCAATCACTTATTTATATAAACATGGAGTCATGAATATTTGTTTCATATTTGGGGCAATAATACAGTACTACTTCATGTTGCTCAAATTATTGCAGTTTTGGCCATTGGAATATCTTTCACTTAACTCCTATGCCTCCATCAATTTAAGTTTTTTTTTTTTTTTTTTTTAATTTTATGAAGTCCTTCCTTACTTTCTGGCACCACAAGATGTTTCAGGCTTATCTTATGCATTTCCTCCCCCACTCCTAGAATCAACCATTTAGCCAAAGAGTCCTGGTTCTTTTTATTGGAAAATAGTATTAGAAAGCAGGGTCTGAAAGGGCAAAAAATATGTGTGCATTAACTGGTCTATATATATGTACATACAAATAAACATTTCTATGTGTAATTATATCATCTATATTATGATAAACATAACTTCTTATTGACATCTGCAATTCTAACCCACATTACTCAAGCATCTTCCCCTTGCTTATCTATAAGTCACCACTCCAACAGTGAGAAAACTGGCCATCACCACTCGCCATCCATTTATTAATTGCTCACTTCCAGGACACACGTATAGTAGTCTCAATATTATTAACCCATACCCAAATGGAAAACAACTTAACAACTAGAATACAGCATTCATGTTCAGTTTGTTTTGCCTTAAGTTTCACAGATTGTACACATTCCTCAAATTACCTAAGTATGTACCTTTTCCCAATCCCTTTCACTGAGTTATTTTTTTCTTCGATATATTTGTAATCTAGTGAGGGTTTTTTTTTTTTCCTACAGTTGGAATATTTTCCTAGAATCTCATGACTTCCTAAATAATTTTTTATTTGCATACATTAAGATCCACTTTTTGTGCTATAAAATTCTGCTAGTTTTGATAATTACATAATGTTGTGTATACGCCGTGATAGTATCATACAGAATAGTTTTGCTACCATCAATAAGCACATTTTAATAAAATTATCTTGCTTTTGGTCAAAGAAAATCATTCCCTGGCCATCTTTATGTACTTAATTTAAGGTTCTGTAAGTCTGGAAGAGAGAAGAAATCACAAGATAAAAAATAAAGCATCAAGTAGAAAGAATTCCTAGACATCCGGAGTGTAATTGCTTTAACATTATTGGTCTGAGTTCACAAGATAAATAATTTTACTTCCAAAACTGTGTTCCCAATTCTTCATGTAAAACTCCTTTATTTTCTCCTGGGAGACTGTAAACTCCAGGGACTTTTTTCTAAAAAACCTCTCTTAAATCCTATATGCCCAGAAGGCAGGTAAACCAAAATGGAAACAAACAAATTCTGTACAAGTTCAAGTTGCTTCTTAACCTTGTAAAACCACACCCAGATTGGGGCACTACAGTGCTTAGCAACTTTTTTTTTTTTTTTTTTTTTTCTGATTTTAGAAAACAATACACTAAATATATCTATTGAAACCTTTTTTATGACAATAGTTTTTTTAACAAGTGAAGAAAAAAAGATCTTAGGCTGAGAGCCAGTTACTAGTCTATGCTTTACATATCTGAACTGATTTTATAGTCATAATAACTAAATAATATGGATACTATTTCTATCCTCATCTTTCTATACTTATCCCTTATAGAGAAACTGAGGTGTATGGAGAGTCAGTGACTTCCTTGAAGTCACACTGATATTTATTTACTCAGTAAGCAGTGGGTATGACTATTGGAAACTCTAGTGTTTCTCTTCTCCTTCAATCAGAGAAACTGTAGCCTGGAAACATTTTTCTAGACTGAGAAATGTCTCAACTTTTATATCAAGTAAGACTATGATGATGTAAGAGAATATTCAAGACAAACATAATGGCTCCACTAAAATACTGACAATGACCTTCTTTTGTGTTAGATGTGGTAATGGTATGGAGAAGATTATGCAACATCTGTCAGACAAATACATTATTTGAGAGAGTGGAACCAGAGCATGGATATATACTAATAACCAGATATCCGGCTTCCTTCCCAAATTATACTTCATTGCACAGGAAAGACAAGCAGCTGGGTTTTGTATTGTGCAATATATTTATACTGCACTAAAACAATGACAAAGACCACATATTAGATTGTGACATCTCTTGAAATTTTTCTGTCTCTACTAATAATCATCAATTTTTAACAACCAATACAGATTCACTTTTTTTAAAGTGCTAGTATCAAAGAAATGTGAAAATTAATTTATGTACTATAGATCAGTGTATATATAATACAACAAGTAAGTAAGGAGTATTCCTGAGATTCATTCTACAAAATAAGTGAAGATTAAATGAGTATAAAGAGGGGTACTGAAGTAAGTATGAAAATTTCAATAAATTTCATAAAGACAATATAGACACATATAAAAATGGAAGTTTATTGTAGTGAGTACCAGGTAATAATGTTTAGAGAAACTCAGAAATGAAAGATACTGTTATTATAAGTAAACTTGGCCATTCAGATGGCAATTTGAATTTTAACAGGTATGAATTCACTCAACATCCCCCTCCTTGGCCCCCATTTTATTTTTATCTTTATCTACCATTTTCTTCTGCCTTCCTATCTCAAACAAAGAAATGTATAGATTAATACCATCATCAGATAAAGTTCCTTTATGTCTTTTTCTAGTCAATTTCCAAATGATGTACATTGAGTTGTTGTACCTCCACGTCTACTCCTATTGGCCTGTCTCATTCTTCTGCCATGTGAATGTTTAATCATCTTTCAGTGGTCCAGCTCAAATATCATCTCTTCCGTAAAGAGTATTTTCCCTTTCCTAATTTTGAAGGAAGATATTCTTCCTCTTCCAGGTCCTCAGCATTTTGTTAAAACCATTTGCAATTCACCTGGGAAGTAGCTAGAAACTCAAATTCTCAGACCCCACCAAAGCCTTACAGAATTAGAAACTATGGGGATGGGGCCCAACAATGTGTGTTTTAAATAGGGTGAGGTACTCTCAAATGTTGGGAGCCACTATTTAGGGCTTTGTGGCTTTGTGAAAATAGTTTAATCTCTCTGAGCCTCAATTTCATCATCTGTAAAATAGGAATATCATCACCTCCTTGTGGTTATAGATGTGAGATATAGTTTACTAGGTAAGGAGTGAATGGTGGCCAGGCAGGATAACTCAGCCTGTAATCTCAGCACTTTGGAAAGGCCGATTTGGGCGAATTGCTTTAGCCCGAGCGTTGGAGACCAGGGTGGGCAACATGGGAACATAAATTCTATCTGTAATGAGGAGCCATGGATGGATCGACTACATGTTTCCTGAAAATCAAAGAAAAGAGCTTTTGTTTCTAACAGTTTTTCAACTTCAGTTCAGGCTAAACTTGTGTTCTTATGCCTCTGAGAGAGCCTGTGGTAGCCTGGAATAATTCTTTTTAGATGACATGGCTTGGGTGGGTTTCTGTTTTTTGCCCAAACAAGCAAACAAACAAACAAATGGAAAATACTTTGCTTAGGACCCCACACAGATGAGACAATCCATTTCTCCTGTAACTTGTATTTCTTAGAATTCCTGTTGTTAAAAGCATATTGACGAAGCATACTGACTCTGGAGTTATAATATTAGTGATTAAATTCTGACTCAAGCACTTACCTTGAGTAACTCAGTTTCTCTGTGCCTCAATTTTCTCATTTGTAAGAAGGGATAATAATATTACTTACTCCCTAGAGTGGTAAAATTTAACCCAATTATTATAAGTTAAAATTTTTTAAAATGCATTATATATACAAACTTTCAGTGAGTGTTAACTATTAAAATGTAAGGCTACCCATACCAAAACAAAAACAAAAAACCCCCAAACCTCTAAATTTGTAGGAAATTGATTCTGGAAAAAAAATTTGTAAAATAAGGGATTTTATCTTTTCCTTTTGACCTGCTATGATCCAAATGCCTGTTATATTTTGGACTAAGGCATTTGGACAAAGGTATCCCCTTTCATGTGAGAGAATGAATGGTGTGCTGGGGGTAAGGAAAAAGAAGGTGGTGATAAGTAAGCAGGAAAGAAAGTTTCAGAAATTTTTCTCCCCCAAGGGGGTAACAAAACCAAATATTTAGCATTTTTAAATGTGCAGATGTTAGATTATGTTTTTATTATGTAATCAGATTGTTTTAAAAGTAGAATAAATTGCTTTGGTAGCTTCTCTGTTTGTAAAACAACTGTAACAATGATCACTTTTGAAATATCTTCAGGTGTGTCCAAAAACCTCATCCTGTAAAGAGCCTAAGAATGGTTCTGTCATGTGACATGCAAAAGGAGAAAGCATTGCTCGTAATCCAACTAACTTGCCCAAAGTACCTCATGACCACTGTCTATTTTAAAAATGAAGATTTTCTTCTTTTGACATAATTCCAAGCCAAGTACTAAAAGCATTTTATTTCCTTTCAATTATCAATGTTTCTTTTTCTTTTTCTTTTTTTTTTTTTTTGAGACGGAGTGTTGCTCTGTCACCTGGGCTGGAGTGCAGTGGCCGGATCTCAGCTCACTGCAAGCTCCGCCTCCCGGGTTTTCACCATTCTCCTGCCTCAGCCTCCCCGGTAGCTGGGACTACAGGCACCCGCCACCTCGCCCAGCTAGTTTTTTGTATTTTTTAGTAGAGGTGGGGTTTCACCATGTTAGCCAGGATGGTCTTGATCTCCTGACCTCGTGATCCGCCCATCTCGGCCTCCCAAAGTGCTGGGATTACAGGCTTGAGCCACCGTGCCCGGCCTATCAATGTTTCTTAATCTACTCTAGATAAAAAACAATTTGTTTAATTGTATTGCATATAAAAATTAAGATATAGTTTGGCTTAGTTTTTATACAAAGTCTTCAGTTTTAGCTTTTTAATCATTTCCTATATTTGCCAAATTGCCTTGGAAATGCATCCCCACCCCCACCCCCACTCCACCAATGCAACCACAATTTTTATTTTTTATTATAGCGGTGAATTTTGACAGCCATAGGTCATGGAGTTCTGAGACATCCTGGATCAATTATTAATGTCTGAGTTTGATTTTAGCCATTTTTACATATGAATAGAGACTAATGTTTCTGTCTTCAGTACAGATGTTTTCCTTGGCTGCTAAAGTAGATTGTTGCTTTCTTATTGCTGCTGTGTTTTATTAAATTGTTACTTTATTTGTTTAAAAGATAGGTTACTTATAGGTGGTTAAGACAAAACTGTGAAGTAATGAGCAAATAAGAAAGCAGATATCTAATTCATGTCATGTATTCCTAGTTATAGTGGGTAGAAAAGGACATAATATAACACGCTAAGAAATGGCTTGTAAACTACATGTTGAACCAAATCTATAAGACAATGTCTCCATATTCATGGATGAGTTGCATCAGAAGATAATTTGAGAATGAAATAAATCTTTCTGCTTCTCATTTATGATGACGTAATTCATACCATTTCCATGGATAATTTTCGTCCTCTTCAAATGAGTGAATGTTTATTGAATTTGAATGAAATCACCCAGGAAAGAGTATACACATGAGTTACTGCAAACTTTTCAAGTAGTTTTGTATCAGTATTAAAATAATTGGAGATATTCCAGAGTAAAGTCAGAATTTGTTTTCTTTAAATATTTGTCTCCTATGAGCTCCATGATACAGAAAATCCTGCCTTATCTTTATATTACAAACCGTATGCTCAGTACCTGCCGTATTGTATACTCTCAGTAAATGAAAAGTAAAAGAATTAATGAATATGAATATATCTGGAAGAAAAGTACTAAAAAAGTCTCTTTTTGAGCTTTCACACTTTCACAAAAGCTAATTGTGCCTTTACAGATCTGGATTAAAGATAAGGAATTAATTCATCTGTTGGAAAACCATCTCTTTATGATGTTTCTTTGCATTTTCTTCTAGAGTAAACACCGAACATAAGTATTTACTAAGCAAAAGATTAAAAGATAGAGGATAAAGCCAATGAGATACGTAAAATTTACATAGATAAGACTTGCTCTATGTAGATGAAATGCTGGAGCTTTTTACATTATTTAGACGTAAGATTGATGTAAGTTGCTTCCTTTAAAAATTCTTGGGTATGTCAGCCAAATATAGCATAGTATTTGGTGTAAGAACTGGGTGATTTAAAATAATATCAACTCACAATTCATCTTTTGAAATATTATTTGGCCATTTTTTTATTGCAGGGTCAGTAATTTTCAATTTATTTGGAATACGATCTTTGAGAGCACACACACACAGATTCTATTTAAGTATATGTACTTATACAAGTATATTTGATTACATAGCTACACTATAGCTTTATTTCAGTTTACATTTACACTGCAAATGAGTGTAACTCAATAATCTATGCCTTCCATTTCTGTAACACAGTATTTATAAACCCTCGTGATATAAGTAGCTCCAAAACAAGGCCATATTATAAAATAGTTTTTGGATTACTGGAAAACTTTCAATTAGCACAACTACAGTGCAAAATTTAATGTATTGTATTTTAATTTATTGAATATAAAGGAATAAGGATGGTATAGCTTGAAGCACCTGGTTACTTCACGTAACCACGTCCTATTCCTCATATGTTTTAGTTAAGCATTCATTCAGTATATGCATATGGTTCCTTAAAATGTATTTTAAGTCAATTTTACTGTGGTATAATTTACGTACAATGAAATGCACCTATTTTAAACATACAGTTTGATTAGTTTCATTGTATTCATACACTTATGTACCCACCATCACAATAATGATATAGAAAATTTCTATCACTCTCAGAAGTTCCATTGGGCCACTAACTACTTAATGCCCCAGCCAAGTCCTGGTGCAACCAAAACTATATGCTTGCTTCCTATCATTATAGATTAGATCTGCCTGTTCTAGAATTTTGTATCAATGGAGTGATAAAGTATATACTTTTTTGAATTTGACTACTTTTACTTAGCACAATGATTTTGAGAGTAATCCATGTGTTGTACATATCAATAGATTGTTCTTATTGCTGAGTAATATTCCATTCAATGGTACTCCTTGTACCACAATTGTGAATTGTATCATACTTTGTGAATCATTTCACCTGGTGATGGACACCTGTATTATTTCTAGGTTTTGGCTATTATGAACTAAGCTTCTCTGAACATATTCATGTACAAGATTCTGTGTGGTTTACCCATATCTCTTGGGTAAATATTTAAGAATGGAATTGTTGGGCTGTATGGTAAGTATATGCTTTACTTTATAAAGTAGTACAAAACTATTTCCCAAATAATTTGTGCCATTTTACAATCCCATCAGCAATTTAAGAAAGTTTCAATTGCTCCATATCTTCATCAATACTTGCTTTTGTCATTCCTTTTAGTCTCATTGTGTTTTTGTCATTTTCCTGATGAGTAATGATGATGGCATCTTTTCATGTGCCATTTGTCGTTTGTGCATCTTCCTTTGTGAGCTATCCGTTCAAACACTTTCCCATTTAAAAATTTTTGCTTGAATTACTATTATCGAGTTTTACAAGTTCTTTATATATTCTGGTGCGAACTTGTTTGTCAGATACTGGCATCAAAAATATATTTTTTTTTACTCTGTGGCTTATCATGATCTTAATGGTTTCTTTGGAAGACTTCAATATATAATTTTTCATTTTTTTATTGATACTTTATGTTGCACTACTTATGTAAATTTTGTCTCTTCTGAAGATTTTCTTCTATATATTATTTTAAAAGCTTTGTATTTTTAGATTTCATGCTTAAATCAATGATATGTTTCAAGTTCCTTTTTGGTCTGTGATGTGAGACAAAACCTGAAATTTATTTTTTACACATTGATGTCCAGTTGTTCCAGGACTATTTGTTGTAAAATCTGTTCATTATCTCATTGGATTATCTTGCCACATTTATAAAAAATTAGTTGACCTAGTAAAGAAGTGTCCGTTTCTGGACTGCATTCTATTCCATTGATGTCTAGCAATACCTCCTTGTCACATTACTGTGATTTCACAGCAAATCTTAAAATCTAGTAAAAGTTGTGAAATTTCAGAATTATCATTTGGCTTTCCCTATACATTTTAGAATCAGCTTATCGATTTCTCTAACAGGTCTGATAGGGTTTTGATTAAGAGTACATTGAATCTATAGGTCAGTTAGCAAAGAACTTCCATCTTAACAATATTGAGTCTTCTAATCCATGAAAACCTGTCTTTAGATATCTTTAAATTCTATCATCAATACCATGTCATTTTCAGTTTACAAGTCATGCACGTTTTAAAATTTATCATAAATATTTGTTTTATGAAATATGAAATTTAGACATTTTTATTTTCTGTTTGTTGATAATTAACATAATTGCAATTGATTTATATTTTTTGTTTCAGAAGAATCCTAGTTTTTCAATCTTGAAGTATCTGTAATCTAATTACATGTTCACATGCTGGCATCAACTAAATGAATCAAAAGGGATATTCAGTTGCAAGGGGGAATTGAAAATAATATGTGCAGAATAATAAAATTCAAAAATTGACCTTTTTTTAGTTAATTGGTGAAGTGATTTGCACTAAGAGGTTGCCAATAGATATTTTTCCAGCATTTTAGTACATATTTTGAAGATATGGCTGTTTGCTAGTATAAACACCTTTACAAAGCCTTTTTATGAAATTAAAATACAATATAAAATTATTTCATATTAAATATTTATATTCATTTTTTAAATTAAATTTTTTATTTTAATGGAATTAGAGTACAAGTGCAGTTGTGTTACATGGATATACTATATAGTGGTGAAATCTGGGCTTTTAATGTACCCAACACCCAAATAATGTATGTTGTACCCAACAAGTGGTATTTTACCCCTTATCCCCCTCTTACCATCTGGAGTCTTCAATGTCTATTATTCCATTTTGTATGTCTGTGTGCACCCACTGCTTAGCTCCCATGTATAAGTAAGAACATGTATTCTTTACTTTTTGTTTCTGAGTCATTTAATGTAGGATAATGACTTTCAGTTCCATCCATGTTGCTGTAGAAGACATGATTTCATTCATTTTTTATGGATGAGTAGTATTCCTTGATTTACATATATCACATTTTTAATTCAATCACGCACTGGTGGACAATTAGGTTGGTTTCCATGACTTTGCTATTGTGAATAGTGCTGTGATAAAACATGAGTGCATATGTCTTTGTAATATAATGACTTATTTTCCTTGGGTAGATACCCAGTAATGGGATTGCTGGATCAAAGGGTAACTCTACTTTTAGTTCTTTGAGAAATCTCCATACTATTTTCCATAGAGGTACTGATTTACATTCCCACCAACAGCGTATAAGTGCTCCAATTTCTCGGCAGGCTTGCCAGCATCTGTTGTTTCTTGACTTTTTAATAAAAGCCATACTGATTGGTGTAAAATGGTATCTCATTGTGAATTTAATGTGTATTTCTCTGATGATGAGGGTTGATGAGCATTTTTTTCATACATTTGTTGTCCACTTGTATGTCCTCTTTCAAAGAATGTCTGTTCATTTCATTTGTCCACTTTTTAATGGTTTTTTTTTTCTTTCTTGAGTTGTTTGCATTCCTTCTAGATTCTGGATCTTAGCTCTTTGTGATATGCATTGTTTGCAAATATTTTCTCCCATTCTGTAGGTTGTCTCTTTACTCTCTTTAGTATCTCTTTTCCTGCGCAGGAGCTTTTCAGTTTAATTAAGTCTCATTTAACTATTTTTGTTTTTCTTGAGCCCCGGAGTTTGAGGCTGCAGTGAGCTATGATTTTTACATATTGCAACCTTTCTAAATTCACTTATTCGTCCTAATAATGTTTTGTAGATTCCTTAGGATTTTCTATGTACTTAATCACGTTGTCTGAGAATAAAGATGGCTTTGTTTCATCCTTTCCAATTCTCATGTCTTTGATTTCTTTTTCTTTTCTTATTCACTCTGGTTCTGATCTTAGAAAGAAGCATTCAGCCTTTTATCATTAAGTATTTTGCTAGTAATTGATAGGCTTTTCTTAAATGCTCCCTTTTTCAAAGTTAGGAAGTTCCCTTTTATTATTAGTTTATTAGGAGGTTTTATTTTAGTTTAGTTTGTTTTGTTTTAAATTGTGAATGACTGTCAAATTTTATCAAATTTTTTCCCAATTTATGGAGATAATTCTATATATTTTTAATATTTTTTCTGTTATAGTAAATTATGACATTCATTTAAAATTTTAAACAAGTCTCAAAATCCCATGATAATTTCCTCTCAGTCATGATATTTGATCTTTTAAATATAAAACTGGATTCTGTTTGCCAATATCTTCTAATTTTTTTTTTCTGTGTTCATGAGACATATTGGCCTGGTGTTTTCTTATCATATCTTTGCCTGACTTTAGTCTTAGACTATTGATGGCCTCTTTCAATAATTTCTGAAAGTATTTGAATGTGGTTGGTTTGTTGTTCTTACATATTTAATGGAATTCACTAGTGAGAGTATATGGTCTTGGATTTCCTTTCTGGGGAAAGTTTCAATTTCAAATTCAATTTCTTTAGTAAATCCAGGCCTATGTAGAATTTCTACATCTTCTTATGTTAATTTTGGTAATTTATATCTTTTGAGAAGTTTGTCCATTTCTTAAATATTATAGAACTTATTGGCATAAAACTCATCATACTAATACTCTATTGTACTTTTAATATCTGTAGGATATATTGATATTCATGCTAATTTCTAATATTAGTAATTTATATTGCTCTTTTGCTTTTTCAGCTTATCTAGAGGTTTACCAGTTTTACTAATATTTGTAAAAATTAATAAAAATAGTTTCTGGTTTTATTGATTTTTCTCTATTTGTTTTCTCAGTTATTTAAAAGCAATTTCTCCTCTTGTCATTCTTTCTGTCAGCATATTTTAACTTGCTCTTCTTTTACTTGAAGTAGAAGCTTAGATTGTTTGTTTTAGTTATTTCTTCATTGTTAATAATATAAACATTAAAAACACAAATTTCTTTCGAAGAACCACCTTTGCTAAAACCCACAAATTTTATGTTGTATTTTAATTTTCATTCAGTTAAAAATATCTTCTATTTTCTTTCTTCTTGGATTCATGGTTTTTTAAAAAGTTTATTGTTTAACATCCAAGAATTTGAGTGTTTTCCAAATATTTTTATGTTATTGACTTCTATTTTTTTCTTGTGATCAGAGACATATTCTATATAATTTTAATACTTTTAAAAGTATTGATCCTTATCTTATAATCCATACGCTTTATTTTGGAGCATTCCATGTGCATTTGACAATGATATATATTATGTTGTTGCTGGGTAGAGTGTTCTATAAATGTCAGTGTTCTCTAAATGATACAATTAGAAATTGTATCAATTGTATCAATTTCTAATTAGTTTGAATTCAACCCTGTGGACTTTTCCAAACTCTGTTATATATCTCTTTTTCAGACTCTATTATGTTTCTTAGATTCCTGGGTCTCAGAAGATCAGGAAGAAGGACCATATGTGTTGCTATATCTTATCTAGTTGATTGGTAACATTGTTGAAGTTTTTCCTGTTCTTTATAATTTTTTTTCTATTTGTATAATCTGCAACTATATTTGTGAATATATATTATTTTCATTTCTGCCAGTTTTTGCTACTTATCTTTTGAAGCTCTTTGATCAAGGGCCTACATATTCCAAGTTCTTGTATCTTTTTGATATATTGACTCTTTAATCATGAAATATCCTTCTTCTTTATCTTTGGCAATATTTCTTGTATTAAGGTCTATTTTATCTGATATTTTATAAGTGTAGTCACTGCAATGTTAGGAATAGTGTTTGCATGATATCAATTTGATCCTCTTACTTTTAATCTGTATATTTATATTCCAAGTGGGCTTCTTCTATATAGCATGTAATTTAGTCTTGCTTCTTTTATGCAGTCTAACAATTTTTTCCTATTAATTGGAATATAGACCATTTTTATGTAATGTATTTATTGATATGGATGGACTTAAATTCACCATCTTACTGTATATGTCATTTTAGTATAATCTATTTTCCTTTGAGTATATACCTAGTAATGGGATTGCTGGGTTGAAAGGTCCCTCTGTTTCAAATCCTTTGAACTGTGAAGAGAGATAGTTTGACTTGTTCTTTTCCTATTTGGACGCCTTTCATTTCTTTCTCTTGGCTGATTGCTCTGGCTAAGACTTCCAGTACAATGTTAAATAGTGGAAATCAGGAAGGAGTCCCTCCTCCTTGATTATTTTGGAATAGTTTCAATAGAGTTGGTATCGGTTCTTCTTTTCACATCTGGTAGAATTCAGCTGTGGATTCGTGTGGTCCAGAGCTTTTTGTAATTGGTAGGCTTTTTTTTTTTTTTTTTAAATTACCGACTCGATTTCAGAGCTTGATATTTGTCTATTCAGGGTTTCAGTGTCTTCCCGATTCAATTCTGGAGGCTTTGTGTTTGTGGGAATACATTCATTTTCTTTAGATTTTCTAATTTGTGTACATAGAGTTATTCATAGCATTCTGTGAGGATCTTTTGTTTTTCTGTGGGATCGGTTGTAGTGTCATCTTTGTCTCTTCTGCTGATGCTTATTTGGATTTTCTCTCTTTTTTCTTTGTTAATCTTGCTAGTGGCCTATCAATCTTGTTTACTTTTTTGAAGAACCAATCCTTGGTTTTATTGATCTTTTATATGGATTTTTGTGTCTCAATGTCATTAAGTTCTTCTCTAATTTTAGTTATTTATTTTCTTAGCTTTGGGGCTGTTTTTTTCTTTTCTTTTTCTAGTTCCTTTAGATGAAAAGTTATATTGTTAATTTCAGAGTTTCTGTCTTCTAAATGAAGGCATTTAGTGTCATAAATTTTCCTCTTAACACTGCTTTAGCTGCATCTTCAAATTTTAGTTGCTTTTGCCTCCCTCTCTGAACTGCAATCTCTGACTCATCAATTCAGTGAATCTGCTGTGGTCTGCCTTATTTTCCATTTTTTGCACTGTGATATATGATGTGTTACCAGATAAAAAGTTGAGGTGGTTTTGGGATCATCTTGTTTATTTCCCTTAGGAATCTTAGTCTTGCCATACTCTCTGTTGTCCGATAATACTTTGTTTCATGTATTTTGTCCAGTTTTATGGTTTGTTTACAGCTGGAGCATAAATCTGACACCTATTTATTCATGATTGACAGATGCACGTTTCCTGCATATTATATTTTACTGAAAAAACAATTGACATCTTTGGTAGTTTTTTTCTTTTAAATAGACTCCATGCTGGTTATCTTTCTATTATAATTTTTTTTTCATAATGGAAGTTATACAATAGGCTTATTCTTTAAGATAGGAATAATAGTTTAGACTTTGCCTTTTTCAGTTACAATTACATTCCAATTTTACATCTCCATATCATTTGAATTGGAATTTTAAGTATTCTAGATTCATCAGTAACTCATTCGCAGTCATCTTGGTTACTTCTTTAGGTAGCCAGTCTTGTCACTTTGGAGAAAAGAGGTTCTCAGTTTAGCTCTCTAAGGATATTATTTCCTTACCTTGTCTTACCCTCTAGTTCTCCTGTAAACAAGGGAAGTAGTGACTCCTCAGCTACTTTCAAATACAGTTTGTCTAAACATCTTTACTGCAAAGCTTCTTAAACCATGGTAAAGCCCTCCTGTCTGAGAAATGTTTTGAAATGTTTATGAATGCTGTCCTAGAAACTATTTTCAACACTTGAGAAGTAATTTTACATAAGTGTCTATGGTTTTGGATTTTTATTATCAGCATTCAGGAAGCAGGAAATTTTAAGTTTGAACTGTCAGCAAGTTCTTACTGATACCCCACTGTGGGTAGGGTATATGTCGTTTTAGAATATGTTGCATTTTTCTTTTGTCTTCCACAAAAGCATCTGGCACTCATTGATGAGTGATTTAGACTGAGGTCCCTGGTTTCTCTGCCAGGAATGCATTTTAAGTCTGGTGGGTCTCAGAAGATCAGGAAGAAGGACCATATGTGTTGCTATATCTTATCTACAAAGAGGTAAATCTTGAAGAACAGTGACCTCATTGCTGTCTGAGATGTCCTCCGTTGACTATAACAAACCATTTGGAATTTGAGGGTAAGCTAATGTTGACTTTCAGTGGAAAGGCTCACCCTTACAAGGTAACTAATACTTGGTGGTACTGGAAATGAAGATTACACTTAACATACTTGATTATTTTTAGAAAATATTTTTTTAATTCTATCAATTTCTAACTAGTTTGAATTCAACCCTGTGGACTTTTCCAAACTCTGTTATATGTATCTTTTCAGACTCTATTATGTTTCTTAGATTCCTATGGAACTGCAATATAATAACCTAGATTTATGATAGAACCTCATATAAATCTAAATATCTAAATAAATCACTTCTAGTGGATTCATATGTCCTACCTTTGCACATCCTTAAAGAATTCCAGAACACTTGTCACATACTTACAGATTAGTCAGCAATAGTGTCTGCAGAATGCTGATACTTAAGTTTCAAAATTTGATATCTTTATAATTTTGGTATGAGTCTATACCTGATTCTGTTAGTTAGGTCTTCTATAGATCATGTATTTACTACTGTTAAATTTAGGATCTTCTATCTTTACTCCTTTGATGTAAAGGTCAAACTTCTGTAGAAAGGATAATTGCATACGATCAAAAATTGGGCCAGATGAGATATCTTTACCGTTTTTTATTTAACATATGGTGAGAAATATGTTTTACATTACATCTGAGTACATGAACATACACGTACACATACAACTGAAACATGGCTTTATTAAACTATACTTACCCTTACTATACATGATACACTTGGATATTTTCTTTTCTATTTCATTAAAATTCTGGTCTTGTGTGGATTGATTTCATGACCCACAAAGTTATTGCTGCCAGGAGCTTAAACAACACTTGCCTAGACAACATTTAAGGTTCTTTATAATCCTGAGATGCTGTAAGTCTGTGGTAAATGACTTTTTTTTCCTTTTACTTGGCGTAATTTTTTAATTGTGGCAAAATCCACATAACATAAAACTCACCATTTTAGTCATTAAAATGTACAACTCAGTGGCACTTAGTACACTCACAGTGTTGTGAAAACATCGGCACTGGCAGGGTATCTCTGTTTAACTCTTTTCCCCTTAAACTGAATGGAATGAAGGAATCTCTGTTCATTTTTTTAAAGCAAACTCTTTCTAAAAATATCTTTTAATTTTCTTTTTTATTTCTTCTTTCAGCTTTCTCCCACCATTTTCACTTAAATTTAACTGTCCTTATCAGGGTCTAAAAGAGTTCCAAATATGCTTGTAAGTACATTGTGGAAAGAAACAGACTAGTATATAGGCATCTGCACAAATCTGTGGTGAAACAAGCAGGGCATAAAGCGTAAGACTAGACATGGTGTGTCTGTAGAGAATTCTGCGGGGAGAGCCTCATGCACTCATAATGCAGCTTAGGAAGCATGAAGAAATGTGTCTGAGGAAAGGAATCCTTTCTTAATTTTAATTCATTCACCATACATGAAGGGAATCAAGACATATTCTAGTACTTACGATGAGTCTCCTCTTAGAGAAAAACTAAAACTAAACCCACTTTTCTTTATAATAGCTAGTCTTCAGTAACCTCGTCTGAGACTTCGACAAATTTTCCTAGAAACTAAACACCCTTGTTAAGAAATTGGTGTCAAAACATAATCTCATCTTGGTTTACGTGATGGCAAATGCTGGTGGATTAGGCCATCTGATGAGTTTGGAAATGCACTGTTTTATGTAATCCTCAACAGTACACCAAATTATGTTTTTACTTATTCTATTGCTGTGTGTTAATATTGTATTAAATACTAGACATGGTATGTAAGTACTTGATGGTTCTGATTTCCTTTTCTTTTTGGCAAATATAGGCAAAAATGCTTATTATTTTACTTCCATCTGTAGACTGCTTACTCTATTACTTATGGTAATAAGTAAAGATTTGGTTTCTATAGTTTTCTTTTTATTGAAATGTCACACTTTATTTTAACTTGAAGACTGATGTTGTGCTGTGTCTCAAAAGAAAAAAAGCTTAACAAAAGACAGTGATTTTTATTGTAATAATTCTGAGAAAACCCATATAAATAGCAACTATTTTTGCTTTTGCTTTGCACTATTCATCATATATGACAGGCCGGTTCAAATAATTATTATCAAATCATTCTGTTTCAAAAAGTAATGGGACTACATGTATTTGAAAAGAAAAATTAGCATTCTTTCCCATGGAAGGGCATTGAGGCTGCACTTTAGTGCCTTCTGGATGCAAAGTAGTTTTTCATTTGTTTCTTCTAGATAGACTCAAAGTTCTTGGCTTATAAAACTGACCTAATGTCATAAATTTAACTTGCTTTTCAGAATATTACTTCTGCAGAAGATGGACTCATTTTTGTTGCCTGCAAAAATCATTAGATGAATAATTTCTGTTTGGAATGTGATGTTTGTTACAGGCTCTTCTGGGAGGTCTAGGCCATTTTTTATAAGACAAAAACAAGAACTTGAGAGCACTTGCTAGCTGATGATGTCCTCTGCTTTAATCTTCTGCATCCTTCTAGGAATTCTGAGCTGAGCATATCCCACCATGATTTTCATAAAATTCCCTTTCAATTGGCCATGCCAGAGTCCTCATCTCCTCTGGAAGTTTTTGCCAAACTGACCTCATTAAAAATATTTGTCCGGATTATTAAGTCATTGAATATTTAGTATGGGTACTTAAAAATATATAGGGAAGAGTAGAAATTACTTGGTGAAAATATCACTCATAATCCCTCTGCCCAGAAGAAAAGTACTAAATTTTTGACCTAGTTCCTTCTCAGTTTGGCTTTCTTCTGCACTGGCCCACTGATGTACTACTGTTGGGAACTTTGAATGTGATAAAGAAGAATTTTCAGACGTGTTGTAGGAAGATCTTCCCTTATCAGGAGTCAATCAATTTAACATATTTATTTGTCAAAGCAAAACAATACGATATTTTGATACTTCTATTCGTTAAACTACTTTATTCGTTAAACTATTCTATTCATTTGATACTTCTATTCATTAAAATATTGATACTTCTATTCATTAAACAAATGCATATTGAAGCAAATAAGGTACCCAAAGAACAAGCAAACAAGGTTCATAGTTAATTATTTTAAAAAAGGAAAGAATAAGAAGTAAAATCTGAGAGGCATCTGGAGACTTTTCAAAAAATATATGTAAAATCAAGTTAATACAATGTAATACATGGGATTAAGCAATTTGTTTTGGCTTTCATGAATCAGTCAAATAAATTCAAGTAATTTTGGTGAACATTTCACAACATTTTGGTGAATTAGTAACAAATACAGTAGTCCGCCATTATTTGAGAGAGATACGTTCATAACTGAGCAATTTGTTTTGGCTTTTATGAATCATTAAAATAAAATCAAGTTGTAAAAATATCTTAGTGAACTAGCAACAGATGCAGTTATCTCCCCTTATTTGAGAGAGATATGTTCCAAGACCCCCAGTTGATGCCTGAACCCACAGATAGTACTGAACTGTACATATAGTATATTTTTTTCCTTACATATATACTTATGATAAAGTTTAATTTATATATTAGGCACAGTAAAAGACTAGGAACAAGTAATAATAAAATAGAACAATTATAACAATATACTGTAATGAAAGTTATGTGAATGTGGTCTCTCTCTCTCAAAATATCTTATTGTAGTATACTCACTATTGTTGGACCATGGTTGATCATGGGTTATTGAAACTGCAGAAGGTGAAACTTTGGATATGGGGGACTACTAGACTACTGTAGTACGTTCTAGTTTGAAGAGCAGCTTACATGTTTAAAGTAAAAATATCCCTCTGTAGGTCAACCTTTGGCAAGAGTAAGTGCCATGCAATGATGAAGATTGTTCCTCTGCAGAACTCCATGTTTCCATTGCCACAGTTCAGGTAAAGGCCCAGAATTTTGAGTAATCCTGGAAGTTTTCCATCTCTCCCTCTTTCTCCTTAGCATCCACAGCTTTACCACCATCATCTGCCTCAGAATTAGGTCATCCCTCACATGGATCCACATATCCCTTTTTGTAAACTGCCTCCCACTGATTCTTCTCTTCTGAAGCCTTTTCAGTATGCATTTATCCTCATTTCTTCTGTGAATATTCTTTTTATCTTCTAATAATTAAAGTCAAATGTATCTTTGATGGTATTGCTTCTTCTGTAGCCCCCATGTGGTGGCTGTTTTCCTCTCTAACACTGAGCCTTGAGATAGAGGAAGTACCCTCCTTCCTTCTTATTGCTGCTTCCAGAAAATCTTCCCAACCTTCTAGTAATATAAACAAACATCTTGAATCTCTTGTTATCACACTATATCTCCTCTACATTTCTGTTTCTAGTCATCTACACTGCTGGGGAATGAATCTTACTACCATCTATTTTACTCCTTAAAGATTTTAATTTTGAATTACTGCCACTCTCCTATTCCTGTTGAGAAAGCAGTTTTTAAACGAATAAATGATCAGTCCCTGTCATCGAGAAGCTAGGCCATGTTACTTTTTTATTGGATATAAACAGCCTCACAGAATATCAGCCTTAGACTATGAGACTAAAGGGAGACAAAGTAAGACTATTTCATAATTTCGTCTAAGCCCAGACAAAAATAAGGTCAATGCATTTCCCTAGATACAAAAGATCCCTCTTATCTTGACTACTGAAATAAGTAATTTCTACTTCGTTAGCATTGATAACTTTAGCCTTGCTCTAGCATCCTCTTCCTGGAGATAAGATTTGTTGAAATACTTAGTTACAGAATTGTTCCTGCTTCCTGACAGCATTCAAGTCTAGAATAGACTCAGCTTCTTTAGATACCTCTTGAAATCCCTCAATCAAAGTTCAAATCCTGTGAGTGGTTCTTGCTAATACCTTCTTACTGAGATGCTCCATGATTTCCTGTGGTGTGTGTTCTTCCTCACCGCAACAAGATAAAATGCTCACCTGGCTCAAATACGGATGTGTTCCTGTAATCCTTGTTTTGAGGGTATTGACACTGTCAGAACTCTGAGTGATGTCAGCATTAAATTTTAACACCCTGATCCCCCAGTTCTTTATATTATCTTCCACCTTATGGCAGACACTTCATTTTCATGCTCTTTTCCTTATAATTACTAATAACTTTAATCTATTCATAACCTTGATACCATTCATCTCACTCACATTCTGCCTCCTGCTGTGTTTACAGCTCATTTGTCCTAGTTAAATCAAATGCAAAAATTCATTCTATCTTATGAAAATTTTTATTCAGCTAATTTCACCTGTTCACTATCTTTCACCCTGTCTTATCTTCACTTACATCATTTCATGTCTTTATACAGCTAAAATTCCGTGGGCAATCATTGTAATCAGTTCCTTGCACATACCAGCAATTCTGTTACCCCTTCCTACTTTGTCAGACTTACTTGTTTAGACCACCAGTCTAGTTAAATGGCTCCTGCTCCATGCCTACAGCCATCCTGCTGAATGATGTTAGAGAGAAGACAAAACCTGTAGTGACTGCTCTCACTTTACATTCATGACAATTTGTAAGTGGGACATTGATATTACCAGGCATTCCTACTACATTTTCTACATCATCAATTCTCCCCTATTTTCTGAGTGTACTTCTTTCTTTTTCCTTAAAACTCCCAACTTCATTTTTACTCTCAGCCAAGAGTACCAAGCTTCCTATTTCACTAAGAATATTGGAGCAGTATAAAGAGAATTTCCACAAGCTCTCATCATCATTCACTTCCATACAACTGTGTCCGCATTTTTCCTACTGTCCCTCCTATTACTAAAGAACTGTTCATGCTCTTCATTAAGGTCAATCCCTCTCCCAGTGCTTCATATTTCATCCCTTCTGTCTACTCAAGGATATTTTTGCTCCCCCCCCCACATTATTATTATTATTTTTACCTCTACTAGAGCTTTCCTTTAACTATGTAAATGTGCTTTGATTTCTCTCATCTTAAAAACTTTTTCTTGTCCTCACTTTCTGTTAAAATTAATGCTCATTTTACTCTATCCTAATTGTGATGTTTAATTTTATATGTCAATGTGGCTGGGCCACAGTGCCCAGATATTTGTTCAAATATTATTCTAGATGTTTCTGGGTGAGATTTATATATTTACAGATTTTAAGTAAAACAAATTGCCTTCCATATTGTGGGTGAGCCTCCAATCAGTTGAAAGTCAGAATAGAACAAAAGGCTGAAATCTGCCAATAGATAGCCTTTGGGCTACAGCTGCAACATAAGTACTTCATGGTCTCCAGCCTGACTGCCTTTGGACTCTGACCATTAACTCTTTCCTGAGTCTCCAGCCTACTGGCCTCCTCCATCAGATTTTGTTGTTGCCGGAGCCTCCACAATCACAGTAGCCAAATCCTTAAAATAAATCTCTAACTTATTGGTTCTGTTTCTCTGGTGAACCCTAACTAATATGCCATTACAGCAGATTCCTTGCTGGTGATTGATATAAATTGTTTCCAGTGTCTCTACTTCCATTCTCTCTTTTCACCCACTCCAATCAATTTTTCACCCTATAACTTAGTTAAAATTTCTCTTGTCAAGAACAGTAATGACTTCTAATGAACAATAATGGCCAATTTTCATCCTTTGTGGACAGGATAATACCTCTTTTGCTCTCCCCCATTCTAATTCCTGGAATTTGTTAATACGTTGCCTTATATGGCAAAAGTGACTTTGCATATGTGATTAAACTATGGATGGAGAGTATCCTGGATTATCCATGATACTCCAGCATAATCACAGGGATCTTCATATGAGAGAGGCAAGAGGGTAAGTGTTGGAGAAGAAGATGTGACAACAGAAGCTGAGAAGAGATTTTTACATGCCATACTGCTGGCTTTGAAGTCAGAGAAAGAGGCCACAAACCGAGAAATGAAGACAGCTTCTAAAAGGTAGAAAACACAAGGGAATGGATTGTCCTCAAGAGCTTCCAGAAGGAATGCTGCCCTGCCAACACTTCAATTTTAGTGCAGCAACACCCATTTTGGATTTCTGACTTCCAGAACTATGAGATAATAAATCTGTGTGGGTTTAAGTACTAGATCTGTGACAATTTGTTACAATGGTAACAGGAAATTAATAGAAGAAGCATTTGACAAGGCAAATTATTCTCTTCTCTTTAAAAAATATTCTTTATACTTAGCTTCTAGGACAGTAGCTTTTCTTTATTATTCTAGGTGATGCTCCTTTGTATCTTTTTAAAAATAACCTTTTTATTATAGAGTAGTTTTTGGCTTACAAAAAATTTGCAAAGAAGGTATAGAGAGTTTCTACATAGCTATATCCAGTTCCTTCTATTTTAACATCTCACATGAATATTTATCACAATTAATGAACCAATGTTGATATATTATGTTAAAGCAAACTAAATATGGCCTGAGAAGGGCTCCATACTTCTATATTTAAGTCCTTGTGGATGAACTGCAGCCTAACTTAATAGGTAGAGAAGATTGAAAATCTAATTTAGGAGTATGCACCTGTAACAATAGCTGAGTCTTGGGCAATCCTAACAACCATACTTCAACCACTCGTATACTGCCGTGTGTTCAAACTGTGTTCAAACAAGGCAAATGCTGAGCTGTAACCAATCCAGTTGTTTCTGTACCTGACTTCTGATTTCTATACATCACTTCCCACTTTTTGTCTGTAAATTTGTTCTGACCATGAGTCACCACTGGAGTCTCTCTGAATCTGCTCTGATTCTGGGGCCTGTTCAATTCACAAATCGTTCATTGCTCAACTAAACTCCTTTACATTTAATTTGGCTGAAGTGTTTCTTTTAACAATTATAATCCATATTTTCAGGTTTTTATGCAATGCCACATTTTTGTTCTAGGCTCCCATCTAGGATACTGTATTACAGTTAGTCATCATATCTTCTTAGGCTCCTGTTGCTGTAACAGATTTTTGGACTTTCTGTGTCTGATGACCTTGAACAGTTTTGAAGAATATTGGTTAGTATTTGGTAAAATGTTCCTTACTTGGAACTTGTCTGATGTTTTTCTCATGGGGTCATAGGTTTGGGGGTTATGAGTTTTAGGGATTGGGGTTGTGGATTTGGGGGATGCAGACCACAGAGGTAAAGTGCCATTTTCATTGCATCATATTAAGAGTATATGACTCACCACTATTGATGTTAGTCTCTGTCATCTTACTGAGGCACTGTATTATTCAGGGTTCTCTAGAGGACACAGTTAATAGGATATATGTCTATGAAAGGGAGTTTGCTAAAAAGAATTGACTCACATGATCACAAGGTGAAGAAGTCCCATGATAGGCTGTCTGCAAGCTGAGGAGTAAGGAAGCCAGTAGTGGCTCAATCTGAGTCCCAAAACCTCAAAGGCAGGGAAACTGACAGTGCAACCTTTAGTCTGTGGCCGAATGCCCAAGAGCCCCTGGCAAACCACTGGTGTAAGTCCAAGAGTTCAAAAGCCGAAGAACTTGGAGTCTGATGTTCTAGGACAGGAAGCATCCAGCATGGGAGAAAGATGAAGGCTGGAAGACTCAGCAAGTCTGCTCATTCCACCTTCTTCTGCCTGCTTTTTCTAGCCATGCTGGCAGCTGATTGGATGGTGCCCCCTACATTGAGGGAGGGTCTTCCTCTCCCAGTCCACTGACTCAAATGTTAATTTCCTGTGGCAACACCCTCGCAGACATACTCAGGAACAATACTTGGCATCCTTCAATCCAATTAGATTGACATTTACTATTAACCACCACAGGTACGACTTTCCAGATTTCTCCACTATAAAGTTACTTTGCTCCTCCTTTTCATACTTTATTCTTGGGAAGGAAGTCATTATGTACAACCCACACTTAAAGAGTGGGGACTTTTCCCAATAGAATGTCATAGATTTGTATATCCAACACCTTCTCTAACATCTCCACCAGGTATCTGAAATTGAATGTGCCCCAAACCACTATACCCCTCCTCTACACACACACTCTACCCCCACTGACACCGGGGAAATCCTTTTCCTCCTACAGAGTTTACCATCTCATTGAATGGAAACTCCATTGTTCCAGTTGCTTAGGCCCAAAGCTTTGAAGCTATCCTTA
This sequence comes from Macaca thibetana thibetana, assembly GCF_024542745.1. NCBI lineage: Eukaryota > Metazoa > Chordata > Mammalia > Primates > Cercopithecidae > Macaca > Macaca thibetana. The sequence continues at coordinate 82,274,824 of NC_065582.1, read as the reverse complement.
ATTCTTTTCTTTCTCTCAGGCTCCATATCTTATGTGTAAGCATTAGCTCTGCCTTCAAAAGACACACACTATAACCACCCTGATCCAAGACACTACCGTCTCTTACTTGGATTATTGCAATAACTGCCTGACTGGGCATTCTGCTTACACCTTTTCCTTCCTTCAGTCTATTATGAAATCAGCAACCAAAGTGATTCTGTTGAAACATAAATGGACCATATCACTCCTCTTCTAGAAACCTGTCAGTGTCTTGTACTTTCTGTGCCCTCTATCTGAAGTGATCTTTCCTTAGACATATACTTAACTCACTCCCTTGCTGCTTTCAGGTATTTACTCAAAAGACACCATCTTAGTGAGCCTTCTCTGGCCACTGAATATGACATTTTAAATATAGCCTCCCCACTAAAAAACAACTTAAGTTTTTTTTTTTTTTTTTTTTTTTTTTTTTACTGCTTTATTGTTTCTCCTTAACAGTTATCACAATACAGCATATTATTTATGTTACTCATTTGTCCTGCTTATTTCCTGTTTCATCATCTACCACATGAAGGCAGGGATTTTGTTCACTTTGTGTTCCCAGAATCTAAAGCAGTACATAGTACAGAGTAGGTGCTCAGTAAATGTTTGTAAATGAATAAATGAATTAAGAGTTAGATAATTTTTTTTATTTTGCCAAATCATCTCCATCTATTTTCTTATAAATATGTACTGAATTTCTCTTAAATGCTCACCTTAGTAACTTTTTTAATTCACATGATACAAAAATCTAATAATTTTGTATTTTAAGCTGAGTCAGTGATACATATACACGCACCATTTGACCAATACAAATAGTATTATGAGGTGTTACGAAGTTAATTATAACAATTAGTTTTTTCATTTTCTCACTGCCTTTGCTGAGGCCCGGTATTAGTTAATACTCTTATACCTGAGTTAAGTAACTTGATCAAAGAAAGAAAGGCCAAAACTTATTGCCACTTTTAATTGGAAATTTCAAGCAATGCATTAGATTCAGGTATGGCTGAATCCAGGTGTTCATGATGTTACAGGAAACTGTTTCTATAACATCTAAGCTTTGCGTTTCTCTGTTGGCTTCTCAGTCAGGTGTTTTCCATGTTGCAATAAAGATAGCCTCCAGAAGCTCTAAGCTGACATAGTTTTTCATGCTCAAGATCTCTGAAGGTAAGAAAGGTATTTCTTTTCTATTTATGTCCATATAAAACCTTCAAATGGACTTTGATTGATTCTATTTAGTGTTATTCTCATTTCTGGATCAATTACTATGTTAAATGCGATGCAGTATTTTGACTGGCTTAATGGGGTGTCATTCCGATCCCACTGGCAATGGAGGTACAGCCATTATTGGCATCTGTGCCAGATGAAAAGGGCAGTTCTTGAAGGAAAAACTTGAAACAGAAAAAATACCTCTACAAAAACTAAAATATTATTTTTAGCCGTCAATCCTAACACAATGCAAACTGTCAGTGCAGTCTGATTCTTACAGCATTCTTGCTAGTAGTTGAAATACCAAGGCATATTGGGAAGCAAAAATATGCAGAATGGCTATAAGGTACTTGAGAGGACAGAAAATAGTATTGGCAGATTTTCTTTGAAATATTTAGCTCATTTTCTGCAATTAGTTTTAAAATTTTTTCCAATGTTTTGAAAGTTGAAAAGATAATAATAACAAAAGTGATAGTATTCTTGTTGATGCCAGTGTTGTGGACCACTAAACGGTTCTCAGCATCAATAAGTTATAAAAGAAATAATGTGTTTGAGCTTTTGGTTGCATCTTTGAAGTTTTTGCTGTGATTTGTACCTATAGTACATTTGGTAATATGCTCTCCTCTGTTTCCTTTCATGATTCACATAGATTTGCTGATCATGAAGAGCACAATCTATTTTTCCCACTTGTGTATAAATATAAAACACAATGTTGAAAGATGTATTTGTCTACTTTACATAGGCCAGTACAGTGCTGGCACTATAGGCTGCATGAATACCACGTTTCCCCACTTCTTCTCTTTTGTACACAGTGTTACCTGAGGATAAAAAATTGTGGTCTAAAAAATACAACTCCATGTGGCCCTACCCTCTGATAGGTTTTCTCAGCTGCAGCTTCACTGTGTGCATAACCTCACTATGGGGCTCAAGGAAGCTGTTGGACTAGAAGGAGTTCATTGCTGCTGTCCATGGGAAATTGATGTAATGTAGCTACTTTTCATTCCAGGTAACAACCTTTGAAATATAGTAGGTATCCTTAAAAATTTGCAAATAGCCTCCTTCTAGCCATCTCTGCTTATTTCTCATGCTGGACTTCCATGCATAATCATTGGTTTGCTAGAGTGAGACTCAGTCATAGTCATGCCTTGTTTGCTTATGATACTTTCCTTTTGTGTTAATATATAATGCTTTTCATTTTTCCAGTTTTAAAGAGATCAGAGTAGTATTGCAATTGCCAAGCATCTACTATGTATAATTCAAATTGATCAAACTGAGTTAATGTAGATAAGGAAAGACAACATATGTTTTGTATAACTGTCCTGCCATCTCCCCATGTCATCTCTGCCCTCCGAGATGGTAGCTGCTATTCTTCTGTCCTTACAGCCACAATGCTGCATGAGGACACCCTCTTTTGTTTCTGTATTGTTGGGTCAAAAACATGGTTAGGCTGAGTACAGCTGGACCAGAGGCAGGGAGGGAAAAGCAGAGGATTGCAACCCAGGTGATATCGTTTGGCTCTGTGTCCCCACCCAAATCTCATCTCATATTATAATCTCCAGATGTGGAGGAAGGGATATGGTGGGAGGTGGTTGGATCATGGGGGTGGTTGCCCCATGCTGTTCTCGTGATAGTGAGGGAGTGCTCACGAGATCTGATGGTTTAAAAGTGGGATTCCTCTTGCTCTTTCTTCCTCTGCTGACACTTTGTGAAGAAGGTGCTTGCTTCTCCTTTGTCTTCCTCCATGATTGTAAGTTTCTTGAGGCCTCCCAAGACATGTAGAACTGTGAGCCAATTAAACCTCTTTTGTTTATAAATTACCAAATCTTAGGTATTCTTTATAGCAATGTGAAAATGGACTATGACCGGTGTACAAAATCCTTATTCTATCTCAAAATAAAGGCTATCAGTTACTTTAAGTGTGAATGGAGATTACAGTACTGGACTGAGAAGCATGAGGACTGAGAGGCATGTTGGTTCTCTCATTAACTAGCTGTATTACCTCAGGCAAGAACTTTAACGGCTCTAAACTTCAGGGATTTTTGGTAAAATGAGGCATTGTGTTTATAAATAATTTCTGACGTTCTTTCTAGCTTTAAAGTGTTATGCATTTAAGGCACTGCACTTCCTTCATTTATGTTACTGATTTTAGGTTTTCCACATGTTTTTCTACTTTACATTAGATCCAATTTAGGGTATATACAAAACGTGGTGTCAGAAATGTTATTTTGGCACTTCCTATATCCTTTTTATCTTTTCCACTGAAGTGTAATTTTGAATGCCAAACTGAATAATTGTTTTCATAAATGTTATGTATATTTTTCTTAATATTCTGCTTTCCATATGTTTTATACATTTTCTGCATGAAGCAATTTATTTTAATGAGTTTGTTCATTTTGAAATCAAATAGAGCCATAATCTCCAGCACTTTTTTTTTTTTTTTTTCCTGGTCAGCCCAGTCTCTTTAGATGTCCTGAATCATTTTTTTCCAAATTGTATTTTTCTTCATCAACTGAGCCCATATTCAAGAGGAGGGAAGAGAATAATTTTCAGGATGATTCTGAGGTCAATATCAGGAAGTAAACAATTAGTAGCAGCTTTTACAAGAATAGACAATTGCATGAGCCTATTTCATTTGAAGGAAGAATCTGTGGCTGTAAACACAATACTTGGGAATTTTGTGATAACAACTTAGATGAAAAGGAAGACTGAGCTAAATGAATAGACCAGTGGCCTTATTTCACCAGAAAATATGGGCCTCTTTGACAGAGGTTATAGGTGCTAGGATGACCTCATTAGCCACTTCCTGCTGCACGTTGTAAGATCATCATGGCATGTGTCATTCTGGTTAAGAGAAGAACTGCCAAGAATGATTTTAAATAATTTCTGTGTTCATACGTTTAAGTATGCAAAACAGGGCTCATGTTAATAGTAGGGGAGAAATTTCTATGTACAAAGGTTAGATACACAGAAGGATTTGTTCCGAGGAAGCTGAAGTATATCTTTTATTAAATAACTTTCGTAGTAGATCAAACAGTTCTGTTTGGGGGAATAATTCCTTTGACTTGGAAACGACTTGAACCTGATGATCTACGGAGAATGTTTTAGTTTGGTTCTATTATTTCGAAGGTTATTTTCACGCATAATGCTATCTTTTCATTCTGCCTATAGTATTTTATGTTCAATTAATACTTCCATTTTTGCAACTTTGAAGCTTACACACCCACACATCATAAGCTGGTTGAAAACAGCAAGACAGACAAACTCTTAGCTTTTCTTCAAGTTTGTGATATGATGAAGTAGTATTAGGGGAAGATCTCCTTTGATGGGATGTTATTGTTCATGCCAAATTTAAAAATACTCCTTAGAGCTTTTAAGACCATTCCTCATTTAAATGGAATAGCTATAGAAATATTGCTGAATTAAGAAGCAGGGTAGGTGGGTTACTTACATGAATACTAAACTATAAAGAAGAGTACATCATTGATTACTAAAATGTTGTGAAATATGTGCAAAGATATATAAAATATTACTATAACATTTCTAGTGAAAACATGGTTGAATAATAGTTTCATAAGTCATTTGGAGCATGAAATATATTGTCCCTAATCTGCCATTAAAAGAGGGTGGCACCTACTGTAAATCTACTATTTTCTTAGTAGAATGTGCGGTGGGAATAGAGCTTTTGAGATGTTAGAGAATTTGGGAATAGCCACAAGGGAGCTACATTTCTATTCTCTTCCCACACAGTAGTCTGCATCTTCTATAAGTAAATATTTGATTATTTAAAGTATACCAATGTGAAGGAACAGCAAAGTATTATCCTGACTCAGGTGCCCACTGTTTGTGTTATCTTTCTATTCTTCCAATTTGAATACAGGAAAGCCAAATCTTGGCAATGTATTTATACATTTTGGCAGTTGCTTTGTCTTTATTACAAAATACATGATTTTATATATAATTTGGATATTTGTCCCCACCCAAATCTCATGTTGAATATAGTCATGAATGCTGGAAGTGGGGCCTGGTGGGAGGTTAACATGGTTTGGATTTGTGTCCCTACCCATATCTCATGTTGAATTGGAGGAGGGGCCTGGTAGGAGGTAACTGGATCATAGGGGTGGATTTCCCCTTTGCTGTTCTTGTGATAGATGGGTCTGATGGTTTAAAAATATGTGGCACTTTATAAGTTACCCAGCCACAGGTAGTTCTTTATAGCCATGTGAGAATGGACTAATACAGAAAATTGGTACCAAAAGAATGGCACACTGCTATAAAAATGCCTGAAAATGGGGAAGTGACTTTGGAACTGGGAAATGGGCAAAGGTTAATTGACTCACAGTTCCACACGCTGTACAGGAAGCATGGCTGGGAGGTCTCAGGGAACTTACAATCATGGTGGAAGGCAAAGAAGTGAGTCTTCAAATGTTGGAGAAGGAGAGAGACAGAGGGTGAAGGAGGAAGTGCCACACACTTTTTCTTTAGCATTTACTTGCCTGTCCTTAGACTTAGCAAATACATCCTCCTTTCTCTTGAGGTGATTACCTTGTGTTCATTTTGATTCAGTTTGGAACATAATAAATTCCTCTTGGGAAGGGTCAAGATCCATGCTTGCTGCTTTGTTGTATTGCTAGTACTTAGTACATTGTCTGGAACATGCTTGGTGATATTCAGTGCTAGCTAGATGTATATATAAATTATGGGGCTGAACGCTATAGATAAACACAATATTAAATATTGATCATGTATCAGACTTACCCACAAAGCTTTTATTAAATACATACATGATTTTATTCTTTTCCTATCCATTCTGCCCCAGAGTTCTACAGATAACTTTTCACTTTTATTTTACTATCCACCATCATTATTTTACCTTAAACTTCATTTGAGACACCCCTAAGTTCTTTGAGTCATATTTACTTTTCTATGTTTGGAAATAGGGAAAGCAACCATGTTCCTAATGGGAAAAGGCCTGGACTTGGAGTAAGAAGACATGCATTTATGAATTAGTTGTGTTACATTGTACAAGTGTATTTAACTTCTTTGTGTATATGACAGTCTTTGTCATCCCCATATGCCTATAAAAAAAGTGGGTAAAAAGAGTAAGTTACATATGTATCTATATAATTATCTCTCTATATATAAAACTTAATATATATTTTATATAAAACTATATATATATTTGTAATTCATATTCAATTTTATGCATATAACAGATAAATGATATGGACATTTAAAATAATAGCCAGATCTCCAAAAGATATATATTAGATACATTTATTCTGGATTAGATAATAAAATAGGTATGTTAATTAATAATTACTTGTTGCCAAAATTACACTTGAAGATCCCTTGGAATTCCCTGTTTATTAAACCTCTGCTAGGGCAGCATGGAGGGGAAATGTGGAGTTGGAGCCCCCACATAGAGTCCCCACTCGGGCACTGCCTAGTGGAGCTGTGAGAAGAGGGCCACCATCCTCCAGACCCCAGAATCGTAGCTCCAATGATGGCTTGCACCCTGCATGTGGGAAAGTCGCAGGCACTCAATGCTAGGTTGTGAGGGTGGCCTGGAGATGGGCTGTACCCTGCAGAACCACAGCAGCAGAGCTGCGCAATGCCTTGAGAGCCCACCTCTTGCATCAGCATGCCCTGGATATGAGACACGGAGTTAAAGGACATAATTTTGGAGTTTTAAGATTTAATGACTGATCTGGGCTTCAGACTTGCATGGGGACTGTAGCCCCTTTGTTTTGGCCAGCTTCTCCATTTGGAATGGGAGCATTTACCCAATGCCTGTACCCCCATTATATCTTGGAAATAACAGACTTGTTTTTGGTTTCACAGGCTCATAAGCAGAAGGGACTTACTTTGTCTCACATGAGACTTTGGACTGTGAACTTTTGAGTTAATGCTGAAATGAGTTAAGACTAGGGGACTGTTGAGAGTGGATAACTGTGTTTTGCAATATGAGGAGGACCTGAGATTTAGGAGGGACCAGGGGCAGAATAATATGGTTTGGATTTGTGTCTGCCACCCAAATCTCATGTCAAATTGTTGGAGGGGCCTGGTAGGAGGTGATTGGATCACAGGGGTGGACTTCCTCATTGCTATTCTGATAGTGAGTGAGTTATCCTGAGATCTGATGGTTTAAAAGTGTGTGACCCTTCCTCCTTCACTTGCTCTCTCTCTCCTGCTTCGACATGTGAAGACGTGTTCGCTTGCCCTTCACCTTCTGCCAAGATTGTGTTTCTTGAGGCCTCCCAGCCATGCTTCCTGTACAACGTGCAGAACTATGCATCAATTAAAACTATTTCGTTCATGAATTACCCAGTCTCAAGTAGTTCTTTATGGCAGTGTGAGAACAGACTAATACCAGAGGTGTTTGGATCAGGGGAGTAAATTCCTCATGGTTTGCTGCTGTCTTTGTGATAGTGAGTTCTCATGATATCTGGTCATTTAAAAGTGTATGAGACCTTTCCCCCCCTCCCACCACCTCTCTCTCTCTCTCTCCCCCCCCTCTCTCCCTCTCTCTCTCCCCCTCTCCCTCTATCTCCCTCTCTGCTAGCTCCTGCTTTCACCTTGTGATGTAACTGTTTTCTCTTTGTCTTTTGTCATGATTGCAAGCTCCCTGAGGCTTCACCAGAAGCTGAGCAGATGCTTCCCATTCAGCCTGCATAACTGTAAGCAGTAAAACCTGTTTTCTTTATCAATTACCCAGTTTCAGGTATTTCTTTATAGCAATGCAAGGATGGCCCCAGGCGCGCGCACACACACACACACACACACACACACACACACACACTCTCTCTCTCTCTTTCTCTCTCTCTCTGTCTCTCTTATTTATGAAGCTGAACATAGTCAGATTTAACTTCGCCGTTGGAACAGATGGATTTTTCTCCATTTGAGCACCAGATGTGGTGGTTGCTTTGTGTTCTGGGATCTGTTTCAGCCTATTGTGGCAAAGTCTGCATTACAAGAAGCAAAACGGTATCACACGTAGTGCAGGGCACCCATTCACTGAATTATTGAATGAATGGAGGATAGAATAGCCTCTACTACTTAATTTTTTTCTTACCAAACATACCAGATTAATTACCATAATTAGGTAGTTGTTTATGTGCTATATGTTGATACACTTGCATTTATCTTTCTACATTAATATTTGTAAAATCACTTAAAACTGAGGACAGGTTAAATGTAGATTTCAGTATGTCTATTTGCTGTTCTGAGAACCCACATTTTTCGAAGAAACAATGAAGCCACATTGCTCTTCCTGTGGAGCATATGCTCCATTTTGTTCCTTAGCTCAACTACTTGATCTCCAATTTTAATATAAATAAATCATTATTTAACAGAGTGACCTTTATCGATTAAAACACACTGTATTTCAGACCACTATGTCATGTGTGTGTGTTTTTCTTTGTCTGTACATTTTTAAATAGTTTTCTCTAGTCTTCAGGAAATGGGAGATAGTTTTATCTACTACAGTGAAAACTGCCCTAGAACGCAGACTTCTAATTTCCTTCCTTGCCTGTGGGCTTCATGGGGATGGGAACTGAAAGTCAGACAGCTATTCCCTAGGCAGCTGACAAAGCTGAGAGGAGGTTGACTGTGTTCTCATAGTCAATCAACAATACCTACATGTGTTTTCCATATTGTTCTATGACTTGGTTTGGACTTTCACATGCAAGGTTCCCACATCAGAAAAAAAAATTTTGATAGCTTTTGCTCTGAACTCTTGCTTCATAGAACTGCCAATTTGAGGCAGCTGGGGATTACATAGAGAGATAGTTTAGTTGCATGTGGATTCTTTTTCTTTTTCTTTCTTTCCTTTCCCTCAACTTCACAGCATTGTTTCTTTTGGCTAATCTGGTGGATTCCTGGAAAGTTTATGGGACTTGTGGGAGTGCTTTGCCCTGAAGCAAACTTAGTTCAGCTTCCTTGTTAAGGCACATTGGTCCTGGCCTCTTGTGGAGTGGGTCTGTTTTGGCCCCTTAGGGAAGGGAGTATCCTGTCTTTCTTAATAATGAAGCAAAAAGATGACTCCAAAAGAGAATTGGCAACATCCAGAGAGGATGTAGTCCAGCTCCCCTCCAATATGTGCACCTCATCCTAAGCAAACTTGTGAAGTCCCTCATCAGTCTTTAATATAGTTAAGCAAATATTTTGCTTTATTCTGTCTTATTTTATAACAATATGTGAGCAGTTAACCAAAGTCAAAAGAGTAATGCAACTTCTATGAATCCTGCAGAACTGATGTATACATTACATGAAAATCCCTTGGAATTTTCAGTTTGTTCAACATCCATGGTTCAGCATTCATTTACCAATACCATATAATTGTTTTTCAAATCAGTGTGTTCTACCTTATCAACAAACTCCACAAAACAAAAGATTAGGCCAACCCTGGAAAGTTTCAAGGATTAAATGTGAGACTGACTGTGAAAAATATTTGTTTAAATGCTGAACCAGTGGACAAATTAATTTTCTTGTCATCATTTGAGATTATGTCATTTAAGATTGTCAGTGCTTTGGGAATGAAACTGAGGGGCCTGGGATAGTATCCTGAAAAGCAAGGGCAATAGGAAGTCTTGGGGAAATGGAACAGAGCAGAGCATGGTGTTTAGGTACGTAGACTCTGGGGCCAGACTTATGTGGGTATCAATCTCACATCTTTTTTTGACAAGTTATGCAACCTCACTATGCTTCAATTTTCTCATCAGTAATATGTAGATAATAGTGCTTAGCATATTGGGTTGTTATGGTGATCAAATTAGTATATTTGGTATAGCACTTAGAACATTCCTGGGACAACATAAGAATGATATTTTTAATTTCATAAATACTTATGTTTATTTCTTAGTGTTGCTACAACAAAGTATCACCAACTGGGTGGCTTAAAACAACAGAAATCCATTCTCTCATTCTGCAGGCTAGATGCCTAAATGAAGGTGTCGGTAGAGTTAGTTCCTTCTGCATGCTCTGTGGGAAAATCTGTTCCATGCCCCTCTCTTTGCTCCGATGTTAACAGCAATGCTTGATAATCCTTGGCTTGTAGATACATTCTTGTAGTCTCTGCCTCTGTTATCACAGGGTATTCCCAGGTGTGTCTCTTTTCTTCTTACAAGAAAACCAGTTGTATTGGATTAAGGGCCTACTTTAATATGATCTCATCTTAACTAATTACATCTGCAATAATTCTATTTTCAAATAAGATCACATTCTGAGGTACTGGGGGTTAGGACATCAACATATTGTTTCTGGGGGACACAGTTCAAACCAGAACAGTACTACAAATTAAAAAAAAATACAGGCTTATCTAGTCTGTGTTAAATAACTTAATATACCATTGATATCTTTAACATCATACGGTGTGTCAGTTTCTGGATATCTGAATTTCAGAGGAGATACGCATCTATCTCATCCCTACAGCATCCTTTCTTCTCCTAGAGACAAGAAAATTCAGCGACAGCTATAGTTGGTTTTATAGCCCTAGACCCTCCACATCATTAGCCAAAGCCAGTGTCTTCACTGAGGTGTTCATGTAGTAAAGCTGCTTCTCCCCTTATGCCCCACATACACACTTGATTCCAAATGTCCCGGTCCCTTATTTAGCCAATGCCAGTAGCCTCATGTCCTCCAATCTTTTGTTTTGTTTTTTTCCCACAACTAGGCTTTCTTGGGGGCCAGTTGCCATCTTTTGAATTAAATCCAAAGCTAAAATTCACAGCAGTTTAATATAGTAGTTATGGTGACACTGGAGCCCGTTAAACTTAGGTTTGTGTTCCAGTTCTGCCATTTACTGGCTAGGTACCTTAGACATATTACTGTTCCTGTCTGAGCTTCAGTTTCCTCATGTATAAAATTGGAGATAATAATGTTTACATAGAACAACACCCGATCTGCAATAGACACTTGGTAAATGTTTGTCAATGAATAAGTGTATGAATAAAGCAATGAATCAACAGGGTTGTCGAGAACATTAAACAAGATAATGAATGCACATGGCTTGGTACATGGCAAGTAGTCAATAAATGGCGGCTCTTTCCTTCTTGTCTCCTCAATCCAAATTCCATTTTTAATTGTCTATATCTGTCATAGTTCTAACATTCCAGGTTTGAAATAAATTGGTAATCTGTATCCCTCTACTGATCTAGCTAATCACCATGTTTTATCAGATTTTTACTTGACATATCTACAGAGGCCAATCTTTCCATAAGAGTTATGATGACTTTGGAAACAACCCCCTCCTGCCCTCCTCCTGGCATCATATCTGGATGACAACAGCCTCCTGAGTATTTTCTTATCTCCAGTATCTTCTTTATTTAACCCATCCTGCCACCCTTAATTATCTTTTCCACCACCTGAGCTATACCAGTCCTACTTTCGATGGGCTCTACTTTGGTAACTTAGTCTTATTGATAAGACCTATATGAGAATACTAGCCACTTTCCTCTCTCTTCCTTTTAAACTGGAAGACCAAAGAATGTGTGGATGCTTAATTATCTTCTGATTCATTTGGACCTTTTACAACATGCCATGATGTGACTTTGGTAGCAGTGTTCAAAAGACTAATATATTCCTGGAATTTTGATAGTGTTTATTTAACTCAGAATTTGTCCAGGCTTTCAGATTTTTTTCCTGAGGTTATTGTTAGTGATACTTGCTTCTTTAGTGCTTTAAGTTTTAAAACTGTACATTGTTTTGGTATGATGAAAGATACCAAGATTTCCACCCCATGTGAATTTGGCCAAATTGAGTTTTGACCTATGTGTCTAGAACTCAGGCTACAGAAGAACAATGACTCTATTTATAAAGAGCAGGATGCCGTCTTTCATGAAGATGTAGCTCCTTGTAGTAGAAGTCAGCCAACTTGTGCCCCCAAAACACCTCATACTTTAGGTTAGTAAAGAAGAGTATATTTCTATAAATAAATTATATCTGCCTTAGGTGATTTAACTTTTGAAGAACCAAAAGGTTTTCTTCCAGAGCATGGACATATGAATAACTTAAAGGTGGTCATGGTCTACCTAGTCAAAACCTTGATCAAAAAGGTCACTAACTGAAATAGCTATAAGGGTTCTTTGTTCACCTGAAGCTTTTTCTGTTTAACCAAGGTGCTTTCTTTCAAACCTAGAGTCATGTCTACTTTAGTCAATAAGTTAGTCTTTTCCACTCCATGGAAAAGACATTCCTCAGTTCCCAGTTTTGCTAAAAGTGATAAGAGTATCTGGAGTATGGAAAAGGCTAAATGACATCATTCTCACTAGAATTACTGGTAATGAAAGAAGATTTAGGTTATGACCATATAAAATTAACAGATCTAGCCAAAACTTAAATTGTAATTCAGTCTTGTGAGTTAGTCCTCTATAAATGAGCTCCTCCAAAATAAATCAGTGCATTTCCTGGTTTCGAGCAACAGAACTTACCACTTCTACCTCTAGTTTATTCCATTGAAAAGTTTGGTCTTAACTACCAACTATTGGCATGATCTTGGGAAAGTCACTCACCATCGCTGGGCTTTAATTTCCTCACTGTAAAGTTAGGAATTTGGAGTTATTGGTAGATCAACTCCAAAGATATATAAAGTTGAAATTTTTGTTTGTTTGTTTCTGAGATGCAGTCTCACTCTGTCATCCAGGCTGGAGTGTAGTTGGCATGATCTCGGCTCACTGAAACCTCTGCCTTCTGGGTTCAAGCAATTCTCCTGCCTCAGCCTCCCAAGTAGCTGGGATTACAAGTGCCTGCCACCATCCCTGGCTCATTTTTGTATTTTTAGTAGAGACTGGGTCTTGCCATGTTGGCCATGCTGGTGTCGAACTCCTGACCTCAAGTGATTTGCCTGCCTTGGGCTCCCAAATTGCTGGGATTACAGGCATGAGCCACCATGCCCCACCATAAAGTTGAAATATTTTTGGAATAGAATATTGTAACTCTTCATGGCATAGCTAAAAGTCTTCTTGAAATAGCCTGCTATAAAGCATGTGATATTATCTTACTATTATGTTTAAAAATCTTTCAATGATTCCCCATCACAATCATAGTGAAAAGAGAAGTCCTGTTAATATAAAGGCACTCCACAATTTGGTTCCCAGGGAGCTCTCTGATGTCCTTTCTATGCCCATAACTGTTTCTCACTTAGTCCAGCTACACTGGTCTCCTTGGTGTCACTGAACACACCACATACTTCACCCTCAGGGCCTTTGCAGTTATCTTTCCTAGGACTCTATTTTCTTAGCCATCTACCTTGCTCACTCCCTGACCTATTTCAGTGTTGAATCAAATGCCACTTTCTTAACAAGCTATTCCTTGCTCTTCTGCCTAAATGTTTCCCCTCACACTTCCGAGCCTTAGTCCCTGCTTTATTATTCTTCTTATTAACTAATCTAACATACATGATATATAACATACTATATAATTTATTTTCTATCTCTATTAACCAGAATATAAGGTTTTTTTCCTTTTCCTTATTTTGTTCACTGCTCACTCCAAATTTGTGAAAGAATGATGAAAAGAATGAAGAATAGAAATGTATTCTGCTGGAAGACAGATGAGAGTCTAATGAACTTCTTGATTCTGATTCAATATGTTATCCATTTGTGGATATAGTCCCTGTCTTTTCTTGACCACTGAGTAATTATTCACATGAGAACATATAACACTCCATGTGGATTTTGACTCTGGGGACTGAAAATACTCTTTAATCACTGTGCAAATAAATGCCAATCATCTGTTATGCAATGACAACTAATTCATTATGTATAGATGCAAACCATTCCATTTTAATTTAACTAAATTTAGCACTTTTCTTCCTCTCAAAATCCATGCCTCCCTGCCTGCCCTCACTCTCCCTCTTTTAGAAATTGTATTTCAAATAGATTTCTGCTAGAGTGTTTTGGAAAAATATTTAGTTACTTTAAGTTCACTGTCATAAAAATTATCTGGGGCTCCAGTACGATCAAGTCAGCTTCATCGCTGGGATGCAAGGCCGGTTCAATATATGCAAATCAATAAATATAATCCATCACATAAACAGAAACAATGACAAAACCCACATGATTATCTCAATAGATGCAGAAAAGGCCTTTGATAAAATTCAATGCCCCTTCATGCTAAAAAACTCTCAATAAACTAGGTAGTGATGGAACATATCTCAAAATAATAAGAGCTATTTATGACAGATCCACAGCCAATATCATACTGAATGGGCAAAAATTGGAAGCATTCCCTTTGAAAACCGGCACAAGACAATGATGCCCTCTCTCACCACTCCTGTTCAACAAAGTATTGGAAGTTCTGGCCAGGGAAATCAGGCAAGAGAAAGTAATAAAGCATATTCAAATAGGAAGAGAGAAAGTCAAATTATCTCTGGTTGCAGATGACATGATTGTATATTTAGAAAACCCCATCATCTCAGCCCCAAATTTCCTTAACCTGATAAGCAAATTCAGCAGTCTCAGGATACAAAATCAATGTGCAAATGTCACAAGCATTCCTATATACCATAATAGACAGACAGCCAAACCATGAGTGAACTCCCATTCACAATTGCTGCAAAGAGAATAAAATACCCAGGAATACAACTTACAAGGGATATGAAGGTCCTCTTCAAGGAGAACTACTGCTCAAGGAAATAAGAGAGGACACAGACAAATGGAAAAACATTCCATGCTCATGGATAGGAAGAATCAATATCATGAAAATGGCCATGCTATCCAAAGTAACACAGATTCAATGCTATCCCCATCAAGCTACCATTGAGGTTCTTCACAGAATTAGAAAAAACTACTTTAAATTTCCTATGGAAGCAAAAAATAGCCTGCATAGCCAAGACAATCCTAAGCAAAAAGAACAAAGCTGGAGGCATCACGCTACCTGACTTCAAGGCTACAGTGGCCAAAACAGCATGGTACTGGTACCAAAACAGATATATAGATTACCGGAACAGAACAGAGGCCTCAGAAATAATGCCACACGTCTACAACCATCTGATCTTTGTCAAGTCTGACAAAAACAAGAAATTTTTGGGGAAAGGATTCTCTATTTAATAAATGGTATTGGGAAAACTGGCTAGCCATATGCAGAAAACTGATACTGGACCCCTTCCTTACACCTTATACAAAACTTAACTCAAGAGGGATTAAAGACTTAAACGTAAGACCTAAAACCATAAAAACCCTAGAAGAAAACCTACGCAATACCATTCAGGACATAGGCATGGGCAAAGACTTCATGACTAAAACAACAAAAGCAATGGCATCAAAACCCCAAATTGGCAAATGGGATCTAATTAAACTAAAGAGCTTCTGCACAGCAAAACTATCATCAGAGTGAACAGGCAAACTACAGAATGGGAGAAAATTTTTGCAATCTATCTATCTGACAAAGGGCTAATAACCAGAATCTACAAAGAATTTAAACAAATTTACAAGAAAAAAACAAACGACCCCATCACAAACTGGGCAAAGGATAGGAACAGGCACTTCTCAAAAGAAGATATTTATATGGCCAACAAACACTTGAAAAAAAGCTCATCACTGGTCACTAGAGAAATGCAAATCAAAACCACAATGAGACACCATCTCACACCAGTTAGAATGGTGATCATTGAAAAGTCAGGAAACAACAGATACTGGAGAGGATGTGGAGAAATACTAATGCTTTTACACTGTTCGTGGGAGTGTAAATTAGTTCAACCATTGTGGAAGACAGTGTGGCAATACCTTGAAGATCTAGAACCAGAAATACCATTTGACCCAGCAATCCCATTACTGAGTATATACCCAAAGGGTTATAAATCATTCTACTATAAAGACAAATGCACTCATATGTTTATTGTAGCACTGTTCACAATAGCAAAGACTTGGAACCAACCTAAATGCCCATCAATGATAGATTGGATAAAGAAAATGTGACACATATACACTGTGGAATACTATGCAGCCATAAAAAAAGGATGAGTTCATATCCTTCGCAGGGCCATGGATGAAGCTGGAAACCATCATTCTCAGCAAACTAACACAAGAACAGAAAATCAAACATCTCATATTCTCACTCATAAGTGGGAGCTGAACAATGAGAACACATGGACACAGGGAGGGGAACATCACACATTGTGGCCTGTTGGGTGATGGGGGCCTGGGGGAGGGATAGCATTAGAAGAAATACATAATGTAGATGGCAGGTTGATGGGTGCAGCAAACCACCATGGCACGTGTATACCTACATAACAAAACTGTACGCTCTGCATATGTACCCCAGAACTTAAAGTACAATTAAAAAAATTATCTGGGGCAAAAATTCTCAAAACCTTAATCTATTTAGTTTAAACAAAGTTAATCAGTTAAGGTCCATATGATATTGTAGCCAATTTTAGGATAAAAATGATGAGATTATTTACCTCTGACCTTGTGTGCCTCACAGAAACTGTCACTCACTCACTCTGTGTAACTATATCTAACATAACCCAAAAAGCAAACAGTCCCTTTAGTTACACTAAAGTTTCCAGAACAGAAAATACAGACGGCTTATGAAAAGCTCATATGGTAAGTGAGAGGACCTGAGTTTTGTTATTTATATTAGACTATGTCGATCTCATTATATTCTTTCTAAAATGTAAATCTGCTATAAAGGATAATGAGTCTAGCTTGTTATTCACTAGACTTGCTTCTTCCACAATTTTTCTTGAAGAACTGATGTCCAGTCTTCACGATTCCAGCCAGCAAACTATGCCAGTTATGCTGCGTCAGCAGGGACAATTTGTGGCCTTCTTAAAGAGGCTGCAGATGAATTACTGGTTTTAGTCACTAGTTGATTAGCTTGATGACATGAACATCAAAATGTTTATTCCTTCTGTTCATTTTCATTTTTTATAGTTTATGTATTCTTGGTATTCTCTTTCTTCTTCTGTGATGTTCTGTTAAAAAAATGCTTACAATCCCAAGGCATTTATTGGTGTACAGCCTGACTCAGCATGTTCTTAGACATGCATGGTATTTGACAAATAATTTGGGATTTTAAGGCAAACGTAGAGATGCCTAAGATTGGTTAGATGCTATTGACAGGTGGCAAGCACATTGCTGAAAAGTGTCCTTGATGTACTTAATTAATTCCCATCAGAAGCTAGGTGATCCCTGACTACAGATCTAGTCATCAACCTGCTTGCATTTGAGGTGAGGTATTCATTCACGTAAACTGCAACACTCTCCTTGACCCTCTTACCACCTACGTCTTCCTTGTGAAACAGCAAGGGTTTGGGGATGATCTGGTGTTTTCAACCTGCAAAATTAAGGGTCACAGTTGTGCTTCTTTCCACATCTGTTTCTGTTATTTTCCATGGACCATTTCTCAGTTGCCACCCAAAGAGATGAAGGCAAAGCCCCTGCTCCAAGGGTTTGGACACCAGCACAACGCTGACTGGTGTGTGGTGAGGCCTGTGTGGTTTAGGAAACTGTACTGCTGGTTTGAGCTTTCCCAACAGTGTAAAGTAAAAGAATAAAATAGACAAGGATTTCTATTTGTTTTCTGTAGCTAGGGCCATTTTATTTTGTGACTCATTCATCTGGAAAGTGTTTTTAAAAAGAATTTGCCACCTCATGTGGTCTGGTGTCACTTAGCACCATTCAACATGATGGGCTATATTTGAGGTTTATAGATTTAGAATTATTTATTTCTCATAAAAGTCTAGCTAATTGACATGAATCCAGATGCCAGGAGGAACCAGTTATGAGGTAATGACCAACATTGCTTTCTTGTCAAGTTAGATAGCTTTTGCCTCATTAGCAAGATATTTATATCAAATTTTCACACCTCTCCTCATTTCTCTACATTCCTGCCAAATAGCTACCCGTTTCTTGAGACTCAAACCAAGGGTTGACCTTGAAGCCTTTCCTTGCCAACATTTCCTGTCCAGTAGAAATTACCTCTTTAAACTTTAAGCCCCAAAGTAGACCAAGACATCTCTCTTAGCAGTTAGTCTAATTTGTTTACTCACTTGGCTTTCCTAATTAGACTGGGAACTCTCTTGAGACTTGGCTTTTCTAATTAGACTTGAGAACTCTCTGACCAGCATCATTTTTATCATGTGTGTATGAAACACTATTCTATATGCTATATAGTAGGTTCTCAACAAATGCTGGTTGAATAAAAAAAATTTGAATGAATACACCTAATGTACACATTGTGCATGGAACATGCTATGGTGCTTCAAAACTCTAGTTTGTTTTGTGAGCTTTGGCCTTCAACTGTAATGACTTTCCCTTTTCTCTGCCTGGCAAAAATTTCCTTTTCCTTTATATGTCTGTTTCATAGTCAATTATCCTGTAGAATGTTTCCTGCTGTTCCCAAGAACCCTTCATTAATCCTTTCTATTTGTCCAGAGGTCCACTAGCACTTACCTCACACTAGAGTTATTATTTGTGCATCTGTTGGTCTTGTTCTCTTAATGGTGACCTCCTGGTGGGTGAGGACTCTGAGTAGTTTAGATTTTACCCTATGTGCTCAGTGTAGGCCTGGCTCAGAGATGGTGCTCAATAAGAGTGTCTGTCAGACTCCTAGCCTAGACCCTGATGTTAATCATTTGTGGAAGTGTGAAGACAATACCATACTTTTATAGTCCTCAACACCCAATTTAAAAACTGAGAGACTGAACCAGAACTCTGATTCTCTTCTGGTTTTAGATTTTTGTTTAGTGCAGTATTGCTACTTTTCACTGCCCTGTATTTTGTTCTTGTCTGGATTTGTATGTTTCTTATTTACAGCTTTACTTTTCTTGTCTTTGTCTTATTTATTCATTCAGTTTTTGTTTTCTCCCAGTGTCACCTGAATACATTTAAACCATCAACTACACAATTATGAGTTGAAAGAAGTACTTGTTCGATGTGTGATCTTGGCAAGTTGCTTAATCTTTCCGTAGCTCTGTTTCTTCATCTGTAAAATGAGAATAACAGTATACTCCTCATAGATTTGTTGTAAGGATTCAATTATTGAATATTTGTAAAGCCTTTTGAACTTTGCTTGTCAAATAGTAAACACAATTGAGTGCTTAACACATCTCTGTCCTCCGTTGTCATGATCAGCCAGAAAAATCTGAATGTGCTGCTTTCCAGATTATGCATCCTTGAATTTGACTAATATAGTTATCAGCAAAACTTTCAGGGAATTGTACTACATTTTTATCACACACTCTAAATTATAATCCAAATACTTATTTATTCTAAATACTTATTATTCTAAATACTCTTATACTTTCACAAGTGCCATTCAAAATTTATATATGGTGGAATATTATAAGGTTAATTCCCTAGTAATCTGAAAGGCAGAGTGTAGTTATTATTAATTAATAGTTCTCTAATAAAAGACTTTCATCTTGCCAATTCCATGATACTTTAGAATTACACAGTTTTAAGGGCCAGTATAAAAATGTATTAGAGTCCACAGTATGAAAGGAATAAGAGGATTTTAGAACACAGGTTTGGCTGGATTTATACAGGTCCCCAAAATACTTTTTCCAAATAAGATACAAATTTGCTATGTAACCCTATTATAACATTATCCCAATGACATAAGATATAGTAATGAAAAAGTGTTTTGTTTCAAAACATTTTAATATGTGCTGAGTTTGTCTCTCCTATGCCTGAAGTAGAATATCTTTTTCAAGACTGACCACCCTATTTATGTATAATATGCCTCATTTTATGGGAGCCATTTCTATGTGTTCACTAACAAATGAGATGGTATGTATATAAGTTGGGGTACAGGAGATACAATCATAGCAGATAAAATCTTATACAGGGAAATATAAGCAGTATTTAATTTTTGGAAAAAAAGTTTAGGAAGAAATTATGTTTTCCATTTTCGGGGATTAAATAGCATTCTAGAAAACAGATAGACCATGAAGAGTATGGGAAGAAACAGGAAGGCCTATTTTCTGGTACTAGACCCAGCAGCTGTATAATAGGGTAAGTTATTTGACCTCTTTGGGCTGTGTTCTCCACATTTGTCAAACAATATATGTGAACGGTATTGCTGGTGGAAAAGAAAATTGTAAGGGAAGAGCTCGGGAATCTCAGATGAGAGGGTATTGTGATAGTCTAGGTGAGATTTCATGCATCAAACACAATTCACCACTTTTACAATGTCCCAGCACTCACCTGTTGAGTAGGGATACATTGTTTTATTAGATGATAGAGGAGGAGCTTGGAAGGACCTTTTAGCTCCAGAATTGCCTTTGTCTTCTCAATAAACTGCTTAAAATTCTTCTTTTAAAGACGGTTTCTGTGGTCTTATGTATATTTTGTAGAAAGGTGAAAATGTGACATTAGTAATCTTCTTAATAAGTATCACTCCCTAGTAACCTTCCTAATAAATACCATTCCCTTTCTAGGAGAAACAAGTATAAGTGAATTAAGATGATGAGAAAGGATGCGGTGGGACTTGTGGTGAACAACAGCATGTGGATCCTCCAAATCCTCCTGCAGCCAGTCCCTTACACAAACCAAGAGCTCTGTGGACTTTTATAACAAAAGGGGAAACCCCAGAGTTTTATGCTTAATTTCCTTAATTTTAAAACCCTGTGCGGATTGAGCAAAACATTTGCGGAGCATGTCTGGCTAGTGGACCCCTCTTGGTCATATTGGTCTGCAGCCTATGTCAACGCTGCTGAGATATTGGGCAGAATCTTGACCTCTGCAAACCAGGAGTAGCACATGAGCAAGCAAGATAAACTTTGAGAATGGCAATTTCTCTGAGGAAAGGATTTTCTTCTTGAGAGCCAGCCAGCCTGTGGTGTCTGATTAGTCACATAGAGGAATATGTCAGATAGACTAGTCCAAGTAGAACTTTAATTGAGCCAGGTGCCTGTGGTGGGTTGATTATATTAGTGCTCACTGTGGCCACTCTCCCCTGGGTCCTCGGGCACACTGAGCGACCCCTCTGCTTGTCTCTGTGCAGGTTCTTATTCCATTTCCCCGTAGTAACTATTTGACAACTTCAACATTCTTTCAAGCCCTTTTACTTTCACTGTCCTCGTCTCTGTTAAAACATGAATGTATTCTTCCTCTTGGTGAAAACCAAGGCTAGCAATTATGAACTTCTTTATTCTGGACTCCCACTATTCAAATAAAGTGACATTTGCCTTTGCTATCACTTCTTTTCTCCAGTCTCAGAAAAACCGAAGCTTTTTTTTTTTTTTTTTTTTTTTTTTTTTTGGTCTGTTCATGGTCAGTTCTACAGCTTTTGAGCTGGTCCCTTTTCGTCTCTTATAGAATCACCATCAGCCATTCCCTTTTCTGTATTTTGAATCCACAACCTAACCCCCACCTCTACCGGCCGTTCCATATGTGTGTGTATGTGCGCCTCTGTCTCTTTATAACTACAGCCTCCTTCCAGTGGTCCATAAACAAGCTCTTGTATTTTCTAGGTTAAAAATTTAAAAATAGAAAAACAAATGCCTCCCTCCCATTGCTCTGTGGGATCCATTCTGTGTCCTCCCCTTGTTTCTTTTTCTCTCTCCTGCCCTCTGCTCTTCCACAAAGAAGAGTTTGATCTCAGGGAGTTCAGTTCTTTGGTTCCCACTCACACTGTAACTCTGGCCATCAGTACGCCTCACACACATGCCCTCTGCAAATGCTCTGGCAAAGTATGTGTCTGATTGGTAATGCATATGAAAAACATGTCTGCTATGGATGTGATATCTGGGATTTACTTCTAAATAATGCCGTAAAGGGAGAACTGGGTGGAGGTGAGGGTGAAATGAAATTGGCTATACCTTGATGGTTTCTGAAGCTGTGTGATGAGTCCCCCTGGCAAAACCTCAGATCCTCCAATTCTAAAGCTGAGTCTTTAAAAAAAAAAAATCTCTCAACTCATCTTATTTCTTTGTGGCATCCAACCATTTACTGCCACCTTTGTGACAAACTCTTCTCCCTTAGCACTTGCATCTCGCTCTTAGGTTACCCCTTCTCTCTGTTTTAGTCCCTTTGTGGGTTTGTTTTCTAATGCCCATTCCTTAAACATGGGTTTTCTTACGATTATGATTTTAGGCCCTTTCCTCTTCTTACATGCTCACAGAAACTGAGATAATAATTTCTCTAGAGTTCAACCGCAATCTAACGTATATTGACCATTTAATCTTTATCTCAGTATAGCTTAAGCCACTGTTCCTCAGTTTCATACTTTCATAATTTTTTATTTTTTTATTTTTTGGTATTTTTAGTAGAGATGAGGTTTTGCCACATTGTCCAGGCTGGTCTCAAACTCCTGACCTGAGTATATCCGCCTGCCTCGGCCTCCCAACCTGCTGGGATTACAGCCCAGTTTCGTATTTTCAATTGTGGTTATCTACAGCAACGTTTCCAAAACAGTATTATCATTATCTTCCTATTCCTCTTAACCTGATCTTTACTCTCAAATTACACTATCCCAAGAGTCTTCTTTTTTAGGAAGGTGCCGCCTCATTAATCATGCCCTCCTCACAGCCAGGTAGGAGCTCACTTCTTTCAGCTGGAACATTACAGTACCCTGTTGCTCCCATTCTACATGTTGTTTTTCTCTTCCTATACTTCCCCAAGGATGGACCAAACATCAGATTCATATTGATATTCCCACCCCCAGTATAATACAGTGAATATCAACAATACACATTTGTTGGGAATTATTAATAATGTAATCTTGGAATTTAGTACTAAAGGGATTATCTAGTTCAGAGATTCTCAAAGAACAGCTCAGTGTTCAGGGCCTGAGTTTAAATCCTGACTCTGCCAATTATTAGCTCTGTGATATAGGGAAGTATGTAAAAAGTCACTTAATGCTGTTTTTTTGAGCTGTAACAAATGAATGCTCAAATTACAAATAAACAGATGAAAATTTAGAAATGTAATTTCTTAATTTTTTTCAAAAAATGGTTTTATTAAGACATCAAGACCTGTATTTATATTAAAAAGTCACCTTTTTGTAGAAGCAAAATTGTTCTAAGTTTACATGATGGAAATAAATATAATATATAGTGTACTATATATAGTGTGTAATATAAATATTCTTTATGTTATGCAAGAATTCTACATTCTCTAAGAGCATTGCCAGTCAAACAAGTTTAAGGATCATTTAATGTAAATGGAAATTGAGGCACGGAAATTTTAAATGACTTGTCCAAGGCTTCACAATTCGGGTCTGACCTGGAATTTGAATGCATTTGCCTGACTCCCAGTGTACATTCCTTACCATCATGACATTTATCATAAATCCATAAAATACTAGGACTTGGTCAGTCTGCTTGGACTTGGAATATTTTTCTTTGTAATGATATAATTTTGCATGGTAAAAGGACTGTACATATGGAGATGCATGTAAAAACTTGTAACATTTAACTAAATCAAAGTTAATGGTACATTTTAATGGTAAATAAGGGAATTTATGAAAACCATTATTTGAAAAATTTCTGGACTTGACAGAAAAAAATTAAAATAATATTCAAACCTAAAAATTGCATGACCATCTCTCTAGATTTGTCATATAATTTTTTTTTTTTTTTTGAGACTGTGTCTCGCTCTGTTGCCCAGGCTGGAGTGCAGTGGCGCGATCTCGGCTCACTGCAAACTCTGCCTCCTGGGTTCCTGCCATTCTCTGGCCTCCGCCTCCAGAGTAGCTGGGACTACAGGTGTCCGCCACCACACCTGGCTAATTTTTTGTATTTTTAGTAGAGACAGGGTTTCACCATGTTAGCCAGGATGGTCTCGATCTCCTGACCTCATGATCCTCCCACCTCAGCCTCCCAAAGTGTTGGGATTACAGGTGTGAGCCACCATGCCTGGCCAATTTGTCATATAGTTTAACTTGTTCTTTCCACCTCAGTTCAGTCATCTTTTCTACCACATCTCAAAGCTCACTATCTTGCTGTAAAATTCTTTTTTAAAATCATCTTCTCAAATATGAAATCTGTGCATTCTGATTTGAGTCTTGAATGTATACTTAAGAAAGTACAGTTCTCAGTACAGATATCCCAAAGCAGCCCAAAGAATGCAATTATGTAAATAAATAGTTTCAGGTGATGCCTGTAGTTGTGATAGACATCTGTGGATTTCATTACTGTGAGACTATGTGGAGCTTTCTTTGTTGTAGATATAATACTTCAGCAAATCTAGGGCCTGAAATTCTCAAGCTAATTGTGTTTGACCAGCTTCTGAGCCTGTGTTCCTGCCTACAAGAATGACAAATATAAATCATTGCTATTAAGAGAGTCTCTAAAATGCATTTTGCAGAACAAATAAATGAGAATGAACTAAGATGAATGGCTTTTAAAATAATGATCTTCTTAAATAATGTTATTTTAACTTCTGGGATAAAGGCACATTTCAGTAAATGAGCTGTAATATAAGAGTAAGTCAGCTGTTCATCCATTCATGAAAGTGGCCATACAGATAGTTATCCTAGAGAGACGATAACTAGAATGGCTGACTATTTTGAGGAATAAGAAGCACCTTATATGGCTCTGTCTACTACTATTTTGGCCTATTACACTGTAATTTACCTTACCTTCAGGCAGGCTTCCTTCTTGGTTTTAAAAGTATTCCATTAACATATTTAATACTTGATTATATATCTGATTGGTAATGCTTTTTAGAAATATTTCTGATGTTGATATGCTATCTGGGATTCAGTTTTAAACAATTCATAAGGAAAAGAGATGGGTAAGTTAAAGATGGAACAAGACTGGCTACGAGTATAATCGTTGAAGCTGGGTAATGAGTCAATGGGGACTCATTATCCTATCCTATGTACTTTTGTAGATGCTTGAAATTTTCCCTAATAAAAAAATAAATAATGTCTGATGCATATGCTTTTAGATTTGTGTGTGTGTAGAGGGGTGTGTGTGTGTGTGTGTGTGTGTGTGTGTGTTCATCTTTCACTTTTAACTGTAACTTTGTGAACCACAGTAAATTTTATTTTCAACTAAGTCAGCAGCTGGTGGGGGCATAGATACTATACGTTCTTATTGCTAGAAGGAATAAAAAATAAAAACCTGCCCTTAAATTCCTTAGAATCTAATTTTTAAAATCACTACATGCAAACAAAAAATATTAGAAGTGAAATACTAACTAAAAATTTAAATAACATTTCAAGAAAATAATAAAGGCATTAAGCCACCATAAAAATCCTCAGATTATACAGCCTGTGATTGCTGTATGTCACTTAAAGGAAACATCATTTTCATCTAGAAGTTTTATGAAGTAAATGGATTTAATCTTTTTCTTAAAAGTTGAGTCTCAGCTATGTAAAGATGAAAAAGAAAACATTTGAAGTGAATAAAGTGAAAAGAGAAAAAAATTGAGGGGACAACTGGGTACTGAAAGACTTAGTTTTTTAAGTGAGTTAAGTTATTGGAAGTAATAAAACTTTAGAGAAATATTTTATTATGGAGGGCATCAGAAATCCACTAGAAGTTTCCCCTTCAGTTGTTATCAAATAAATACATAGTAAAAGGATTTGTTGAGGTAGAGACTGATTGGAGAAAGGATAAAAATAATAAACAGAATTACTGCAATATCCTGTGAAAGAGCTAATAAAGATCGTTCTTAGCACAGCAAATGGAAACAAAGATTCAATGTAGAGAGCACATTTGACAGGCCTTTAAGATAGATCAGATTTAAGGGTGTAGGAAAATGGCCTCCTCTGCAATCACCGCTATTTCCCTTGTATCTTACTTAATAAAATGGACACGCTTTCTAAAGTTTTCAACAGGCAAAAATTTAGCAACTGCCAAGTAAGTAGAGGAAAGTGGGAAAAACTGTCAGGAATGCCAAGTGCCAAAACCAGCTGGTAGATATTGCTTTCAGTTCTTTTGTTAATCATAACATTATTAATAACATTTGCAAATGTGGAGAAAAGTTTGATGTTGTGCATAGTCATGGCACCTCTACTTGTTTAAACCATTTAAATTCCACAGAGGTTATTTTATCTGGTTGCATGGAGACATTGTATTTGGTATAAGAACAGGAATTTGAACAACCACAAACCAAATTTATGTGCTTATTCTGAGATATTCATTCCAGGGAAAGGCCTGCTGGGCTAATACATACTTTGTAGATATTTCCACAGGTCTTAATGAGCCAACATCAATTCTGGCACTGAAATCTCTACAGTATTCAAAATGCGTTATGGGAAACAATTATTCTAAGTCTGCCAGATTGGTGGGCAAAACGTATTACACATCTGTTGGGCCTAAAGTTTTCCAAGTTTTCAGTGGAATGTCAGCTTGCAGTCTAGATGAATATATTGCTTAATAATAAATTTCACTGGAACAGGTGTCAGGGTTTGTATTTTGACAAACGGCAAATGGATGCAAAGATAACTTGTTGTCAACTCAAGGAATCTAAGAACTTAAACCTCATTTTGTCTAGAATCATTTGGACTTTTTTCAGTATTACAGAAGTCATAAACTTGAAGAGAAGAAAAACAGTTGTCCCTAAATGATTATCAAGATTTTCAAAGTGTTCAATAAATATATGTTGGCCAATAAATGTAAAGCTCCTAATAAGTAAAAAGTATCAGTTTGAAGGACTGGGCAGAGCGAGATTGCTAAATAGAACTCCTCCAGTGATTGTCACCCACCCTGCCCCGCAGGAACACTAAATTGAACAACTATCCACACAAGAAAGCACATTTATAAGAACCAAAAATCAGGTGAGCAATCACAGCACCTGGTTTTAAACATCATATTAAAGAAAGGGGCACTGACGAGGGCAGGAAGGACAATTGAATGGCCTCCACAACCTCTCCTCCCATACCCTGGCCTACACGGCCCCTCCTCCCATCCCCTGGCAGCACCATGTGGTGGGGAGAAAGAATCTGTGTGCTTGGGGGATGGAGAACACAGTGATTGTGGGACTTTTCATTGGAACTTAGTGCTGTCCTGTCACAGCAGAAAGCAACATGTGGCAGAATTCAGCTGGCACTCATGGACGGAATGTTAAGACTAGTCCTAACCAGAGGAAAATAATCTATCCCAGTCGTTAGAACCTGAGTTCTGGCTTGCCCCAGCATGGTGGGCTAAAGTATTCTAGGCTACTAAATAAATTTGAAAGACAGTCTGGACCACAAGGACTACAACTCATGGGCTAGTGCTTGCTGTGTTGAATTTACAGCCAGTGGACTTGGGGTGCACATGACCTAGTGAGATACCAGTCAGAGTGGCCAAGGGAGTGCTTGCATCATCCCTCTCCCAACCCCAGGCAGCCCAGCTCCCAGGTCCTGAGGAGACCCCTTCCTTCCTCTTGAGAAGAGGAGAGTAAAGAGTCACAAGGACTTGGTCTTACAACTTGGATACCAGCTCAGCTACAGTAGAAGAGGGCACCAGGCAGAGTCCTGAGGCCCCCATTTCAGGCCCTAGTTGCTGGAATACATTTCAAGGCACACCCTGGGCCAGATGGGAACCTGCTGCCTTGAAGGGAAGGACCCATTCCTGGCAGGATTCACCACCTGCTGATTAAAGAGCCCTGGGACCTTGAATAAATATCAGTGATGTCCAGGCAGTACTCACCATGGACCTTGCTTGCAGGAGACCCAATGCCATGCCGGCTTCAAGTGTGACCCAGTACATTTCGAGCTGTTGTGGCCGTGGGAAGAGACTCCTACTTGAGGAAAGTAGAGTGAAGAGTAGAGGGTTCTAGCAGCTGGAGTCTAGTCTTGCAACTTGGGTACTAGCTTTGTCACAGTGAGCTACAACACCAAGCAGGCTCCTGGGCTCCTTGTCCAGGCCTTGGCTCCTGGACAGCATTTCTGGACTTGCAGTGGGCCAGAGGGGAGCATGCTGCCCTGAAGGGAGAGACCCAGGGTTGGCAGCATTCACCACAAGCTGACTAAAGAGCTTGTGGGCTTTGAGTGTACACCTTGGTAGTCAGGTTGCACTCGCCGCAGGGCTGGGGCAGTGGTGGCCATGGGGAGAGACCCCTTCTGCTTAAGGAAAGGAGAGGGAAAATGAAAAACTCTTTGTCTTGTGGCTTTGATGCCTGCTCAGCCACAGTAGAATAGAGCACCAAGTAAATTCCTAAGTTTCCTTACTCCAGGCTCTGACTCTTGGATGGCATTCTGCACCTGCCATAGGATAAAGGGTGGGGGCTGGGGGTCTCCACCCTAAGGGGAAATACATAAGTATTTCTGGATGACTGGGTTTATCACCTGCTACAAAAGAGCCCTTGGGCCTTGAATGAGCATTGGCAGTAGTCAGACAGTAGTCACTACAAGCCTTGGGTGAGATCTAGTGCAATGCTGGCTTCAGGTCTGGCCCAGCACAGTCCCAGTGGTGGTGGTCACAGAAATATTTGTATCACTCCTCTCCCAGCTCTAGACAGCTCAATATGGAGAGAAAGACTCCATACTGAGGGGGTAACTAAGGGAAAAGAACAAGAGTCTCTGCCTGGTAATCCAGGGAATACTGTCATGTCTTACCCCACAACGCCAAGGTGATAGTCTGTGAGTCTTCAAGAGTCACAGCATTGCTAGGCTTTCTGGTGCCCCAAATACAGTTACGGCTTTGTGACCAAAGACTTAGATCATAACTTAACTCAATAACCTTTGAATACTTGGAAAGCCTTTCCAAGAAGGAGGGGGACAAACAACCCACACCGTGAAAACTACAATAAATAAAAAAGTCTTCAGTGGCCAGACATTGGCAAACATCCACAAGCAGTTAGATCATCCAGGAAAACATGACCTCACAAAATGAACTCAATAGGGCGTGAGTATCAATCCCATAGTGACAAGGATATGACATTTTGGACCAAAAATTAAAAACCGCTACTTTGAGGTAGCTCAATGAAATTCAAAATAACACTTACAGAGAAGGAATTCAGAACCCTATCAGATAAATTTTACAAAGAAATTAAAATAATTTTAAAAAGTAGAAATTCTGAAGCTGAAAAATTCAATTGATGTACTGAAGAATTTATCAGTTTCTCAACAGCAGAACACATCAAGCAGAAAAAATGTTAGTGAGCTTGAAGACAGGCTATTTGAAAATACATAATCAGAGGAAACAAAAGGAAAAAAGAATAAACAATGAAGCACATGTGTATGATCTAGAAAATAGCCTCAAACAAGCAAATCTAAGAGTTATTGGCCTTAAACAGGAAGTACAGAAAAAGATAGAAGTAGAAAGTTTATTCAAAAGTCTAACAACAGAGAATTTTCCAAACCTAGAGAAAGATATCAATATTCAAGTACAATGAGGTTACGGAACACCAAGTAAATTTAACCCAAATAAGACTATATCAAGACATTTAATGATCAAGCTTCCGAAGGTCAAGGATAAAGAAAAGCTCCTAAAAACAGCAAGAGAGACAGAAGAGAGAACACAGAAAGAAATCTACACATGTATAGTGAACTCATTTTTTACAAAGGTGCCAAGAACATATATTGGGGGAAAGGTCAGTCTCTTCGATAAGTGATACTGGGAAAACTGGATATCCATGTGCAGAAGAAGGAAACTAAATCCATATCTCTCAAAAATACAAAAGTAAAATAAAAATGGATTAAGGACTTAAAAATAAGACCTCAAACTATGAAACGGCTACAAGAAAACACTAGAGAAATGCTCCAGGACATTCATTGGCTAGGCAAAGTTTTCTTCAGTAATACCCCAAAAGCATGAGCAACCAAATTAAAAATTGAGACATGGGATCACTTCTAATTAAAAAGCTTTTGCACTGCAAAAGATACATGTCAAGAGACAATTCACACAATGAGTGAAAATATTTGCAAACTACCCATCTGCCAAGGCACTAATAGCCACAATATATAAGGAGCTCAAACAACTCAATAGGAAAAGATCTAATGATCTGATTAAAAATGGGCAAAAGATCTAAACAGACATTTCTCAAAAGAAGACATGTAAATGGCAAACAGTGTATAAAAAGGTACTCAACATCATTGATCATCAAATAAATGCAAATCAAAACTACAACAAGATATTGTCTCATCCCAGTTAAAATGGCTTTTATCCAAAGGACAGGTAGTAACAAATGCTGCCAAGGATGTTGAGAAAAGAGAATCCTCATAAGTGGTTTGTGGGAATGTAAATTAGTACAACCACTATGGAACAGTATGGAGGTTCCACAAAAACTAAAATAGACCTACCATATGATCCAGCAATCCCACTGCTGGGTATATACCCAAAGAAAAAGTAATCAGTATATCAAAGAGATATCTGCACTCCCTTGTTTATTGCAGCACTATTTGCAATAACCAAAATTTAGAAGAAACCTACGTTTCCGGTATGGTTGGGATCTGTGTCCCCACTCAAATCTTGCATTGAATTGTAATCCCCAGTGTTGGAGGTGGAGCCTGATGGGAGGTGATTGAATCATGAGGGCAGTTTCATGAATGATTTAGCACTATCCCTTTGGTGGTGTACTTGTGATAGTGACTGAGTGAATTATCGTGAGATCTAGTTGTTTAAAAGTGAGTAGCACATTCTCCTTCTCTCACTTCTTCCTTTTCTGGCTGTGTAAGATATGCCTGCTTCTGTTTTGCCTTCTGCCATGCTTGCAAGTTTCCTGAGGCCTCCCCAGAAGAAGCTGTCATGCTTTCTATACAGCCTGTGGAACTGTGAGCCAATTAAACCTCTTTTCTTTATAAATTACCCAGTCTCAGGTATTTCTTTATAGCAATGCCAGAACAGACTAATACAGTGTTCATCAAAAGACAGATGGATAAACAAAATGTGGTGTATATATATATATGTGTGTGTGTGTGTGTGTAAATGCACGCACACACACACACTCACGCACAATGGAGTACTATTCAGCCAGAAAAAAAGAATGAGATCCTTTCATTTGCAACAACATGGATGGAACTGGAGATCATGATGTGAAGTGAAGTAAGCCAGGCACAGAAAGACAAATTTTGCATGTTCCCACTCATTTGTTAGAGCTAAAAATGAAAACAATTGATCTCATGGAGATAGGGAGTAGAAGGAGGGTTACCAAAGGTTGGGAAGGGTAATGGGGGTGGAAGGAAGTGGGGGTAGTTAATGGGTATAAAAATGTAATTAGGTAGAATGAATATGGTCTAGTATTTGATAGCACAACAGGGTGATTACAGTAAAAAAAATTCATTGTACATTTTAAAATAGAAGAGTATAATTGGAATGTTTGCAGTAAAAAGAAATGATAATGTGATTATTATGCATTGTATACCTATACTGAAATATCTCATGTACCACATAAGCATGTAGAGTTACTATGCACATGTAAAAGTTGAAAATAAAAAGAGTACCTTTTTTTGCAAGAAAGAAACAAAAATTATCCATTATAAACCCATGTTTTTACCAACTAGGAAAGTTTTCTTAATGAGTTGGGGTAAATTATTAGCAGAGAAGCTGAGTAATTATTCAACAATGTTTTACCAACTCATGAGATTCTGAGAAAAGCAAGTATTAATATAATTTCAGTTTAAATATATGATATTATTCAGGATCTTATACTTTCTATACACTCATTTTTTTAGTTATATTTTACCCAAATCTAGATATGACCTGTGGAATCTGTCAAAATCACTAAATCTTCCTTGTTCATTTTCAGATTGGCTAGATAATAATTTATTAAAATGTAAAAGATAATTTTGTAGTTTTTTTTTGTTGTTGTTGTTAATTTTCTGGAGGAAGGCTTGGCCAGCTGTGTAATATTATAGAGGTGAAAATCAGTGGATTAACCGGGATGTGATTTGAACATTTCAGGGGGAAGCTAGTGAGTAAACGTAGAGTTTTCTTTACTTAGAGCGTCCAATATGGCCTTAGTAGTTTCTAGTGTAGTTGGAGCAACATTGTTAAATAATTACTCAGCTTCTCTGCTAAGAATTTACCCAATTCACTAAGAAAACTTTCCTATTTGCTAAATATTTCTTTATATTTACTCAGCCTCTGATAAAGCTTCTTTATCAGAGGATTTTAGGTATCATAAACTAATTTGAGATTAAACAGGTCGTAATTTTTCCTCCTAAGATCATATATTACTTTTGTCACTTTGGATGTCTTACTATGCTTTCTGATGTAACACGTGAGCTCAATAAAGATTAAAATGTATTACATAAAATTCAATTAGATGAATGTTCATTTCAGTTATTTGCAAAATCACCTGTAAGGGAAAATGTTATCTATTCTAATTCGTTCATGCATCTACCCATTGAACCATCCATCCTTTTAGCCACAAATGTTTATTGGGCTTCTACTATATAAATGTTCATAACTTTCATTAATACACATGTAGCTAATGGATGGAACTTGCCTTAAGAGTTTGCAGAAAAGTTTTGGAAAATTGACATGTGCAAACTGTGATACAAGGCAGAGTATGGAACAAGTGAAACAGCATAATACAAAATAAGCAGTTTCACATATGAATTCTTGGAAGTATGAAGTAGGTTTAGGAAATAGCAAAATGATAAGTGGTTTGTGTGACTTCCATATAGAATACAAAATAATGGAAATTTTTTGTATTCTATACAAATGGAATTTTTTGTATTCTATACTAATGGAAGAATAATGTCAGAGTTTGGAAGATCTTAAATACTCTGTTAGAGAACTCAAACTTAATTCTGTAAGCAATACAACCATTGAAGATGTTTGATGGGAGAGATATACTGGTCTTATCCATGATTTAGGAAAATAACTTTGAAAGTGGTATGAAGTTATATTGGGTAATTGGGAGGATTTAGAAAATAAATAGAACAGTGAGATGTACTTTTATGTATTGCAGGTCTTGAGTTTGGGGACAGAAGTGTTATCAGTGTGTCTGGAAGAGAATAGAAATGTTGGTTCTTGAGGTTAAAAGGACTTGAAAACTGGAAATAAAGAAAGAAGGGGAAAGAAATGTGTAAGAGAGGAAGAGATAGAGCAGGCAGATGGCTAAAAATTGCTTTCTCCTAGGCCCTCTTCTTGGTGCTTTTTATGACTTATGTAAGAATATAGAAATGTGGATTTGCATGATAGTATTATACAAAACAAAGAGAGTGGATGCAACCCATTAGAAAGAGGGTATTGGGTGAGAAGAGGATCCAGGTCAGACACATTTTATCTGGGCACAGTGGCTCATGCCTATAATCCCAGCACTTTGGGAGACCAAGGTGGCTGGATCACCTGAGGTCAGGAGTTCAGGCCAGCCTGGCCAACACAGTGAAACCCCATCTCTATAAAAAATACAAAAACTAGCTGGGCTTGGTGGCATGTATCTGTAATCCCAGCTACTCAGGAGCCTGAGGCAAATGAATCGCTTGAACTGGAGAGGTTGGGGCTGCAGGGAGTCGAGATCGCGCACCACTGCATTCCAGCCTGGGTGACAGAGCGAGACTCCATTTCAAAAAAAAAAAAAAAGACACGTTTCATAGGGATGGCCAAAGAAGCAAGAGAAAAGTGCTCTGAGATGTGGAAGGAAACTCAATAAAGAACAGAGGCACTATAGTAAAAGGAGAGTGGTCAACAGTATCAATTTTGTAGATCAGTCAATGATTGCAGAGTGTGATAAAAATCTACTTGTTTGGACATGTAAGAAGTTGAAGATCTTGGGGTAAGTGGGACAGAATATAAACTGTTGATGGTTAAGGAGTAAGTGTATGACAAGGGAGTGGAGGTAGAAAAGGAATTCTGTGAAGAAAGGAAGAAGAATTGGTAAGAGTTTGATGTAGAAGAAAAGGAATGAATCAATCAAAAGGACTTATTGAAGTTGTAGGAAATTGAGGTGGAAACAAAGTGTTGGGAAAAATTCTAAACGAAACAAAAAGAGTTGGGATTGAAAGGCCAGATGGACAATTAGTATTGGAAAGGCACTTAAATATTAAAGGGGAGAAGTTCAGAGTATTTACAGTGCATGAACTCTGTATTCTAAGTGATTTAAGAGGCAAAATCAAATGCTGAGAATAAGGGACACAGATCTTGTATTTCTGAAATAAAATTGGCTGTGTATTATATCATTTCATGAAAGATTGTGAGATTCAATTTGCTGAAATATTATTTAGAATTTTAGCACTTATATTCACCAGTAATATTGGCTTTCTTCATTTTATATATCTTGTTAGGTATAATCATAACAACTATTTTCGTAAATATTTTATAAATAGGAAATTATCTATTCCTTGAGAGTTTGAGAAAACTCACATGTAAAACAACTGAGGCTAGCACATTTTGTGAACGAAGTTTGTTGAGTAAACTTTTAGCTTCTGCCTTGATGATAATTCCACTCAAGGCTTCTATTTCTATGTGTTATATATTTTGAAAATATTGTATGTTAAAAATATTGTCATTGATGCAAAAGATATGTAATGGACTGAAAATTGCCATATGGTTTGTTGGTTTTTAAATATAATTTCTTATTAATTTAAAAATGTAAAGTATTTATAATGACAAATGAAGCCGGTACAATTTCCACTTTTAGGAATTATTTTTATATGGCTCAATATATGATCAATTTGTTAGTATTCTATGAGTTGCTAAGTGCATATTACATATTATAGATTTTTGAATATTTTAGATGATATGAGTTTGAGGTTCTAAAATTATAAGAAACATGGCCTTATCAAATTTTTGATAAAACACATTTCTGAGCTAAAATAACACACTGTTATTAACAGATTAAGAGACTCAGGAAGTTTTAGGAGAAAAAAGTCTTTAAGGAATCTTTCAGCATATTAAGTAAGGATAAAACCCTATAATTATTCTGGCTGGTGAAACAGGGTTAAACATACCATGTATAAAGAAGAAGTCCAACTAGCCTCATTCTTCTTTATGACACTTAATTCCTGGAAAAAAATCAACAGAAATTTGAAGAAAAATGTGAAGGCAACAAAAAATATTTTTTAAATGTAAAGTGTCAGAAAATACAGCAACCATATATACCATTTCCATCTTAAT
The DNA here is from genome assembly GCF_024542745.1 of Macaca thibetana thibetana. Taxonomy (NCBI): domain Eukaryota; kingdom Metazoa; phylum Chordata; class Mammalia; order Primates; family Cercopithecidae; genus Macaca; species Macaca thibetana. The sequence goes on along the minus strand of NC_065582.1, from coordinate 82,239,714 downwards.
ATGGCTTTTAATACATAAGCCAATAGATTAGAGGTTTAGTAAAATTAAGGTGTTAACTTGATCTAGTATGACTCTGAGCAAGGACTAATTAAACATGAATATGAAAGCTGCAAGTTTGTGAAAAAGTCAACAATTTTTCTTTTAAAAAAAATTAAACTGTAAGGCAAAATGTAATAAAATAATTTATATCTGTAGATTACATGAACAAACATAGAAAAAATGTGTAATATTAAAATAACATTCAAAATATACATTACCATGATGTGTAAAGGGGATGTTCAGGCCCATGGATTGCTGGGGGGCAAGAGACTATAGGCAGAGGAATACAATGAAACATCTAGGGCCTTAAGAAGAAGTTGAAGTCAGACTCTGCATATTTAAGACATTTAAAAGCAGCATGGGCAAATATATTTTTTTAAAAGAACATACAGGCTGGGACAGGCCTGAGAAGACCTAAGAAGAACTTAAATCTTCACCATGAGGTAATCTCAAGGCTCAGGGGCCTGATAATTAGTGAAGGTCTTCCATGCAAAAATGAGAGAGGTTTCTCTTTTTTTTTCATGTTCAATTTTCAAGAAAAGATCACAAAGCATATAAAGAAATAGGGAAACAAATCATTCAAATAACCAAAATAAATCACTAGAAACCTTTGGTTTGAACAAATGAAATAAGTCACCAGAAACCCTCTGCCATAACAAAATAGCACAGATAGGGTGGCATAAATAACAAAAACTGGTTTTCTCACAATTTTGTAGGCTTAAAATAAATCAAGGTGGTGTCAGGATTGGTTTCTAGTGAGGCCTCTTTCTGGCTTGTAGATATTTGTTTTTTCACTGTGTCCTCTCATGGCCTTTCCTCTGTGTGTATGCACAAAGAGAGAGGAATCTCTGGTTTGTCTTCTTTTTCTTACAAAAGTACCAGTCCTATTAGATTAGGGACTCATCATTATGGCCTAATTTAACCTTTATTACCTCCTTAGAGGCATTATTATAAATACAGTCACATTGAAGTTTAGAGTTTTTAACATTTAAATTTTTTTGTGGGGAGTAGACACAATTCAGTCTAATAACAATGGTTTTAGACTTTTAGGCTTTGTTCCTGAAAAAAACAAAGAAACAAAAACATACATCTGACTTGCTGGACAAATATTTGACAAGACAACTGTCTTGAATATGTTCAAAGAGCTAAAGGAAGACGTGGGCAAAGAATAAAACATAATCAGGAAAGTAATATATGAACAAAATGAGAATCTCAACGGACAATTTATTTAAAAGAACTGGACAAAAATTCTGTAGTCGAAAAATATAACTGAAATGAAAAATTAACCAGAAGGGTTCAACAGAATACTCAAACAGAAGAAGAAAGAATCAATGAATTTAAAGGGAGATCACTTAAAATCATCAAATGTAAATAGCATAAAGAAAAATAAATAATAAAGAAAAGTGAACAGAGGCTACGGAACTTACCGGACACTATCAAGTGAACCATTGGTGGATGAGAGGCCAAGCAGGCGAAGAGAGAAATGAGCAGAGGAATTATCTGAGCAAATAATGCCTGAAAATTTCCCAAATTTGAGAAAATATGTGGATATACAAATCCAAGAAATTCAACAGATTCACAGTAGTTTAAACCCAATTAGACACACCAAGACACATCATCAAACTGTCAGAAGCCAAAGACTTAAGAGAAAAATCTTAAAAGCAGCAATCGAACTTTCTTATTCTTATGAACAAGGATGCTCAGTAAGACTACCAATCAGTTTCTCAGCAGAGATCTTGCAGATAAGAAGCAGTTGTGTGGTATATTTAAAGTGTAGAAAAAAAAAAGAAAGGCCTTTCAACTAAGAATTACATATTTGGCAATTCTGTCCTTCAGAAATGTGAAAGGAATTAAGACATTTCCAGACAAACAAAAAAAGCTGAGGGACTTCATTACCATTAAACCTGTCTTACATGAAATACTAAAGGGATTTCTTCAAGTTGAAATGAAAGAGTGCTAGATAGCAACTTAAGTCATACAAACATATAAAATTCTTCAATAAAGATAAGTACATAAAAATATAAAAAATAGTATTTCAGTTTTATTTGTAACTACACTTATGTTCTACAATATTTTAAATAAAAATGCACAAAACAATTATAAAGCTGTTAATGAATACATAATATATAAACATGTAATTTGTGACATACATGACATAAAGTGAGAGGATAAATTTAACCAAAGTAAAATATTTGTACAATTAAAAACTGTAAAACATTGACAAAAGAAATGGAATAAGATATAAATAAGTACAAAGGTATTTTCTATTCATAGATTGGAAGAATTAATATTGTGAAAATGTCCATACTATTCAAAGTAATATACAGTTACTGTAATCCCTATCAAAATTATAATGGAATTCTTAAAAATATAAAAAATGCAAAATTTATATGAAACCACAAAAATCTGAATATCTTAAGCAATATTGAGCAGAAAGGACAAAGTTGGAGGTATCACACTACCTGACTTCAAAAAATAATACAAAGCTATAGTAATAAAAACAACACGCCACTGGCTGAAAATATGAAAAACACTGACCAATGGTACAAACTAGAGAGCCCAGAAATGAACCCATACATTTATAGTTAATTGATTTTCAACAAAGGTGTCAAGAACACACAATAGGAAAATGGCAGTCTCTTCAATAAAACAAATGTAGGGAAAACTGGATATCTACATGCAGAAGAATAGAACTGAACTTTTGTTTCACACCATATACAAAAATTGATTAATAATTTAAAAATTAAAGTTTAAAACTGTAAAAATACTAGAAGAAGACATAGGGCAAAAGCCACACAAAATTAGTCTGAGTAATTAGATGTGACGTTAAAGCTCAGGAAACAAAAGCAAAAATGGAAAAAAGCAATTACATCAGACTAAAAAGATTCCACAAAGCAAAGGACACAATCAACAGAGTGAAGAGACAACCTATAGATTGGGAGAAAATATTTGCAAACCATAGATCTGATAAGGGGTTAATATAAAAAATATATGAGAAACTCCTACAACTCAATAAAACAAATAACATAATTTTAAAACGTGCAAAGAACCTGAATAGATATTTTTCAAAAGAAGTCATGCAAATAGCTAACAGATATGTAACAAAATACTCAACATTACTAATAATCAGGGAAATGTAAATTAAAATCACAACAAAATTGTCAACTTGCCCTTGTCTGAATGACTGTTATCAAGAGGATGAAAGATAAGTGATGGCAGGGAGGCAGAGAAAAGGGGACATTTGTACATTACTGGTGGGAATTGTACAGTCATTATGGAAAGCTATATGGAGGTTTCTCAAAAATAGAATTACCATATAATCTAGCTATCCCACTTCTGGTATTTGAAATCAGAATGTTGAAGAAATATCTGCTCTTCTATGTTTATTGTAGCATTATTCACAATAGCCAAAATATGGAAAAATCTATCATCAAATGAAGAATAAATGATATATGTATATACACATAATGGAATACTATTTGGCCTTTAAAAAGGAAATTCTGTCATTTGTGACAAGTTGAATGAAGCTGGAGGACATTATTGTAAATAAATGCGTCAGGCACAGAAAGACATACTGCATAATCTCACTTGTATGTGGAATCTAAAATAATAGAATTTATAGAAACAGAAAATACAGTAATAGTTACCAGGGACTGGAGGTGGGAGGCATGAGGAGATTCTGGTGAAAGGGCACAAAGTTTCAATTAGACAAGATGAATAATTTTGGTGATCTGTTATATGACATGGTGACTATAGTTAATGTATATTTCAAAATTGCTAAGAGAGTAAATTTTAAATATTCTCACCACAAAAAATAAGTATTTGAGGAGATGGATTATTAACTAGGTTAATTTTCTCATTCCACATTATATACATATATCATAACATCACATTGTACTCCCTAAATATACACAATTATAACTTGTCAATTTACAGTAAAATTCTGAAAATAAGGTGAGGGTGCAGATATGTAAAGGATTAGAGTTTTTGTATGTGACTGAAGTTAAATTGGTATCAGTTTTAGATAGATTGTTATAACTTTAAGATGTTATATGTAATTCCCATGATAATCATAAAATAATTATAGAATATGCACAAATGGAAATAAGAGGGAAGTAAAGATACGTAATTCAAAAACTCAGCTAAACACAAAGAAAAGCACTAATAAAAGAAATGAGACAAAAAAACTATAAGACATACAGAAAACAAATATGAATTAGCAAAAGCAAGTGTTTTCCTATTAGTAATAATTTCAAAAGCAAATGAATAAACTCCCCAGTCAAAATACGTACGTTGGTAAAATGGATTAACAAACACAACATCTAACTCTATGCTGTGTACAAGAGACTCTCTCTGGATCTAAAGACACACATAAGTCTTAAAGTGAAAGGATGGACAAAAGATATTCAATGCAAATGGTAACAAAAGAGAGTAGGAGTGGCTATACCAATATTATAAAAATAGACTTTAAGTCAAAGACTGTTTTAAGAGGCAAAGAAGATTATGATACAATATTAAAGGGTCAATTTAATGAGAGAGTGTAACATTTATAAACATATGTGCACCAAATACCAGCTTGAAAATGTACAAAATAAGCACTGACAGAATTGAAGGGAACTATAGGAAGCTCTACAATAATATAGTAGGACACTTTACTGCACCACCTGAAATAATGGATAAGACAACCAGACAGAAGATTAATAAGGAAATAGAAGTCTTGACAAATACTATAGACTAATTGGAGCTAACAAACATATGCAGAACACACCACACTCAACCAGCTGAATACACATTCTTCTCAAGTGCACACGGAATACTCACGTAAGAGACCATATATTAGCGCAAAAAGCAAATCTCAGTAAGTTTTATAAAATGGAAATTTTGCGAAGTATCTTTTCTGATTGCAATCAAATAAAACTAAAAATCAACAGAAGGAAAACTTGCAAATTCACAAATATATGGAACTTAAACAACATACACTTAAAAAAAAACAATGTGTCAAAAAGGAAATTAGAAAATACCTTGAGACAAATGGAAAGAAAAACAGAATACAACAAAACATACGGGATGTGGCAAAAGCAATGCTAACCGGGAAATTTATGGTTGTAAACACATGATCAAGGGAAAAACTTGATCATCTCATGCAGAAAAAGCATTTGACAAAATTCAACACCCTTTCATGATTAAAAATAATAAAAAACTAGGAATAGAAAAAAAAAAAAAAACTACATCAATAAAATAGAGGCCACCTAAGAAAATCCCACAACTGACATCATACTCAGTGGGGAAAGACTGAAAACTTTTCCCCAACACAAAAAACAGGCAAGATGCTCACTTTCACAATTACTATTCAACATAGTCCTGCATGTCTTAGAGCAACTAGAGAAGAGAAAGAAATAAAAAGCATCCAAATTGAAAAGCAATAACTGAAATTATCTGTTTGCAGTTGAGTGGATCTTATATATTTTAGAAAATCTTAAAGATTTCACAAAAAACCCATTTACCTAATAATATTAACTCAGCAAAGTTGAAGGACACAAAATCAGCAGACAAAAATCAGTTGGATTTTTATGTAATAAAATGAATATTATAAAGAAGGAAATTAAGAGAACAATTTCATTTACAATAGAATCAAAAGAATAAAATATTTAGGAATGAACTTAAGCAAGGAGGCAAGACTTGTACACTGAAAACTATAAAACATTGCTAAGAGAAATTAAAGAAGACACAGATAAAAAGACATCTCATGTTTATGGATTGCATGACTTACTATTTTTTAAGATGCTGAAACTACCTAAAGTGATTTACATATTTAATGAATTTTTTTTGCAGAAATAGAAAAATCCATCTGAAAATTTATATGGAATATATAGATATGCTGGGTAGCCAAAAAAAGAGAGAAAAAGAAGAACAAATCAAAGGTCTTGTGCTTCTTGATTTCAAAGCTTACTGCAAAGATACAGTCTGTTATAAAGACAGACACATAGACAAAATGGAATGAAATAGAAAGCACAGAAATAAACACTTACATATACAGTAAATGTATTCTTGACAAGGATGCCAAGACCATTCAAAGGCAGAAAAGACAGTCTTTTGAATAAATGGTGTTGGGAGAACTAAAGTTGGATCTTTAATTTACACTATATAGAAAAATTAACTCAGGATGGGTCAAAGACCTAAACAAAAAAGATAAAACTATAAAACTCTTAGAAGAAAACAGGAAAAAGCATCATAGTATTTGAATGTTAATGACATTTTTAGCTTTTATTTTGTTTCTAGTAATAGGATTTCTGAATGTACTTAGGCATCTATTTAACAATAATACAGTACTTTCATTGTTGCCGTGTAAAGAAAGATCTAGCTGGATTCTTGATCCTACGTTTCTTTCCTTTGCAGCTGGAGAATTTATCTCTATTGATTGATTCATTTTTGCCTGGACTAGATGAATAATCACATACTGAATGCAGACTTTCAAGTTTTCAGCATTAGGTCTGCTTTGTTGAAGATGGTATATGTTGAACCACTCATTATGTTTTCATTTGGTTCTGCTTCCTCCTGAAACTGTAAAATGATATTAAATGATGAAAAAAAATGAAAGCATCTTTGGAAGCTAGAAAGCAGATGGATAAGTGGTAAATGATGCAGACTTGAGAAAGTTAAGTCATAAGATTGCTATGGAGAAAGCCCAGAGCATTCCGACTTACACTACAGAAACTGGCAGTGTTAGTTACCTTGGAGGTAGTAGTAAATATGGTGAATTGTTTGAAGATCAGATTAAAAATTAGTTGGACCCTTTGATTTTCTCTTCCATTCTGCTCAAGTAGGAGACTTTCTCTCTCCAGAGACAACCAGAGGTTTATTCTTTTTATTGTAGAACCTAATCCCAGCTGGGAGGTGATACTATGGTTAAAAGGGGGTTAAGTGAAAGTTTATGTTTTTAATATTGCAATTCCCCAGATTTCTTTCCATTCCCCTTTCACAGAATTGCTTACTCTTTCTAGGAAGCAGATTTATATTGTGTTCTCTGAGAATCTAAACAGTACAATAGAACAGACCTAAAAATTAAGATGTGAGGGTTTTCTTATTGAAATGACCTGGTAAACTATCCTGTAGCCAACAGTGATTACTTCTTTCATACATATAGCTTTTTTCACTTCCAACATATAAATAGGAGCAAATAACAAAATAATATTAGATCTTTAAGGAAACAGAGCCCAAAGCAAAAGTAACTTGGAAGAAATACGTTAAAGATAGAAAGTGAATATATTACATCTGTTAAATAATAACAGGATGTTAAAAACAAAAGTTAGAAGACACGAGTTTTGGAAATTATAAAGATAGCAGAGTTGAAAATTCATTAGAAGAGATGGAATATAAAATTGAGGAACTGCCCAAGAAAGTAGAGCAAAAAGATAAATAGATGAAAAATAAGGGAAAAAAAATTAGAGGACTAGTACAAATAATCCAATATCAATATCATAGGAATTTACAAAGGAGGGACAGAAGAAATAGGAGAAAGGATCATAATTAAAGACATAATTCAAGAAAAATGTCTAGAACTGAAGGACGTGATTTCCTTAAGTGTTACAGTTTACCAGATGCCTTTACTAAGAACTCTGTGTAATGCAAAACGTAACAAGTACACATCATCATGCATTTTCACAACTGGTGGCTAATAGCACCACCCCAGTTTGTTGTTTTCCTTTAATTTTTTGAAGAACGTTTTTATGTGATCAAATTTATCCATTTTTTGGTACTTCCTGCTTTTGGTGCTTTACAAGGATGTACCTGTTCCACTTAAATTTTATTAAACAAATGTATCTATGCTTTCTTCCTTCTGGAATTACTTTGATTTTAGATATGAGGTAGAATATAACTTTATTTTAGTTTCATTCAGGTTTTGTGAAGTAAATAGAAATATCCACATTATTTACTGAATTACTTATTTCTTATTGAATTTACAGTCTAAATTTACTGTGAACAAAAATCATATATATAATATACAATATGTATGTATCTATAATACATGTGGTGTTAAGTGTATTTTTCCTCTATTTATTGTTCTGTCAATTATATTAGCTTTAATATTTATCTGGGCAAGTATTCCTTTCTAACTTTATCAGAAATTCCCTGGCTCTTCTTATCAAGAGTTGTTTTTACAAAAGAATTCTAGAAACATCTTTTTAACCTTAAAATAAATACGTGAAATGCTCATTGGATTTTGGTTACTGTACATTAAATTTAAAGTTGAATTTGAAAGAGTTGGCATCTTTATAACACTGAGATTTTCCTCAAGATACATGGAATCTCCATCGGTCTTTCAAGATCTTGTAAATACCCTCAATAGAGCTCATCATTTTCTTTATAGTCATTTATATTTATATTATAATCCTACATATTTTGTATACATTTTTGCAATTATGCATGGTACTATATTAACTAATTATTTGAGAAATACAAGGAAACTCTCTCTGTATTTGTGTTATGTGTGTGTGTTCATATGCATGCACACATGTGTATGCATGAATTTTTAATGTACTTATCTCATTTTACACTCTTATTATTGAAGGATTCTTTATTTATTTTGGGGATATTCCACGTATATGTTCTTACTAATAATAATGTTTCCACTCCCCCTTATGACTGCTACGCTTCAACCATACTAAATTTAAAGACTTACAAATAAATCTCTTGTTCATTCACGTGTTGCCACATGCCATTTCTATCTCTTGAAAGTTTTTCCTCTTTTTTAATTCCTACTAATTCTTCAGCTTGTAGCTTACTCACCAATATTCCAGATTTTTTAAGACTTGGTTAGATGTCCTGCCTGTGTATTCCCATGTGACCATGCCTATTGGGGCACTTGCAACATGTATTGAAATTGCGTAATTACTTGTCTATCTTGCCAGATGCCTGAAACAGTAGTCTCTCAAGTTGTAGTTTTTGATGTATCAATCAAAAGCTATTGCAAATACAGCTTTAATGAATGCTTATTATAAATTAGGCATTCCCATGTGATTAGCCTATATTATCACAGTTTGTAGTTAAAAAAAAAAAAAGCAAAAAAAAAAAAAAAAAAAAAAAAAAAACCCAAACAAACAAGTATGCAGAATTTAATATATTTTATTTAACAGGTAAGAAAACTTAGGTTCAAATAGGTTAAAGTTATTCAAAGTCACAACTAGTAAGGTTGCAGATAGGTTTTGAATTCATGTCCAGAAGAGAAGAGCAATAATGAGGACTCAAATTATGGTAATATCACTAGCAGTAGAGGTAAAGTATAGGGAGAGATTAAAGCAGTAGAGGCAAAGTATAGGGAAAGATTAAGGAAGTAGCACTGGCAGAATTTGATGATTTACAGGCTATGGTCATTGACAAAAAGGTAAATTCAAGGATTATCATTAAGTTTCTTGTTATGAGACACCAGGTTTCCAGTAGGCGAAGATAGGTAGATCAGAATTAATGGGGAATCAAGGAATTCTGCCTTGTACATCTTGAGTTTCAAATATTTTGAGAACGTCTAAGTAAATGTCTTCAGAAAGTAGTTAATATATGGATCTGCAGTTCAGTGGAGAAGTTAGGTCAGAGGTTTGGGGTATATAGTAAGAGCAGTTTAAAGCCATCAGTTTAAAACACTGTAACAAAGTTATGTAAAGTAATACTTAGGGACTAATAACATACATTTAAAGGTTAAAAAATCTAAATTTTAAATACTGTTGAAAGAATAATAAAGGAAAGAGATAAAGTTATAATACAATGAATCAATTCTCTGAAGACTGACTGATCAGAGGTTAAAAATCAAGACAGCATAATTCTGTTACAGTCAAATAATTAATAGGATATAGTTGAAATAACTATAAAGTCAGTGAGCAGAGAAAATACTTCCTGTAACATGAAAATTTATCTCCTATAAAATGAAAAAGGTCCACTGACAAGCATTTCAAAGCTTAGCCTAGAAAGTCAGCTAAATGAGACAAGATGCTATAAAGTTAACTCCCAACTAGGGACAAGCCTAGTCAGCCATACCGATTCTGAGGAACCCTGGGAAAAGCCAAATTTTTCTACTGCCAATTTTCCAGATGGATTTTCTCATGGATTGTTTGTGTCAGGTTGAGAAGAGTAGGGAGAAATTGTTTTTATCATTTGATAGGTGTCACTAGTTTTCTTGTTTTACATCTGCTTCTAGTGACATAAATGTAAATCAGTATAGTCCACTGCTAAATAGCCTTCCTCCTCCACATTCCTAGAAATGTTAGCAAATTGAATCATATTTTCTCACTAATTCACATTATAATTCTAAATATATCTCAATCTCTTTAATTACTTAGCTTCATTTTACAATGGAGTCCAAGGCTATGCCATTTAAATTATCCTCTTTTAATCTGTCCATGCCTTAAAAATACATTCCCATGTACTAGAATGAGTATGGTAGAAGAATGTTTTCTTAAGGTGATAAAGATATTTGTAACACAAATTATCATTGTCTAAATAATTGTAGGATTAAATTTTAATACAGTGGTTTTGCTTTGTTTTCATACTTGTGTACAAATGATACGGAAAATTTAATAAATAAGGGTAGGGATGAGAGATGAAAAAAATCAACACTTCACAAACTAATTTGTTCGAGACTTATGGTACTTTTGGTTCCCAAAAAAATGAACAGAATCACCTGTAATCAAATCTTATCACATCAAGCTTTCAAATGTGCAGTGATGAAAAAGCAGAAAAAATGTGGCCTTTCAAAGATTCTAGTGTGCTATTTCAAAATGGAAACAATAGCAATAATTTAAAAATTCCAGTAAAGGAGAGAAGTGTCATTAGAACAATGAGAGGAAATGGTTTTAACTAAGTATTACACTTTCCTGACATTCAGAATAAATTGTAGTTTAGTAGTTCAGATTCACACTCTCTCCACCTCATTGATTATTCTTGGCTGAAATACAATAAAACACAAATATTGTTAATATACCTGCCTGCAGGTACTGTCTCCCTGTCCAAAAACTTATTAATATAATTATTCTGTTAATAACAGATCTACTGTCTGTGGAAAGTAATACATTTCGTGTATTTTATTTCTTAATGTTTGTATGAACAATATTTTTGAGAAAGCAAAATATGACAAAATATTATACTACATGTCAAATGTTATTCACCTAATACATATGTAAAATAATATTATAATGCAATAATATTTTGATAAGACACAAGAATCAAAGTTCTGGTTCAAATCACCATTCCAATTCTTACTACGTATGTTGTTTTAGACAAAGCAGTTAACTTATCTAAGCCTCAATTTTCTCATCTATATCTAGAGTTTACTCCATCTTTCATAACTTTGTTGGTGTATGATATATATTGGCATTTTTCACTTTATATATGGTAGCTATTGTTATGAGTTATGTATTTAAGGAAAACACACGAAAGAAAAAAATACATATCACAGAACTAAAACAGTACTTTGGGGAGTATTTGTGTAGCTCTGAAGATCAGTAACATTAACTTTGACAAAAAAGAAGATGCAAATGCATAAATTGCCAAATTTTAACTTTTCTGCTGAGCAAATCTATGAGTCATTTATTAGTAGAGAAAGAAAAAAAAAACACTAAAAAATATTCTGCTGCGGTAATGCTCTTCTCTCCTAACATTTGTGTGACATGAAAAGATCCTCCAAACTTATAAACCGTTAGTATGTTTTGGAGACTTACCATAGGATTTTCTTCGGATTAAAGTTCTGTGAAAAATTCCTTCTAGAATATATTGCCCAGTGAATACTGGTGCCCTCCGCTGCAAAATATGTGGATTGAGTCATTTTGAAGATCCCCTGAAGATCATGATTTTCCCCCCATGTTGAGGGTACCTCTTTAAATAGAACACTGAAATTAGTAGAAGGAAGATGAAAAAGAGAGTCTAAACCTAGTGGTTTCCTTTGTCTGAGGCCTGTCTACAGGGCTTTAAGGATAGCTGTGAAAGATTCTCTATTACTGTGGCAAAGACTGCCCCCTGAATAATGCCCCCTGAATAATTCGCTAGGCTCATTACAGTGGAATGCTTCTGCATTCACCAAAATTAATGAAAATGAAACTTATTTTAAGAAAGTTTTTAACGACAGATTCAGTTATCTTCCCAAATATTAACAAAATCACCTGCCCAATGAATCATGGTTATATGGTGTTTTCAGAATGTGATGTTGAATAATTTTTAAATACCGTAATGCTAAAAAGGAGAGCAAGGACCCAGGTGGTCAGAGTGAGTGGCTATCTCTTAAAATTAACATATGCCACATTTGAATAATCAAGATATTAAAAATAGTCATTTTGTTGATGCATTTATGTATTTTATTTACTGTTTTCTATCTCAATTCTACAAGTCTTAGAATTTTTGAATTCATGTTTAGCTGTTACACATGTATTAAGTAAAATAAAATGTGATATTGTTATTCATATTCTCAATGAACATATATATTATATTGAAAATAGCTTTAAAAATTTTGAAATATCTAAGTATTTACATATTTGTATACATAAGCTTACAGGCAAATATATCTGTTTCTAGACTCCAATGCTTTAAAAATTGGCTTATAAATATGGCTGTTCATATTAAATATCTTTCAGTACACTGGTTTAGAAACAGAGCTAAATTCACATAAGAAGTGGATACACCATATTAAAGTGAAATTTCTTTGAAGTCCACTTCCTGTTTGCTCACATGGCCTTACCAATCTACAAATGGATCAGGGAGTCCAGTCCTTCCACATACACAGAATAGTACTAGAGATGTTTAGGTAGCAGGAGTAGCTGCCATTGATGGGCTGCATCTCCATGCAGATATTTCATGTGTGTGCATCTAGTAAACAAGCAAAGAAATGGCAGCTCCAGATATGTCAGATACCTGTATCATATGGCTGACTTCCCCTACTTTTCTTGCCTATCATAAAGAAACAGATTCACAATCCCAGCACTTTGGGAGAGCGAGGCAGGCAGATCATGAGGTCAAGAGATCGAGACCATCCTGGCCAATATGGTGGAATCCCATTTCTACTAAAAATACAAAAATTAGCTGGGTGTGGTGGTGCGGACCTGTAGTTCCAGCTACTCAGGAGGCTGAGGCAGGAGAATCGTTTGACCCAGGGAGGCAGAGGTTGCCATGAGCCAAGATTGCATCACTGCACTCCAGCCTGTTGACAGAGCGAGACACCGTCTCAAAAAAAAAAAAAAAAGAAAAAGAAAAAAAAGAAAGAAACAGATTCACACTCAATAGTAGAATAGTAGATAGACTCAAAAAGAACAGTTTGAGTGTCCTTTTTGAGGAATGCCATTTAAAAGGAAAAGAAAATAATTAATAAAGTTCATGATTGCTGGTAGATTTTACTCACTTTCAACTTTTCTAACAACAGGGTATTTTCATTAGTGAGTTTCCCCCAAATTTTTTTTTTAATCTACATAAAATGCATAGTTTTTGCAGAAACACAATGACTATATAAGTGCATTACTTTACCAAAGTTCCATTAGCTGCAAGATACTAACATCCTAGCTTCTTTCATGGGCCATGCTGATTGAATTCAGATTTTCTCTCTTGACCATGCTTACTATGAACATTTTGTGAATAAATATCATGTTTGATATCAGGGTACTTTTCATTTGCAAATATAACAATGAACTTGGATAGCATTTTTAAGGTACTAAATGATATCAGTCATAAGCCTTCTCATTAAAAAACAAACAAAAATCCTTATGTAAGCTTTTTATAAGTTCCTTTGATTTTTTTAAAGGAAGATAGTATAAGTTGATAAATACTTAATAGTTGGTAATCCTTAGTATTTATACCTAAGGATTTCAGAATTACAGATGGGAAGAATGAAAGAATATGGTGGCAGAGGTCAAATATCTTATTTTCATCTTGGAGTTTTTAGTTCAGAAATCTAACTTTTCTTCAAGAGGATAAAAAAGAATAAAGAATTATCTGTCTTCAGAAATTTAAAAGGTGATTAGCTTGAGGGTTTCCGTCCCCTTGCTCTCCCATCAGATTTTCATGCAGGTCAGCAGAAGGACAATTTTCGCTCTTTGAATCCCATGCTTTTGGTTAATTTGCTTGGTTACTTATGACTTTGCTACGTATCTTACAAAAAACCCTTAAAGTTAAGTGGATTTAGTGGGATAGAATACAAGCAATAAAGTAAAGCATTTTACTCTTTCTCTACCACTTTATCCTGCTTCATTTTTTTAGCAAACAAATAATGTCTGACATTTTACCACATATATTTGCTTTATTACATTTTTATCGTCTCTCTCCCCCAAGCAAATAAACTCTGTGTGAGCAGGGCCTATCTGTTACACCATTGTTATCTGCAGTGTCTAGAACAGTGTCTGGCACATTGCACGTACTCAATAAATACACAAAGAATGGAATAAAGAGGTGATGAACTGATTAACCCACGCTCTTTGCCTGACCAATAATTTAGAATCCATAGTGAAGGTATATTTTATATTATCAGAATGGAAGTGACAAAAATCGACATATGGAATTATGTTAAATTAAAAAGCTTCTGTACAGTAAAGAAAGCAATAGAGTGAAAAAGCAATCTATAGAATAGAAGATATTTCTAAAGTATGTATTTGATAAGAGATTAATTTCCAAAATATATAAAGAACTCCCACAACTCAGTAGTAAAAGACATGAACAGTCCAATTAAAAATGGGCCAAGGACTTGAATAAATATTTCTCCAAAGAAAACATACAAATGGCTGACCTGTATAATTAGAGGAATGCAAATCAAAACCACAATATGATCTCACGTCTTTCAGGGTAGCTACTATATATAAAAAAAACAAATGTTGATGAGGATGTGAAAAATTTGGAACTCTTGCACACTGTTGGTGGGAATGCAAAATGGTGCAGCTGCTATGGAAAACAGTATGGAGGATCCTCAAAATTAAAATATGTAAATATAGTATGATCCAGAAATTCAATTTCTGAGTATTTATTCAAAAGAATTGAAATTGGGATCTTGAACAGATACTAAAATAGATACATAGGAGTCTATGTTCATTGTGGCATTGTTCATGATAATCGAGATGTGAAAACAACTTAAATGTATACTAACAAATAAATGGGGTAAAAGTGTGTTATATAACACAATGGAATATGATTTAGCCCTAAAAAAGAGAAGAAATCCTGCAGTATGTGATAACATAGATACACCTGACAGACATAATGTTAAAGGAAATAAGACAGTCACAGAAGACAAATACTTCCACTTATATGGGGTATCTAAAATAGTCAGATTCATTGAAACAAAGAATAGAATTGTGGTCACCAGGAGCTGTCAGGAGAGGGAAAGAGGGAGTTCCTTATCAATGGGTATACAATTTCAGTTATGCAACATAAATGAATTCCAGAGATTTACTGTGCAACATTATGCCTACAGATAACAATGCTTATGTGCACATAAATATCTTTTAAACAGGTAGATCTCATTTTAAATGTTCTTACCACAATTAAAAAAAAAAAAAAAAAAAAGCAATGAAGGACACAAGAGGAAGTGGCATACAGAATAAAAACCTAATGGAAATCTTTGGGGTTTAAAGAGACACAGATTTGCATAGCACTATGTGTTTGAGTCTACAGTTTAGCAGCAAGACAATCATAGGACAATTCCAGGCTGATATAGGTTGAATTTATTAGCTGAATTTCCAACTATACTTTATTAAAGTCTTTCTGAATGTCAGAAAAGTTCTATTCTGTTCCCGCTGCTTAATATAAGTGGACTCCCATGAGCTTCACAAAGAATGGAAAGGGAAAAAAAAATCAGTTAATTCTCTAGGGATTGTTTCTTAAGCTATCAGATGATTGAGGATGCATAAGACGTCTGGTCATTAAAACCTGTGTAATAGTTGCATAATTTATTTAGAGGAGAGTTGATACTCTAGTGACTTTGGAAGAGATGATACTTATTTTCAACTTTTACTAACACTTTAGTAAATTAGTGATGATTAACCAAAATTACAGTAGCAGGTGTTAGTAGGTGCATTTCTGGAAGTGAAGTATTTTGAGGGTGGGGGTTGGCGGAGAACTTCAGTAAAATATGCTGCTTTATGTTTTGGAATTTTGAACTCTTAATTCTTTACAGTTTCTTGATTATTACCAATAAATATATGGTAAAGATACTTAACTTAAAACAATAAGTACATAGTGTTCCCATAATTAAAAATAACATTCTGGCCAGGCGCAGTGACTCATGCCTGTAATCCCAGCACTTTGGGAGGCCCAGGCGGGCGGATCGCGAGGTCGGGAGATCGAGACCATCTAGGCTAACGCGGTGAAGCCCCGTCTCTACTAAAAATAAAAATAAATTAACCGGGCGTGGTAGCGGACGCCTGTAGTTCCAGCTACTCGGGAGGCTGAGGCAGGAGAATGATGTGAACCTGGGAGGCGGAGCTTGCAGTGAGCTGAGATCGCACCACTGCACTCCAGCCTGGGCGACAGAGCGAGACTCCGTCTCAAAATAATAATAATAACAATAACATTTCAATAACAATAATAAACCTATTGCTGTGTTCATTATCAAGGTTGCCTCCTGTCCACTACCATTTCAAATTGAGTTCTGACTGAATAGTTGTTAAAAGCATTAGATGTTTGAGTTCCTTGTTATGGTAGAAACATTGTTATTTTCAGAATTAGCTCTTTTCATTAATTATGCATTATTATCATTTTTACATAAAATTTTATAATTGTATAGCTCTTGGAATGATTTTTTTTTTCTTTTGCTTAAACGGTTATATCTGTAGAGACAAGAAATGGATTCATCCCTTTTAAAATGTTCTTTTAGAAAAATATATCCATTATGATTAATCTTTGAAGATTTATAAACAAGAGGAAAATTGAATATCTATTTAGGAAAAATATCCAGGGTTTTTAGTTAGTGTGTCTTTTTCTAAGTTATTAGAATATTGGAATTCATTTTAAGAGAATTCTCATTTGTGTTTACTTTTCTTGATTGCTTCCAAAAATTAGATGTTAGTTGAGTCATCTACATTCTTTAATAACTTCCTTCCTATGAAATATACTTCCTGAGCGTCATGATATGTTATGTGAAGCAATTTCCCTTGTTTCCTAATTTGTGAATTGTACTTTCCAGTTTGAGTATTTTTCCCCACATGAACAGTTTATCTCAGTGCACTTTACCAACCACCTTTGTTACTAATTGAAAGTAATGGTAATAGTGAGACCTGCATCAAGATATAGGCAATGAGAAAAACTAAACTAATAAGACCTTTTTCTTCTTCATTGGTGAGCTATCAGATTCTAACTTTGAGACAGGTTTGGGCACAGGGTACTTCATGTGTGAATATTGCCACAGGTGAGCAACTTTTGACTGAAACAGACCTTTAAGAAAATACAGTAATTGTGTTCAAAGAGTTTCAAGCATCTACGAAGGCAATTGCATTCAGTAAGCTGCTGAATCCAAAACTGATCTTTTCTCCCAAAGGCTATAGTCTGGTTGAGGAAACAAATATAAAATGCATATGGCAAAGGTGACAATTTTATAGGAGTAAAAAGGAAGTCTTAAGAGGGTTGAGAAAGAGAGACAAATAGTGATGAAATGCACTTGTGAAGGTCTTATTGAGAAGGGTGCATTTGAATTTTGACTTGAAATCTGACTAGGACTTTTCAGGCAGATGTAAATGTTAGGATGCCTTCAAAGGTATTTGGGGAAGGATTCTAGTGTCCAGAGTCCTGTTGTGCCAGAGTTCGGAAATACTTGGCTCTCAAGACTGAATTTTATCTGGTTAAGGGAGCCACCCTCTGAGAAGCTTCTGACATTTCACTTTTTCCCAAGATAATTTGTGGTCTGTATAATCCTGAATATTTGTTGACATCCAATAATGTGATAATGCTGGACCTAGGAAGAAACTTAAGTTCCAAGATTTCTAGTAACACTTGGATTCCTTGCTGCATGCTGAAAAATTTAAGGTGACGTGAGCTCAAAGAAGAAAGCCAGAGGAGAAATTCTAGAGCAAAAACAAAGTTGTTTTTTTCAGATAAGAACCTCTTTACTGCCTTCTGTATCACCCTCATCTGTGGTTGAGATTGATATGAGTGAGTAAATTAACTAGGTTTTTTCTGGAAGATGGAAGAATTGAGAGGAACTTGGGAAATTACATATTCATTGGAGCTATTAAACTCTGTCTTTTGAATAAGGATTTGAATGGATCAGGGCTTGACTTTGTGGCATGAGCTCTATATGGTATTAATAAAATCCTCTAAGGTTTTGCCTTTGACCATGAGTAACATCTGCTATAGTTTCATTTTCTCCACTCAGCCACCAGGAGCTTGCTGGAGAAAAGTTACTAAACTCAGAGCCATCCCATTGCTTTTATATCAAACTAGTCTTCTTTTTTTTTTTTCTTTGAAATAAATTAAATGTATTACTTCCACTTAATAGAACACATGACCTCAGAAAGAATGAGCATTTGAATTAACAGGCACTCGCTTTTTTTTTTTTATTATTATACTTTAAGTTCTGGCATACACGTACAGAATGTGCAGGTTTGTTACATAGGTATACATGTGCCATGGTGGTTTGCTGCACCCATCAACCCATCACCTACATTAGGTATTTCACTTAATGCTATCCCTCCCCTAGGCCCGCAATCCCCCAACAGGCCCCGGTATGTGATATTCCCCTCCCTGTGTCCATGTGTTCACATTGTTCAATTCCCACTTATGAGTGAGAACTTGTGGTGTTTGGTTTTCTGCTCTTGGGTTAGTTTGCTGAGAATGATGGTTTCTAGTTTCATCCATGGCCCTGCAAAGGACATGGACTCATGCTTTTTTATGGCTGCATAGTATTCCATGGTGTATATGTGCCACATTTTCTTTATCTAGTCTATCATTGAAGGACATTTGGGTTGGTTCCAAGTCTTTGCTATTGTGAGTAGTGCTACAGTAAACATACGTGTGCATATGTCCTTATAGTAGAATGATTTATAATCCTTTGGGTATATACCAGTAATGGAATTTCTGGGTCAAATGGTATTTCTAGTTCTAGATCCTTGAGGAATCACAACACTGTCTTCCACAATGGTTGAACTAATTTATATTCCCACCAATAGTGTAAAAGCATTCATATTTCTCTACATCCTCTCCAGCAAATGTCGTTTCCTAATTTTTAAATGATTGCCATTCTAAAGGGCATGAAATGGTATCTCATTGTGGTTTTGATTTGCATTTCTCTAATGACCAGTGATGACGAGCTTTTTTTCATGTTTGTTGGCTGAATAAATGTCTTTTATTTAATTATTATACTTTAAGTTCTAGGGTACATGTGCACAATGTGCAGGTTTGTTACATATGTATACATGTGCCATGTTGGTGTGCTGCACCCATTAACTCGTCATTTACATCAGGTATATCTCCTAATGCTATGCCTCCCCTCTCCCCCCTCCCCACAATAGGACCTGGTGTGTGATTTTCCCCTTCCTGTGTCCAAGTGATCTCATTGTTCAATTCCCACCTATGAGTGAGAATATGCAGTATTTGGTTTACTGTTCTTGCGATAGTTTGGTGATAATGATGGTTTCCAGCTGCATCCATGTCCCTAGAAAGGACACAAACTCATCCTTTTGTATGGCTGCATAGTATTACATGGTGTATATGTGCCACATTTTCTTAATCCAATCTATCATTGATAGACATTTGGGTTGGTTCCAAGTCTTTGCTATTGTGAACTGTGCTGCAATAAACATATGTGTGCATTTGTCTTTATAGGAGAATGATTTATAACCCTTTGGGTGTATACTCAGTAATGGGATTGCTGGGTCAAATGGTATTTCTAGTTCTAAATCCTTGAGGAATCGCCACACTGCTTTCCACAATGGTTGAACTAGTTTACAGTCCCATCAACAGTGTAAAAGTGTTTCTATTTCTCCACATCCTCTCCAGCACCTGTTGTTTCCTGACTTTTTTAATGATTACCATTCTAACTGGTGTGAGATGGTATCTCATTGTGGTTTTGATTTGCATTTCTCTGATGGTGAGTGATGATGAGCATTTTTTCATGTGTCTGTTGGCTGTATGAATGTCTTCTTTTGAGAAGTGTCTATTCATATCCTTTGCCCACTTTTGATGGGGTTGTTTGTTTTTTCTTTGTAAATTTGATTGAATTCTTTATAGGTTCTGGATATTAACCTTTTGTCAGATGAGTAGATTGCAAAAATTTTCTCCCATTCTGTAGGTTGCCTGTTCACTCTGATGGTAGTTTCTTTTGCTGTGCAGAAGCTCTTTAGTTTAATTAGATCTCATTTGTCAATTTTGGCTTTTGTTGCCATTGCTTTTGGTGTTTTAGACATGAAGTCCTTGCCCATGCCTATGTCCTGAATGGTATTACCTAGGTTTTCTTCTAGGGTTTTTATGCTTTTAATCCATCCTGAATTAATTTTCATATAAGGAGTAAGGAAAGGATCCAGTTTCAGCTTTCTACTTATGGCTAGCCAATTTTCCCAGCACCATTTATTAAATAGGGAATCCTTTCCCCATTTCTTGTTTTTCTCAGGTTTGTCAAAGATCAGATGGCTGCAGATGTGTGGTATTATTTCTGAGGGCTCTGTTCTGTTCCATTGGTCTATGTCTCTGTTTTGGTACCAGTACCATGCTGTTTTGGTTACTGTAGCCTTGTAGTATAGTTTGAAGTCAAGTAGCGTGATGCCTCCAGCTTTGTTCTTTTGGCTTAGAATTGTCTTGCAATGCGGGGTCTTTTTTGGTTCCATATGAACTTTAAAGCAGTTTTTTTCCAATTCTGTGAAGAAAATCAATGGTAGCTTAATGGGGATGGCATTGAATCTATAAATTACCTTGGGCAGTATGGCCATTTTCACAATATTGATTCTTCCTATCCATGAGCATTGTATGTTCTTCCATTTGTTTGTGTCCTCTTTTATTTCACTGAGCAGTGGTTTGTAGTTCTTCTTGAAGAGGTCCTTTACATCCCTTGTAAGTTGGATTCCTAGGTATTTTATTCTCTTTGAAGCTATTGTGAATGGGAGCTCATTCATGATTTGGCTCTTTGTTTGTCTGTTACTGGTGTATAAGAATGCTTGTGATTTTTGCACATTGATTTTGTATGCTGAGACTTTGCTGAAGTTTCTTATCAGCTTAAGGAGATTTGGGGCTGAGATGATAGACTTTTCTAAATATACAATCATGTCATCTGCAAACAGGGAAAATTTGACTTCCTCTTTTCCTAACTGAATACCCTTTATTTCTTTCTCTTACCTGATTGCCCTAGCCAGAACTTCTAACACTGTGTTGAATAGGAGTGGTGAGAGAGGGCATCCCTGTCTTGTGCCAGTTTTCAAAGGGAATGCTTCAGTTTTTGCCCATTCAGTATGATATTGGTTGTGGGTTTGTCATAAATAGCTCTTATTATTTTGAGATACGTTCCATCAATACCGAATTTATTGAGAGTTTTTAGCATGAAGGGCTGTTGAATTTTGTCAAAGGCCTTTTCTGCATCTATGGAGATAATCATGTGGTTTTTGTCTTTGGTTCTGTTTATATGCTGGATTACATTTATTGATTTGCGAATGTTGAACCAGCCTTGCATCCCAGAGATGAAGCCCACTTGATCATGGTAGATAAGCTTTTTGATGTCCTGCTGGATTCGGCTTGCTAGTATTTTGTTGAGGATTTTTGCATCAATGTTCATCAGGGATATTGGTCTAAAATTCTCTTTTTTTGTTGTAGCTCTGTCAGGTTTTCATATCAGGATGATATTGCCCTCGTAAAATGAGTTAGGGAGGATTCCCTCTTTTTCTATTGATTGGAATAGTTTCAGAAGGAATGGTACCAACTCCTTGTACCTCTGGTAGAATTCAGGCTGTGAATCCATCTGGTCCTGGACTTATTTTGGTTGGTAGGCTATTAATTATTGCCTCAATTTCAGAGCCTGCTAATGGTCTATTCAGGGAGTCAAATTCTTCCTGGTTTAGTCTTGGGAGAGTGTAAGTGTCCAGGAAATTATCCATTTCTTCTAGGTTTTCTAGTTTATTTGCGTAGAGGTGTTTATAGTATTCTCTGATGGTAGTTTGTATTTCTGTGGGATCGGTGTAATATCCCCTTTATCATTTTTTTATTGCGTCTATTTGATTCTTCTCTCTTTTCTTCTTTATTAGTCTTGCTAGCGGTCTATCAATTTTGTTGATCTTTTCAAAACACCAGCTCCTGGATTCATTGATTTTTTGGAGGGTTTTTCATGTCTCTATCTCCTTCAGTTCTGCTTTGATCTTAGTTATTTCTTGCCTTCTGCTAGCCTTCGAATGTGTTTGCTCTTGCTTCTCTAGTTCTTTTAATTGTGATGTTAGGGTGTCAATTTTAGATCTTTCCAGCTTTCTCTTGTGGGCATTGAGTGCTATAAATTTCCCTCTACACACTACTTTAAATGTGTCCCAGAGATTCTGGTATGTTGTATCTTTGTTCTCATTGGTTTCAAAGAACATATTTATTTCTGCCTTCATTTTGTAATGTACCCAGTAGTCATTCAGGAGTAGGTTGTTCAGTTTCCATGTAGTTGAGTGGTTTTGATTGAGTTTCTTAATCCTGAGATCTAGTTTGATTGCACTGTGTTCTGAGAGACAGTTTGTTATAATTTTTGTTCTTTTACATTTGCTGAGGAGTGCTTTACTTCCAACTATGTGATCAATTTTGGAATAAGTGCGATGTGGTGCTGAGAAGAATGTATATTCTGTTGATTTGGGGTGGAGAGTTCTGTAGATGTCAATTAGGTCCACTTGGTGCAGAGCTGAGTTCAATTCCTGGATATCCTTGTTAACTTTCTGTCTCATTGATCTGTCTAATGTTGACAGTGGGGTGTTGAAGTCTCCCATTATTATTGTATGGGAGTCTAAGTCTCTTTGTAAGTCTCTAAGGACTTGCTTTATGAATCTGGGTGCTCCTGTATTGGGTGCATATATATTTAGGATAGTTAGCTCTTCCTGATGAATTGATCCCTTTACCATGACGTAATGGCCTTCTTTGTCTCTTTTGATCTTTGATGGTTTAAAGTCTGTTTTATCAGAGACTAGGATTGCAACCCCTGCTTTTTTTTGTTTTCCATTTGCTTGGTAGATCTTCCTGCATCCCTTTATTTTGAGCCTATGTGTGTCTCTGCATGTGAGATGGGTCTCCTGAATACAGCAAACTGATGGGTTTTGACTCTTTATCCAATTTGCTAGTGTGTATCTTTTAATTGGACCATTTTGTCCATTTACTTTTAAGGTTAATATTGTTATGTGTGAACTTGATCCTGTCATTATGATAGTAGCTGGTTATTTTGCTCATTAGTTGATGCAGTTTCTTCCTAGCATCGATGGTCTTTACACTTTGGCATGTTTTTGCAATGGCTGGTACATGTTTTTCCTTTCCATGTTTAGTGCTTCCTTCAGGATCTCTTGTAAGGCAGACCTGGTGGTGACAAAATCTCTAAGCATTTGCTTGTCTGTAAAGGATTTTATTTCTCCTTCACTTATGAAACTTAGTTTGGCTGGATATGAAATTCTGGGTTGAAAATTCTTTTCTTAAAAATATTAAATATTGGCCCCCACTCTCTTCTAGCTTGGAGAGTTTCTGCCAAGAGATCTGCTGTTAGTCTGATGGGCTTCCCTTTGTGGGTAACCCAACCTTTCTCTCTGGCTGCCCTTAACATTTTTTCCTTCATTTCAACTTTGGTGAATCTGACAATTATGTGTCTTGGAGTTGCTCTTCTCGAGGAGTATCTTTGTGGCATTCTCTGTATTTCCTGAATTTGAATGTTGGCCTGCCTTACTAGGTTGGGCAAGTTCTCCTGGATGATATCTTGCAGGGTATTTTCCAACTTGTTTCCATTTTCCCCATCACTTTCATGCACGCCAATCAGATGTGGATTTAGTCTTTTCACATAATCCCGTATTTCTTGGAAGCTTTGTTCATTTCTTTTTACCCTGTTTTCTCTGCACTTCTCTTCTTGCTTCATTTCATTCATTTGATCTTCAATCGCTGATACTTTTTCTTTCAGTTGATCAAGTCAGTTACTGAAGCTTGTGCATTCGTCACGTAGTTCTCGTGTTATGGTTTTCATCTCTATCAGTTCTTTCAAGGACTCCTCTACATTGGTTATTCTACTTAGCCATTCGTCAAATATTTTTTCAAGGTTTTTAGTTTCTTTGCACCGGTTATGTAATTCCTCCTTTAGCTCTGAGAAGTTTGATCGACTGAAGCCTTCTTCTCTCGACTCATGAAAGTCATTCTCCGTCCAGCTTTGTTCCGTTGCTGGCGATGACCTGCATTCCTTTGGAAAGGGAGATGCGCTCTTATTTTTTGAATTTCCAGCTTTTCTGCACTGCTTTTTCCCCATCTTTGTGGTTTTATCTGCCTTTGGTCTTTGATGATGGTGATGTACTGATGGGGTTTTGGTGTGATTGCACTTTCTGTTTGTTAGTTTTCCTTCTAACAGTCAGGACCCTCAGCTGTAGGTCTGTTGGAGTTTGCTTGACTTTCACTCCAGACCCTGTTTGCCTGGGTATCAGCAGCGGAGGCTTCAGAAGATAGAATATTGCTGAACAGCGAGTGTTGCTATCTGATTCTTGCTCTGGAAGCTTCGTCTCAGGGGTGTACCCCACCGTGTGAGGTGTGAGGTGTCGGTCTGCACCTAGTGGTGGATGTCTCCCAGTTAGGCTACACAGGGGTCAGGGACCCACTTGAGCAGGCAGTCTGTCCCTTCTCAGATCTCAACCTCCATGCTGGTAGATCCACAGCTCTCTTCAAAGCTGTCAGACAGCGGCATTTACCTCTGACGAGGTTTCTGCTGCTTTTTATTTAGCTATGCCCTGTCCCCAGAGGAGTCGTCTACAGAGGCAGGTCGGCCTCCTTGATCTGTCGTGGGCTCCACCCAATTCGAGCTTCCTGGAGGCTTTATTTACCTACTTAAGCCTCAGCAATGGCGGGCGCCCTTCCCCCAGCCTCACTGCCACCTTGCAGTTAGATCTCAGACTGCTGTGCTAGCAATGAGGGAGGCTCCATGGGCGTGGGACCCTCTGGGCCAGATGTGGAATATAATCTCCTGGTGTGCCGTTTGCTAAGACCCTTGGTAAAGCGCAGTATTAGGGTTGGAGTTACCCGATTTTCCAGGTGTTGTGTGTCTCAATTTCCTTTGGCTAGGAAAAGGAATTCCATTCCCCCTTGCGCTTCCCAGGTGAGGCGATGCCTCGCCCTGCTTCAGCTCTCGCTGGTCAGGCTGCACCCGTGGACCAGCGCCAACTGTCTGACACACCCCAGTGAGATGAACCCAGTACCTCAGTTGAAAATGCAGAAATCATCCATCTACTGTGTCGCTCACGCTGGGAGCTGGAGGCTGGAGCTGTTCCTATTCGGCCATCTTGGGCATACCCTCCTAAATGTCTTCTTTTGTGTAGTGTCTGTGCATATCCTTTGCCAACTTTTTGATGGGGTTGTTTGTTTTTTTCTTGTAAATTTGTTTAAGTTCCTTGTAGATTCTGGTTATTAGCCCTTTGTCCGATGGATAGATTACAAAATTTTTCTCCCATTCTGTAGGTTGCCTGTTCACTCTGATGGTAGTTCCTTTTGCTGTGCAGAAGCTCTTTAGTTAAATTAGATCCCATTTGTCAATTTTGACTTTTGTTGCCATTGCTTTTGGTGTTTTAGATGTGAAGTCTTTGCCCATGCCTGTGTCCTGAATGGTATTACCCAGGTTTTCTTCTAGATTTTTATGTTTTAGCTCTTACATTTAAGTCTTTAATCCATCTTGAGTTAATTTTTTCTATGGTGTAAGGAAGGGGTTCAGTTTCAGTTTTCCGCATATGGCTAGCCAGTTCTTTCTGCATATAGCTAGCTTTTGTTCCTAAGCTAGTTTGGTGGGTATTTATTTCACCTTCCTTTAGGGATATTGTTTTTTACCCAAGATGGAAATTTTATCACAACCAATACAAGTTGCCTTTGGAACCCCTCCCCATCCTTACATTTAGTAAGTTAAACTCTGCTTAAAAAAATAAAAATAAAACTATTCCACTCTTTCTGCAGCAAATAGGTTCTCTGCATCTAATGCATTGGGGAGTACTACCTATGTCACTCACTTGCAGAGCTGGAAAATCATTACCATGCGAGTAGAAAGAAATAGCAATTACATTTACTTATTATGGCATTGGTCACCAGCCTGGTGCCAAAAAGCCTTAAAGTTGGCAAGTAAAATGCAATAGGTGGTGATGGTGGAGTATATTATGAATTTCTGTCATATTGTTCATCTTAATGCACTCAAAATTCTAACATTGCATTTAGTAAACACCCAAAATATGTCTGTGCACTAAAATCTGAGGTACTCAACCATTCTAATGATAAATGTGAGATCTTTGGGTGTTAAATGAGATAATCTACTAGAAAGTGCTTAAAACACTGCCTGGAAAGTAGCAAACACTCTATAATGTTATCTATTATTAAATTGAAACACTTTATTTGATCATTGGAAATATAATTTTTATAATGCACTTTATTTTCTTATGAACTAGAATATTTTATTGATATCTGTCAATTCTTGAGCAGACATTCATTCAATAGTATTTACTAAGCAGCTACTACATGCCAGACATTGTCCTAGGAATTTAAAGTTTAATAGCAAACATGGTAAGTAAAGTTCTTGTCTTCATAACACTTAGTCAAATAGTAACAATAGACACTTAAAATAGTTATAAGAAAGATTGATGAATACTATGGTATAGAAGCTACTAGCTGCTATGTGAACACATTTTAGGGAACTTACTTAATTGAGAGACAAGTCAGGTATTGTGGAAGAGTTAATTTTTGTGGTGATTTTTGATGGTATTTTGTCTTGGGGTTAGGTGTCAGTTCCCTGTTTTCAGGCTAATTATTCTGTATGTTTATCTTGAAAGAATCAAATATCTGTCCTCACTGGAGATTTTCTAGACTTAGATTTGTATTTCCTAATTATTATATCTCTGCAAGCATTACCTTATATTAACTTACTAAATACTGATGCTTGTAGTAATACAACACATACATTTCTGACTTCACTAAATAACTCCTATATCTAAAAGCACCTGGCTTTATAGTATTTAAAAAAAGATATATCAAAGGCTCAGATGCATAATTGGGGCACAAAGTGCAGTATATATGTAGATCTGGTGACCAACATAAACAGTGCTAATTTTGTCACAACCATAGATTTGGAAACCAAAGATATAAACAGGAGGAAAGCTCTTCTCACTATTAAACCTTTTGCCAGATTCAGAAAAAAGTTATGACTCGTAGGAGAAGAATAATCTCCATTAACCAATGGAGATTGGAATGGACTCCTGCTACAAAAGGTGGATAGAAAAACAAACAGAAGTTTATAAATGTACATTTCATACATACATGGGAGACACCCAGGGAATGAGCAGTTCTCAAAGAGGTGACTTTGAATTCCGGCGTATACAGCACCTTCAGCAAAGAACAGTACATTTTTAGAAAAGTGACACAACAAAGAAAATGGACTTTGAGTCTCTAGAGGTGTCAACTTGTGGAAAAGCAAATACATGTCTGATAATGTCTAGTTAGTAAAGCTTACTAAAGTAGATTTCTGTGGTACCATCTTCAGGTTGATAAGAGTTCAAAGCTTCTTCAGTAGTTAACCTTTGTTTTCCATGGTAGAAGCAGGGACAGATATCTTTTGTCTTTGTAAATCTATGTCTTGCTTTGTGGCAAATCCAGAGAGGTCAGACGGCTTTCTTGTATCTGCTCCTCCACAATTCTTCATATTTTGGGGTGGCATATTCTGGTCTCCCACAGTACCCATTTGTGAGACTCTTGATCTAATAGTCTAGAAGTTTTAATGTTGTCTTAGTCAATTTTCTGTTGCTTATAATAGAATACCTGAAACTGGATGATTTATGAAGAAAAGAAATTTATTTCTTGCAGTTATAGAGGTTGAGAAGTCCAAGGTCAAAAAGCCATATCTGCTGAAAGTCTTCTTGCTAGTGGGGACTCTCTGAAGATCTGATTATCTAGGAGAAATAAGGGTCAAGGAAAATGGATGGAATACCAGGAATTCTTTGGGATGACTTCCTTTAGGAATCACTTTTAATCATTTGACTTCCAATGATAAAGCTTCCTGGAAGACACTTCAAAGGTGTCATGTCTTCTATATTTTTAAGAAATAAACATCTTTGATGTACCCAAATTATTGAACTTGTGGTTTACAACTTCTAGTCATATTTATCATAATTTTTCTATAAATATAGCATTAATAATCACTAGATAGACTTTTTTTATGTTTTTAAACCTCATCTACAAGAGATAATATCTTGTACATCTTTAGATAACATGTTTCTTTTGTTCAACATTATAATTTTGGTATTTATATGGGTAAAGTTAGCTCTATTTCATTCATTTTAACTATTGCATATTGTTCCATTGTATGAATATGTCATAATTTGTCCTTCCTCATTTGATGAACAGTTTAGATTATTTCCAGTTTTTATTTCTCTGTGATTATAGTCAACATTATAGTGAACATTCTGTGCATGTCTTTTGTACACACAATTTTTTATATACCTAAAAGCAGAATTTCTAGGTTTTAGGGAAAACATGTCATTAGCTTTATTAGATAGTACTGATAGTTCTCTAATAAGGTTGTATAAAATATATAATTACAAAACAGTGTGTAGGTCTTAATATTGTAAGACTTTTTCTGATGTGTATACAACTTTTTCTCAGTTTTGTTTTACTTTGCATTTTTCCAATTAATGTGAGATTGGGTATTTAGGATATTTATTGGATATTTGTTTTTTTGTGTGTGAATTGTCTCTTAAAATCCTTAAAGCTTAATTTTCTTGGTTAGCAATATTCACAAATGTTCCCATGCAAAAGATGGGTCAGTGCCAATGTATCATTTTGTTTGTTTTTAGCCTCTTCCTTGTGGTTTTCAGTCTACATTCCCAGATTGAGATTTTCGTATTTTCTTTTTTTAAATTAAAATTTAAAATTTATATTTTTGTCACATAAAACAGTAAAACCCTAATATTTTACAAGTTTAATTTATTTTTAGGGACTTCATGATTGATTAACCACCAGCAGCGATTTATACAGTTCAGGCTATTCTGATCACTACTAGCAATTATAGTCATCTCAGCCACTTTCCTTCCGGTATTGTCCTCTGGACTCTACCTATACAGGGTATTTTTCATTCCCACTAAGATTATGGAACCTGTTTTAACTCTATTATCTTTCACATTCTTTCTAAGCTTCAGAACAGTCAACAAAGTAACTTTTATGGATACTGATATTTCTTGTACCAATGTATGCAAAAAATAGGTTTTTAACCCTCTTTAGGGACAAAATTAAAGAGAAAATGAGGGAGTATACATGATTGGTGATAACAGTTTGGCTCTGTGTCCCCACCCAAATCTCTTCTCGAATTGTAACCCCCACATGTCGAGGGATGGGGGTGATTGGATCGTGGGGGCCATCTTCCCCATGCTATTCTCATGATAGTGAGTGAGTTCTCAGGAGATCTGATGGTTCTATAAGCCTCTAGCGTTTGCCTGGCTTGAAATTTTATCTCCTGCCACCATGTGAAGAAGATCTTGCTTCCTCTTGGTTTTCCACCATGATTATAAGTTTCCTGAGGTCTCAACAGCCACACGGACCTGTGAGTCAATTAAACCTCTCTTTCCTTTATAAATTACCCTATCTCAGATATTTCTTTGTGGCAGTATAAAACAGACTAATACAATTGGTAAAAGCAAAACTCCATTTTTATTATTTTTAAATTCCTTTGAATTCTGGCTTCTATGCCATAGGATTTCTGGCATGTCACATTTCTTTAGAAAATTTCAATGTTGAGTCTAGGTTCATTAAAAAATACTAATAAAGTTTAGGAACATACTTGGTGTTTCAGAAGACATATGGTAGGTATATTTTTTTGAAGGTACATGGATTTTGAGAAATTCAGACCAATCTAAATTTTACTTTGCCTTCCTTGGTCATGTACTCTCAAAGGCCAAAATAACAGATTTATAACAGTATAAACCAGCAAATTCTTGCCATTGTTTTGGTTTGTTAGTCTTCTCTACACAAGTTTGATTTTACATATACACCCTGCATTCTTCAGTCTGGTTCTAGTTACTGGTTTAATGACAATGATTTAAGGCAGAAAAGGAATACTTACCACATATAAGGGAGACTCCTCAGGCAAGGAAACAACAGCTTTTTTTTCTTTTTTTTTTTTAAAGCCAGGGAAGAAGAGCAACTTCCAAATAATAAAAATAATTTCTTTCTTAGGCAGTGACAGTGTATAGTGCTTCACAAGAGAGGGTGCAGTGAGTCATTCCTTCCTGTTTCATTTCCCCTCTTAAGAGTACTGCTTTTGTCATCATTGCCTTATGGCCACAAACAGAAAGCAAAGAATTAGGTTATATGTTGCTAAACTACAGAATCAGTTGAATTTCTACTTTTTCATGAGCATCAGTTCATATTTTAATTTGGTAGCTTGGGGTTTTAAGCCTGTCATTCTTTTGCAATGTCACAGAAATCAGCCACCATACTTCTATTTCTTGTGCTCTTCAATATATTTTATGGTGCCCACAACTTTTTCCTCCTGAAACTTACTCTTAGTAAGACATTGTTCTAGATCATAATAAGTAAATATTTAATTGGCTATTTTGTCATAAGACTCCAAATTTTCCATCCTGGAATCGTATATGCATATATTAATAGAAAGTATTTCTCTTTTACCCCATCTCAACAGCACAGTCTCAAATATCCTACAATTCCCTAGATATTATCAGTTCTCATTTTTGTATCAATATCTTTGCAATTCAGATCTTTGCAGGCAAGTGAAACTGATTTTGGCTAACTTAAACAATAAGTGAATTTGTTGAAAACCTAAGGGAGTTACAGAATTATTGAAAAGGTTAGAGAGCAAGGTTTGAAAATTAATTGTAATGAGGGCATGTTGGGGACCCAAGAATCAGAAATTCCAGAAAGAGATCCATAACAACATGGACTGGGTGTTGCTACTTTTTATGAGCAATGGTATTTCTTCTATCCGTGCATAACCATTTCAGTATTTAAATCTCCAGAGGATAGAATCCAATTGACAAAGTATAGATCATTTACTGGGGAGTAAGAATCAAAATTGTGGTTCTATTTGAAATGGGAAATGGAGTTTGGATGATCAAAACTGACAAGTTATCTTCTACACATGGGAAATTATAAGCCAATATAGCTTTTGAAAATATACATAATATTTTATGTGTTTTGTTCTAAAGTATTTTAATAGATGAGTGTTAACCAACTTAAAATTGTGATAATTAATATATGTATATTTTTACTTTGGTTGTCTTATGCTCTCTGACTTTTTTGTACTTCCCTGAAAGTTTATAATTTTGAAAGTTCATATATAAAAGTATAAAAAAGTTTATATATGTAAAGTATAAAAGTATAATTCCAAACAACTGAATCATTTGCAGTAAGAAAATATTCTCAAATTTTAGCATTTATAATCATGGACTATATTATATTTTAAATGATTTATTCAGACGTATAAGGACTTCTTTTAGAAATTTCTATATAAATTGTTATGTTTGGCTTTTATAAGAAATGCTGTATTTCTGATCATTTTTCCTTTATATTGTTGACAGTCTTAGAGGAGGCTAATATGAAATGAGTTTTTGCTTGGGCTCATTTTGGGAAACATGTAAAATGTTAATAAACATTTATCTCAATTTTGACTTAATAGTGATATACATTTGAGACCCAGGAGACTCAACATATGGTGAAGGTTCACAGAGACGAGTGCGAAGAATACCACTGCCAAGCTGGCAACACTTGGTTAAACAACAGAATGGATTACATATAATCAAATGCCAGAAACCTGGAAATCAAGGCTGGAAAGAAGCCTAAAGGCAATTTGTCTAGAGATGAAACATGAGAAGAAGGCCGGAGTAAGGAGAGGAGTCAAAACCTAGCAGAGGAGTTAATAGGCAATATTGTTATCAGAAAGGAAAGTATTATAGGGAATTATGATCCAGTCAATTAGTAGGGTCAGTACAAAGCAGCAGCAAGAAATATTTGTTTAGGAGAAATAAGCCAGTTGCGTAGAAGTGGTATTGGTTGCTAAGAAAGATCATGATATGACAAACAAGAAAGTAAGATTGAAGACAAAGATTGAAGAACAAGGAATAGAAGCTAGTAATGGTTTAGATAAGTCTTTAGACAAAAGCCTGTGGAAAGAAACAGGTGTGAGGGTGAAAGGTGTTCCTTTCATGCAATAAAATGTTGCAGAGAAAACTAGTTAAATTATTTAACATTTCTTTCATTTTTTTCCCATATAGCTTTCAGAGCTTAAAGAATTCTTAAAGACTTTTTATGATTTGATCTAATGATGAGCCAAATTATAAAAAATTAAGCAAGTTTAAGTTGTTTAGGAAAAAATTATAAAACAAACTCTTTAGTTTTATTGAGGGTTTATAGTATCTCATATGCTGACTTTTAAAAATGAAATTAACATTTTTTCATCATGAGAAGGGAGAAGGTTTTTAAAGTTTTTGTTATGAAACATGTATAATACACAGAAAAGTGAAGAGCATAAAGAAACACTACCATTTCTTAGCTTGAACAATCATAAACTTCCTACATATTTTTATTCCATCTATTGCTGCCATTTTGTGCTATTTATGTTCCCAATTATTTGAAAGAAAATCCTAAAATCAGGTTATTTAAGCATAAATAATTCATTATGTATGTCAAGTAAATTACTACTCTTTTATAAACATAATAATAGTATCACATCCAACAAAATTTACAGTAACTCCTTAAGAACAGCATTCCTTTGATTTATTTTAGACTTTCATATAACATAAAATCATTCATCTTCCTAGTTGATAAAGACGCAAAAGGCACCTTGAGATTTATTTGCAAACAAGCCACCCTAATACTATTTTCCTGAGAGTATAAGTGTTTCTGCAGATACTGAAAACTTTGTGTTGTAGATACACTATAGGGTCAGGTAGTACAACCATTTTGTATCCTAATACTGTTTCCGTGGCTTTGATGTTTCCAGTGAAACGAGTATTGGAAAAATATCAGGTACTATCATGGATGAAAGAAAAAATATTTCATTTCAGCATTGGAAGAACTACGCATTTGTCCAACTTTAGTTGTTATCCTTGGCTAGGGACCTATAATTGCTCTCACAGCCCAAACAGAACCAGGTGTGAGGGATGCATGTTAACTCTCTGTTAACCAGGAACTCTGTTAAAGGTGCTAATGTGAGAGATATTAGAGCATAGATTCCTGAGGAAGTCTAAAAAGAGTCTGGAGAAATAATTTTATCCACCTGTTTCCTTCTAGAAAAGAACACACAAGCCAAAGATACCAGAAATAAACTGTTGGGGAGAATTGTTTACTTAAACTCTGTGCACACATACAAATTACAGTGTTCTTGATTACATGGCAAAATAATAATAAAAAAATAATTTTTCCACTGATGAAGACAAATATTATTTGATGAGATTACATTACTGATTAATGTTTGAGGGCTTATTTAACCCAGGCTTCACACTTCGTATGAGTTCAGTCTCCACTCTCAAGGCATTTATAGCTCAAAGAGCCTGTAAAACAGGAAAATATTTTTATGGTTATTAATACTGCAACAGGTATATTTAAAAATTACAGAGGATAATTAAAGGCTATTTGACTACAGACTAGATAAAATGGTAGAAAGCCAAATAGAAATTAGATAGAAAAATCTAATAAATATTAAGTACATACAGACACACTTCAGAGATATTGTGGGTTTGGTTCCAGACAAGTAAAATAAAATGAATATCACAATAAAGTGAGTCACAAAGTTTTTGGTTGTCCGGTGCATATAAAGTTATGTTTATTATTAAGTGTGCAATAACATTATACAGACCTTAATTTAAAAATTATTTACTGCTAAAAATGCTAACAATCATCTGAGCCTTCAGGGAGTTATAATATTATTGCTGGTGGAGGGTCTTGCCTTGATGTTGATGGATGATGACTGATGACTGATCAGGGTGGTGGTTCCTGAAAGCTGGGGTAGCTGTGGCAATTTCTTAAAATAAGACAACAATGAAATTTGCCACATCAGTTGGCTTTTCCTTTCAGGAAAGATTTCTCTGTACCATGTGATGCTGTTTGATTGCATTTTGCCCACAGTAGAACTTCTTTTAAAATTGGAGTTCATCCTCTCAAACTCTGTCATTGCTTTATCAACTAAGTTTAGGTAATATTCTAAAGCCTTTGTTGTCATTTCAACATCATTCATAGCACTTCACCAGGAGTAGATGCCATCTCAAGAAGCCACTTCCTTTGCTCATCCATAAGAAGTAACTCCTCACCCATTCAGGTTTTATCATGAGATTACAGCAGTTCAGTCCTGTATTCAGGGTCCACTTTGAATGCTAGTTCTGTTGTTATTTTCATCACTTACACAGTTACTTTCCCCACTGAAATCTTGAGCAACTCAAAGTCATCTATGAGGGTTGGAATCAACTTCTTTCAAACACCTGTTCATGTGGATATTTTGACCTCCTTCCATGAATCACTAATGTTCTTAATAGCACACAGAATGGTGAACCCTTTCCAGAAGGCTTTCAATTTATTTTTCTCTGATTCATCAGAGGAATCACTATCTTTGGCAGACATAGCCTCACAAAATGTATTTCTTAAATAATAAGACTTGAAAGTCAAAATTGCTTCTTGATGCAGAGGCTGCAGAAAAATGTTTACTTGTTAGTAGGCAGAAAATCAACATTAATTTCCTTGTACATCTCCATCACAGCATTTGAGTGACCAGGAGCACTATCAATGAGCAGTAATATTTTGAAAGGAATCTTTTTTCTGAGAAGCAGGTTTTAACATTGGCTTAAATATTGAGTAAACCATGCTGTAAACAGATGTGCTGTCATCCAGACTTCGTTGTTCCATTTATAGAGCACATGCAGAGTAGATTTAGCATCATTCTTAAGAGCTCATTTTTAGGATGGTAAATGAGTATTGGCTTCAACTTAAAGTCATCAGCTGCATTATTTCCTAACAAGAGAGTCAGCCTGTACTTTGAAGTTTTGAAGCCAAGTATTGACTTTTCGTCTCTAGCTATGAAAGTCCAAGATGGCATCTTCTTCCAATAAAAGGCTATTTTGTCTATATAGAAAATCTGTTGTTTAGTGTAGCCACCTTCATCAATTATCTTAGCAAAATTTTCTGGATAACTTGCTGCAGTTTCTATATCAGTATTTGCTGCTTTGCCTTTCATTTCTATGTTAGGAAGACAGGTTTCCTTAAGCCTCAGGAACCAAACTTTGCTTGCTTTCAACTCTTCTGCAGCTTTCTCACCCCACGTAGCCTTCATAA
Organism: Macaca thibetana thibetana; assembly: GCF_024542745.1. NCBI lineage: Eukaryota > Metazoa > Chordata > Mammalia > Primates > Cercopithecidae > Macaca > Macaca thibetana. Next base: position 82,204,251 of record NC_065582.1, on the reverse strand, counting down.
AATTGAAGAGAGTTAAGGTCTTTCTCTGGATTAGGCTTTGGCTTAAGGGTGTGTTATGGCTGGTTTGATCTTTCATCCAGACCACTAAAATGTTCTCCATGTCAACAATAAAGCTGTTTTGCTTTCTTATCATTCATGTATTTATTGGAATGGCACTTTTAATTTCTTTTAAGAGCTCTTCTTTTGTATTAATAACTTGACTCACTGTTTGATGCAAGAAGCCTAACTTTCCTCCTGTCCTGGTCTTTGACATGCCTTCTTTACTAAGCTTAATCATTTCTAGCTTTTGATTTAAAGTAATACGTGTGACTCATTGTTTTTACTTAAACACTCGGGGGCCATTGTAAGGTTATTAATTGGCCTAAGTTTAATATTGTTGTGTCACAGAGAGCAGGGAGGCATCAGAAAAATGGTGTAGGAAGCTTACGTATTGAAGATTCTAGAGTTGCATTTCGGGGAGTCCAATATTTTATGTGGGATTTTTTCTTCCTTAGATCATTTCTCAATCAAGGAATAGGAGAGAGGTCAAAAATCTGGGCAGAAGATGGCTGCTCAGAGGCAGAAAACCCTGAAGAATTTTCAGCAATTTCATAGTGTTGGGGGAGACCACAATTGGAATGAGACTGCCAAGGCAGCCAAGGCTGGAGGGACTAGGGATCTGGAGTAAACCCACATTCAACACTCGTTGTTCCCTCAAGATGTTTGCTGATTTTTGAGTTTCATGGAAAGGGAGGCTAAAATGTCAAGCAAAATAGGTGAAAACAAGAGCTGAGGTTTTTTGTTTCTTGTTTTTTGTTTTTAATCATATTGTAATGCTGAAAAGGCAAAAGTTCTAAGTTAGGGCCATTAAAGGGGAAGTAGCACTCAAGAATTTCTTTTTTTTTTTTTTTTTTGAGACGGAGTCTGGCTCTGTCGCCCGGGCTGGAGTGCAGTGGCCGGATCTCAGCTCACTGCAAGCTCCGCCCCCCGGGTTTACGCCATTTTCCTGCCTCAGCCTCCCGAGTAGCTGGGACTACAGGCGCCCGCCGCCTCGCCCGGCTAGTTTTTTGTATTTTTTAGTAGAGACGGGGTTTCACCGTGTTTGCCAGGATGGTCTCGATCTCCTGACCTAGTGATCCGCCCGTCTCGGCCTCCCAAAGTGCTGGGATTACAGGCTTGAGCCACCGCGCCCGGCCAAGAATTTCATTTGTAAACCAACAAGAGCAATATCCCAGGAGGTACATCAAAGGTAGACTGTGTCTTCCTAGGAATAATCCTTTCAGCATTGGGCTGGAATGAGTTAATGTGTCCCTTTTCTAACTGCCTTCCAACAAAGAGGGTGAATTCACTATTGAGGGGGATAACTTCTACCAATACCTCTGTTATTTCTCATATAAAATATTTGATTTTCAATAAAAATTACCAACAAACCTCAAAACAACAAAAAGGAAAAGGAACACTCGGAAGAGACCCACAGTTGACCCAGATATTGGGTTATCAAATGCAAACTTGAAAAAATGGATTACTATTTTTAAGAAAATAGATAAAAAATGAAGAATTTCACCAAAGAAATAGAATATAAGAAAAAAATAGATACTGTAGAACTGAAAAATACCCACACTGACAATAAGAAGTCAATGGATAAGTTTAATGGCACAAGGTACACAGTGAAGACAGAGTTGATAGACTGGAAGCCTATCTTGTATGCTCTCAGTGCTCAATGCAGATCCCTTTCCAAAGCTGGAGCCCCTGTCCCTTGGGTCCTCTGAGTCCTGGCTGCTACCAGTTCACAACTGCACCTTGCTCTGGAGAAATGCCCAGAACTATATCACCCAGAGATGCTGGGGGTTATATCCCCTCCTGAGGGTGACTCCTAGCCAATAGATATTTTTTAAAAACATGTAACATGAAATTTACTCTCTTAACAAATGCAGCCAATAATTGACAGATATAAGTATATTAAAGCCCAAATTCCTTAAGTAAGGTCAGGTTTGAGCACCCTTCACTATCCAAGGTGCCTATGGGATCTGGCTGAGCTTAGACTCCAGCTGAACCCAAACTTATGCTTGGCTCCTCCTTCTCTGCTTTCGTGCTTCTCTTTTCCATGCAGTTTTCTCCAAAGAGCACTCAATAAATCACTTGCACAAGAATCTTTAGCTTATGCTTTTCCCCAAAGGAATCTGACCTAGGAAAGAATGACATGTATTAATGACAAAAGGCTAATCCACTGGAAAGTGTCATAATTTTGAATCTTTTTCTTGATGGCATAGCTTCAAAAAATATAAAACTAAGAAAAGAAAAAACAAAAAAAAAAATAAGTAAGATCTCAAAATAAAATCCTATGTAACATTAGTGAGAGAAATTAATGAGACCTGTATAAAATGAGAGGATACTTCAAGTTCTCACCAAAAGTGGTCATGAGGCTTCTGGGATAAATTGCATATTCTATTTCTTGATCTGGAAGGTAATCAGATGCATGCATTTTATTTTGTAAAAATAAATGTTTAGAAAGATAGAGTTAGTTCAGAGATCTTTAAATCAATTATCAAATGGATAAGGGAAATACTTTGGGTTCATTTATTATTTCTTAATATTTTATGCCAGTTTTATTTTTTACCTCAGATCTTAAGTGTTTTATTAGTTCTTTTTAACTATATCATCTTGTCTCCTCAAAATGATTGCTTTTTTATGAATCTAAGAATATTAATTATAAGCTGTGTTGTTAATGTTATTAATTTCATGAATGTGTTTACCAAACTGTAAGCTATGTAATGAAGTGTTTAAATATTTATTTATTTGTCTATTTATTTGTTTCTGACAATTGTGTTTGTTTATGGAGTGCAATAGGTTGTTTTGATCTATGTATATATTATAGAAAGATTCAATTAAATGAATTAACATATTGAACACTTCACCAATTTGTCATTTTTTTGTAGTGAGAATGTTAAAAATCCATTCTTTTAACAATTTTGAAATACACAATTATTTTTCAAATACATTATTATTAACTATGGTTACTATGCAGTACAATAGATCACTAAAACATATTCCTCCAGTGTAACCAAAACCTCATACCCTTTGATCACGTAACCCCTTTCACCATCTTATCCCTTCTACCCTCAGCCTCTGATAACCAACTTTCTACTCTGTTTCTATGAGTTGAACTTTTCTAGATTCCACATATAATTGAGGTCATATGGTATTTGTCTTTCTGTGTCTGACTTATTTCACTTAGCATAATGTCCTCCAGTTCCATCTATGTGATTACATATGACAGAATTTCTTACCTTCTTATGGCAGTATTGTATTTCATTGTGTATATATACAACATTTTCTTTATCCATTAATCAGTTGATGAACACAGGTTGATTCTATATCTTGACTATTGTGAATGATGCTGAAATGAATGTGGGAGTGCAGATATCTATTTGCAATATTGATGGTATGTATATTGCTTTAGATATATACATAGAAGCGGGATTGCTGGATCATATGGTAGATCTATTTTTAGTGTTTTGAGGACACTCAATACAGTTTTCCATAGTAGGTGTACTAATTTACATTACCACCAACAAAGTACAAGGGTTCTCTTTTCTCCACATCCTCATCAACACATATTGTCATTTTCTCTTTGGTAATGGCCATGATGAAAGGAATCAGGTAATACCTCATTGTAGTTTTAATTTGCATTTCCCCAATAATTAGAGATGTTGAAGATTTTCATGTATCTGCTGTCCATTTATAATTTTATTTTTAGAAATGTTTGTCCATATTCTTGTTCATTTTTTAATTATTTGTTTTCTTGCTATTGAGTTGTTTTAATTATATATATATCTATATATCTATCTATATATTGCATATTAGCCCCTTATCAAATGTATAGTTTGTAAATATTTTCTCCCAGTTCATGAACTGTCTCTGCATGCTGGTAATTGTTTCTTTGGTATGCAGAAGTCTTTTTAGTTTGATGCAGTATTATTTGTCTATTTAGACTTTTGTTATCTGTGCTTTTGGTGTCTTATTCCAGAAATAATTGCCCAGACCAGTGTTGTGGAAATTTTTCTGTTTTCTTCCAGTAGATTTACAGTTTAAGATCTTACGTATGAATCTTTTATCCACTTTGAGTTGATTTTTTTAATCATGTCAGATGATGGTCCAATTGCATTCTTCTTCATCTGGATATCTAGTTTTCTAAGCACCATTTATTAAAAAGACTGTCCTTTCCGCATTGTATATTCTGGCTCATTTGTCAAAAATCAATCGATCATAAATACTTGGGTTTATTTCTGAGCTTTCTATTCTGCTTCTTTGGTTGATGTGTCTATTTTTATGCCAGTACTATGCAATTTTTATAGCAATAGCTTTATAATACATTTTTGAAATCATGGAATGTGATGTCTTCAGCTCTGTTCTTTTTGCTCAAGATTGTTTTGGCTATTCATAGTCTTTTATGGTTCTCTACAAATTTTAAGACTAATTTGCTATTTCTGTGAAAAGTGACATTGGAATTTTGATGGGCATTGCATTGACTCTGTAGATCACTTGGGGTAGTATGGACATTTTGACAATCTTAATTACTCTAATCCATGAACATGGAATATCTTTTCATCTATTTGTATCTTCTTCAATTTTTTTCATTGATGTTCTATAATTTTTAGTGTACAGATCTTTCACTTCTTTGGTTTAATTTACTAATAAGTATTTTTAATGCTATTGTAAATAGAATTGTTTTCTTAATTGTTTGGGTGGGTAGTTTGCTCTTAGTCTATAAAAACTAATTTTCGTATGCTTATTTTATAAACTATGTCTTTACTAAATTTATTTATCAGTTCAAACAGTTTTGGGTGAAGTCTGTATGGTTTTCTATATATAGAGAGACTCATGTTCAGTAGACAGAGACCATTTTATTTCCTCCTTTCTTCACACAGATTACTTTTATTTCTTTGTCTTGCAAAATTATTCTGACTAGGACATCCATTACTATGTTAAATAGAATTAGTGAGAGTGGTATTAGTTCTTCCTTAACAGTTTGATAGAATTCAGCAGCAAAGCCATCAGGTCCTGGACTTTTCTTTGATAAGATTTTTTTATTACTTATTTAATTTTTCACTTATTAGTGTGTTCTGATGTTCTGTTTTTCAGGATTCAGTCTTGGTAGGGTGCATGTTTCTAAAATGCATCATTTTGTTCTATGTTATCCATTTTTTAGTGTATAGTTGTTGATAGTAGTATCTTAAGAACCTTTGTGTTTCTGTTGTATCTGTTGTGAGGCCATCTCTTTCATTTCTGATTCTGTTTGAGTATTCTCTCATTTTTCTGTTAAAGTTTTGTAGATCTTGTTTATCTTTCAAAAAACAAGCCAACTTTCATTTTGTTGATTTTTTCTATTTTTCTAGTCTCTATTTTATTTCTTCTGATCTTTGTTATTTCCTTCTGAGAATGATACACTCAGCAATTCTGTCCTTCAAAAATGAAAGGAAAGGTAAATAACTTTCTCAGGCAAGCAAAACCTGACCTACCTTACAAAAACTAGACCTACCTTACTAGACCTACTTTACAAAAACTGCTAAAGGGAGTTATTCAAGCTAAACAAAAAGGTTGCTAAGTAGCAACATAAACACATAGAAAAATGTAAAACTCACTTGTAAATGTGAGTATGTAATCAAATTCAGAATAGTCAGGTTTTAATGATGGTATGAAAATCAGTTATATTGGCTGGGCACAGTGGCTCATGCCTGTAATCCCAGCACTTTGGGAGGCCAAGGAGGGTGGATCATGAGGTCGGAGATCGAGATCATCCTGGCTAACATGGTGAAACCCTGTCTCTACTAAAAATTACAAAAAATTTAGCCGGGCGTGGCGGCAGGCACCTGTAGTCCCAGCTACTCAGGAGGCTGAGGTGGGAGAATGGCGTGAATCTGGGAGGCAGAGCTTTCGGTGAGCCCAGATCGAGCCACTGCACTCCAGCCTGGGTAACAGAGCGAGACTCCGTCTTAAAATGAAAAAAAAAGAAAAAGAGAGGAAGTCAATTATATCATAGTATGGAAGTTAAAAGGAAAAACTATTAAAAATGTCTATAGCTACAATAATTTTTTAGGGACACAAACTATAAAAGATATAAAACATGTCATCAAAAACCAATTGTGAGAGGGAAGTAAAAGTGTAGAGTTTGTGAAAGTGATAAAAGTTGTTATTGGCCTAAAATAGCCTGTTTTTAGTATAAGATATTTTATGTAAACCTCATAGTAACCACAAAGCAAAAATAGTTAGTAGATACACAATAGATTAAAACAAAGGATTTAAACATACTACTATAGAAAATTATCAAACCACAAAGGAAGGCAGCAAGAGAAGAAGAGAGAAGCAAAGCATCTACAAATTAACCAGAAAATCTTGAAGAAAATGGCAATAATAAGCCCTTACTTATGAATAATTATTTTTAATGTAAATGAATGTATCCAATCCAAAGACATTAAGAGGCTGAATTAATTTTTAAAACTCAACTATATGCTGCAGGAAAGACTGACTTTACCTCTAAGGACACACATAAACTGAAAGTAAAGGGATAGAAAAAGACATTTTATGCAAAGAAAAACCAAATGACAGTGGAGGAAGCTATATTTATATCCAGCAAAATAGAGTTTGCTTCAAAAACTGAAAAAGGAGACCAGGAAGTTTATTATATAATGGTAACGGGGTCAATTCATCAAGAAGTTTTAACAATTATAAATATACATGCATTCAATATTGGAGTAGCCAAAAATATAAAATATTAGGAGATCTGATGGAAGAGATCGACTGTAATACAGTAATAATAGAAAACTTCAATACCACACTTTCAACATTGGACAAATTACTTAGACAAATACAACAAGGAAATATTGGACTTGAAGTATGCTTTAGACAAAATGGACCTAACATATATTTATAGAACATTTCATCTAACAGCAGCAGAATATACATTGCTCTCAAGTACACACAAAACATTCTCCAAGGTAGATCATATGTTAGGCTCCAAAACAAGTCTTAACAAACTTCAGAATATTGTAATCACATCAAATGTCTTTTCTGACCACAGTGGCATGAAACTAGAAATCAACAACAGGAAGAATTTTGGAAAACTCGCAAACATGTGGAAATTAACCAACATGATCCTTAACAAACAATAGATCTAAGAAGACATTAAAAGAGAAAGAAGTTAAAAGAGAAATTAAAAAGCATCTTGAGACAAACAAAAATTGAAATACAACATACCAATGCTTATAAGACATAGCAAAAGCAGTCCTGAGAGGGAAGCTTACAGCAATAAATGCTTACATCAAGAAAGAAGAAACATCTCAAATAAACAACCTAACAGAAAATTTCAAGAAACTAGAAAAAGAAGAGCGAAATAAGCCTAAACAGTGAAGAAGGTTTTTTTAAAAAATGTGTATATAAAGCATAAGACAAATTGGTTCATATTTCTCATTGCACATAGCTGATATAATGGTAAGCATATATGAAATTCAATAACATCTGGTCAATTGTTGGGAGAGGCCATCTGCCATGGTCACTCAGCATTCCTGCTCATTCTTTTGTGAGTATCTGAAGAATGAAAGGCTCTAACTGTTCTTTACCCAAATTATTTGCTCAGTGTTGTCTTTAGAGCAAACCTCAGATGATGAAATAGCATCTGTCTCTGGACAAAGAGCAGTTTACTTCTGCTCATTAAAAAGGCAGTAAATCCTCCAGGCTTGGGGGTCCTCTCCTGTAACGCAATCCACTGAACGTGCAGGTATCATTTAGGATCAGCGTCATCCTTCCCTGTGGGACTCGAAGAACCTGGAGAACCAATGGAAATGAAAATGAAGCTCTGAGTAACAAAGTCCTTTGTAATTGTTGCAGAAATCTAGTATATTTTGGCAATATTCAGGAAACATTAACAAATAGGATAAAATCTCATACTCTGAACAATTTTTTCTACCAATCAGTTGGCTAAAAGTGCAGGGAAGCATATAGGGGAAAAGCAGAAGAAATAGTGGCAAAGATAGATTACAGATAAATGTCACGTGATAAATAATATAATTAAAATTAAATAGTGATCACATAAAATATACAATAGAACACAGAATTCCATCTCTTGGATGCAAAATAACCATTAGAAAACTGTAAAGAGAGGTACAGACTGGCCAAAAGTTTGGCTTATAAATTCACCTTGTGATAATATGTTGAAGATTAGAAAGATATGTAGATCATTAATGCAAAAATATCCTGATTTGATCAGGAAAAGAAAAAAGAAATGAAAACAAATTTCCTTAAATAAAAGACCCCCACCATGAACACCAACAAAACCCTTCATAAATTTGAATGAGTTCAAGTTGTTTAAAAAACATGTGGTGAACACCCTGCTCTCTATACAATGGACTATGTAAGAAGCTGTCCAATCTGGTAAGTTCCAGGAATTCAAGACTAGACTCTAGTGAAATGGGGGAAAATCAGAACAGCAAGTGCTGACTTGACTTGTTAGGAATGTTAACACATTCAGAATTATGTACTTGAAAGTTTGATTTTCATACAAAATTTACTAATGGAAATTGCCTAAGGAAATTTTTGGAGATGAGGTTATCATTTGGAACCTAACTGAAATTACAGCAGAAATTTGAGAGCTATCTTCACCTGCAAACAGCTAAGGAATTAAAAACAAAGCAAAATAAACCAACCGAACCTCTTTAAGGAAGCAGATGTAGAAATTGCAGTGCAAAAGATCCAAGGCAGTTGATATTGACAGATGTTGAGAGAATGGTCAGGGGTTGACAATGAAGTAGAGTAAGAAGAAAAGAAGCAGGGGAAGAACTAAAGGATTCTAGAGCATCCATAACCAAGATCAGTAAGGATGGAAAGAAGATAGTTAATCCTGTTTAATATGGTTAGAAAGTAAAGGAGGGAAATACATATCTAGAGTACTGTCCCATTAAACATAATGTGAACAATATTCGTAATTTTAAATATGCAAGTAGCCACGTAAAAATGTAAAAAGAGGCCCGGCACGGTGGCTCACGCCTGTAATCCCAGCACTTTGGGAGGTTGAGGTGGGCAGATCACAAGGTCAAGAAATCAAGACCATCCTGGCCAACATGGCGAAATCCAGTCTCTACTAAAAATATAAAAATTAACTGTGTGTGGTGGCAGGGGCCTATAGTCCCAGCTACTTGGGAGGCTTAGGCAGGAGAATCACTTGAACCCAGGAGGCAGAGGTTGCAGTGAGCCAAGATCACGCCACACACTCCAGCCTGGGTGACAGAGTGCGACTCTATCTCAAAAAAATAGAGTAAAAAGAAATAGGTAAAATTAAGTCTAATTCAATAGTTTAGCTCGATATATCCACATTATCATTTCAAAATGTAATCAATATAAAAATTATTGATGGTATATTTTATATTGTTTTTCATACTAAGTCTCTGAAATCTGGTATATATTTTACATTTACAGCACTTCTGTATTTGGCCTGGCCCCACTTTAAGTGCTCAATAGCTGTATGGAGCTGATGCTTACTTTTATCAGACTCTATAGATCTAGACAGGAAAATATATAAATAATCATTAAATTTGATGATGAGATTAGGAAGAAAGTTCTAAGAAATATATAATGCTACACAAATAGTTTCAGGTCAGTGAAACACTTGCTGTTGCAAAACTTGATTAGTAAAGGAGGAGATAACAAGGTATAAATCTCAGAACAGGAGAATAAGGTTTCTAAGTAATTGGAATGAGATAAAGATTTTCTTGCAATGGAAGACAGAAGTTGGATTGGAAAAAAATAATTTTCATTCCCAATGTTTTTAACTCCAATGCTTTCTGTTGGGGCAGTGAATCCTATGAGAAAAAAGTGCAAACAATGTTTGAAGGGAGACATGTTTAAAGATTAGTATGAATTGTGAGAAAAAATTATCTAAGTTAAGGGAATATACTTCCTGAGCCAAAATTAACATGGCAGTGATAAAATATTAAGGATTTGATAGAAAAAAAACTATACAGAATTTGGAAAAACAGATATTAAATTTGTGTTAAATGGCAATATCTGGTACTTTTTTAAACTTTGTATTTTGAAATAATATTACACTTGATGAAGAGCTACAATGATAGTACAAAGTACTCTTATATGCTCTTCACCCACCTGCCCCTAATGTTACATTTTACAGAACCTTTTACAAAATTAAGAAATTAATGTTGTAATATAATAAGTTAACTGATTTTGATTTCATATGGTACATTTTCATATTTCTGTTTTTTTCCTCTTACAAATTTATATGCAGACATGAAGGAAGAAGTGTCCATGGGAATGATCTAGAACTCTGCTGAGGGATTGTTAACTTCTGTGGAGGGCCTCATCTATCATCCAGGTAGACAAGACTGACTGTAAGTTTACATCTGTAGACCTAAACTGATAGCCAATAAGACATTGAGAATTGGGAGAGAAGTCAGGATAATTAGAGAAAGATGTGGTCAGAAAGGAGGTGCTGAGAAGTGGAAATTTAGAAGAATGTCTAGAACCACACAGTAAAGCAAAATAAAGCATTCAAAATACTTAATATCTATATGTGACTTTTATATCTCCGTGGTCCAATTTCACTGTTTCTTTAAACAAATAAGATGAAATTACCCATGATAACATCAAAAAGACTATTTTTGTCTATTTTACAGATAGTTAACATAAAGCAATCTAATCATTTTAATGCTGTAGACATGTGGTTATAATCTCTTTTTACACATTTGCTTGATAGGCTTGAGAGTGTTTTGAAATCGGGATATCTATTATGAAGAATCTCCATAATGTGTTATTTTATCGCCAAGGTTAACATTCTTCAGTGGGTACCACACAAAAAGGTGGTTTTCTGAAACTTCTGGAACTCTGTCACATTTGAATATTTTATAGTAAATTAATGATTTTCAAATTAATGATCTCAATCATTAAGCTCTGCAGGTAAATGCCTTGTAGATTTCAACCTTCTTCCTAAATTTCTTATAAAGCCCCACTAGTGGACCAATCTATCAAAAAGATAAAGTTTTACGAAAAATGGGAAGTAAAAAAAAAAACAAAACAAAACTTCAGCTTTCAATATGCATTTATGTCCGTACATTTTATAAAGAAGCTCTTAGGAATTAACTCTGAGAGGCTGTACTAGAGTCCTTCACGTGGCATATCTGATTATTGTGGATGTCAGGTTTTGTTTCCATTATTTTTGGAAGCCAGCATCCTGTACTGCTTTGTAAATGATTCTTTTCAAGTATGACTTATATTGTCGGGGAAAAATATAAACAAAAGTGAAATATGGGCCAAAGTAAATATTAATTTAAAAACTATAACCCTGGGTCTGAAATGAAGTAACTTTTTTGGCTAACATCTGCAGTTTTGCTAAGCTGTCTGCACTTAGAGTAAATGAGAAAAAAGAAGGAAAAAAAAAAAAACTAAGGGAAAACATTAGTGCTAATAGGAACAACAATTTATGAGAGAAAGCAGAGCAAGAGGTGAGGTGTGTATGCTTCTCAATAGCTCAGTACTAATCTGGTCGATGAGCATTTCTTCCCCAATTGTGGTTTATTGGAGCATGTGGAGTCTTGATTGTTCTTTGGATCATGGCTTTGCTTTCCCCAGGACACCAATGCAGGCTTTCTTCTAAAAGCCTGCTGTGCCACGAAGACTCTCACTGCCCTTGGAACAGGTCAAATTTGGTTCTGCATTTTCCCATAGAGTTCTGCTCAGTGTTCTGGAATTGAGCCACTAGGGAGAGTCCTAGGGGAGAAATTTTGTTGCCAAGGAAGATGTCACACAAGCTGTTTATTTCCTTATGGGCTGAAGGCTTGCTCATGTAATTGAACAGATGCCATCAAATCTCAGGTTTAATGCACTCTACAGTTTATCAAGTACATTTGTATTGTATGGACACATTAGCCTTCACAGTAAGAACCTTGTGAGGAGGCTATCGCAGATATTTATATTACTAATTTTATAAATTAGGAAACTGGGGCTTGAAAGTGTTATTGATTTGCCAGGTCTTATGTTTTTTACATCCCTCCCCCATATTCTTTCTATTATACTTTGTCTATTATAGATTTTTTCTTTATTTTCAATGAAGACATGAATATGTCTGTGATAGCTTCTGAGCAACTTCATAATACATGTATTAAAATGCCCAGAAACACATTCTTTATACACTATGCCCATGCAAATCAGATTTAGAAAGTGAAAATATATGCTTATCCTAAAATTTTGATATATAAATCCTATAAATTCTTTACCATTTCAATCATTAGCTTGTCTTCTAGAACTTTCCATGTATCTTTGAAATAATTTTGAGTCTGTTATAGATGTTTTCAATAAAAGAAATCTTTTCCTTTGGTATTTTCTTCAGTGGTTTAAAATCTATTATGAAACATAAATAGCAACAACACTTTGTCAATGTTAAACAAGTATGGGTCACATTTTCCTATATATGTGTGTGTGTGTGTGTGTGTGTGTGTGTGTATATATATATATTTATAAATAAGAAAGTTGGGAAACAGTGCACTCTGTGAAAACCCACATCCTGACACTAATGCATCTGTCTGCATATGCTCACAGGGGTACATTATAATAAATATCCTCAAACTACAAAGTTTCTGACTTAAGAAATCACTTTCAAATAAATGCCATTTGCAAATATGTTTCTTGAAATATAATTTGGAATAATAAAATGATGAAGTTTAAAAAAATCAAAGAAGAAAGCTGGACTCCTTGAAATTTCTAAGGCTGTGTATGCACAGCATATGACTAAAATTTAGGCATGAGCCCTTTACCAGTTCATAAGATAAGCATTCAGTTGATGAAATACCACTGAGAATTGTTCTCTCTACAGTTGAAAACAGCCATGCTTTCTGTTTCAGTACCTTTAATATTGGGTCACCTGAGATACAGTGGAATTTTATGGATTTAATATGTTGCCTATAGTGAGTTTAACTGCAATATTTATTCAATGTACTTTGAGTTCAATAATTTCACTTCAGGTATGGAAAATCTCAGCAGAATACATTCAAGAGTCAGAACTTATTGCTATTGGAAAAGAAATGTGTTTAAAATACTTTAAAGAAACTAACTTCACATTTTTAATATTTCTGCAGGATTAGAAAGAACAGAATAAAAATGAATATGGCCTCAACAATACTTCAAGAAAATACTTAACATAGATCATTAATCCAAAATTCTCACAAGGCCCATGTAAGTTGAATAATAGAATACAAAATGTACAGTAGTCCCTCCTTAACCACTGTTTCACTTTCCATGGTTTTAGTTTTCCACAGTCAACTGCAGTTGAAAATATGACATGGAAAATTCCAGAAATAAACCATCCGTTTCACATTGCATGTCATTGCGAGTAGTGTGATGAAATCTCACGCCATACACTTTGTCCTGCCCAGAATGCGAATCATCACTTTGTCCAGGATATCCAAACCAGTCGCTCTGTAGTTATCTCAGTTATCAGACTGTCAGGGTATCGCAGTGCTTGTGATAAGTAAGCCTTATTTTACTTAATAAAATAATCCTAAAGCACAAGAGTAGTGGTGCTAGCAATTCGGATATTCCAAGGAGAAGCTGTAAAATGCTTCCTTTAAATGAAAAGGTGAAAATTCTTAATAAGGAAAAAAAAATTATATGGTAAGTTGCTAAGATCTGCAGTAAAAACAAATCTAACTGCAAAATTATGAAGGAAAAACAAAATCTATCCTAGTTTTGCTGTCACACTTCATACTGCAAAAATTATAGCCACAGTGTATGATAAATTCTTAGTTAAGATGGAAAAGGCATTGTATTTGTGGTGGAAGATGTGAACAGAAACATGATCCAATTGATGGAAATTAGGTTTGGTACTATCTGCAGTTTTAGGCAACTACTGAGGGTCTTGAAATGTATCTCCAGGGATAAGGGGGACTCCTGTATAGAAAAAAAAAAAAAAATCATGTTCCAATGTAAATACCTGACATTGCCTCAGATGCAGTAGTCATTTGATATTAACATTTATTTGAATTAAATTTAAAGTTATTTGATAGGACAAGGTTGTTTCCACAACACTGGTATCTATCTGGCGCAGTGCTATGAAAAGATAGATGATTCAAAATTTTAGAAAATCTCATCACTTACATGCCATAATTTTTGGAGTCTTCTTGAAAGACAAAGTATAACATTAGTTTAAGGAATTGTGAACCTCTAAAAAAGTAGCTGAGATATCTTTTGGAAGAGTTAATTAATGCTCCTTTAAAAAAATGGCACATTGATTTGTATATCATAATTACCCATTAATATTTTTTGAATGAAGGAACTTAAAAAAAAGAGTTAGGTAGTTGTGAGCCACCTGTATGACATAAAGTCATAAGTAACCCTTATGATACGTGATAAGGGTTGAAGTTGCATCTAACACTACAATAAAATTTATATTTTTGGCCGGGCATGGTGGCTCACGCCTATAATCCCAGCACTTTGGGAGCCTGAGGCCAGTGGATCGCCTGAGGTCAGGAGTTCGAGACCAGTCTGGCCAACATAGTAAATCCCCGTCTCTACTAAAAATACAAAAAATTAGCTGGGCATGGTGGCGGGCACCTGTAATCCCAGCTACTTGGGAGGCTGAGGCAGGAGAATTGCTTGAACCCAGGAGGAGGAGGTTGCAGTGAGCCGAGATCGGTCCATTGCACTCCAGCCTGGGCAACAAGAGTGAAATTCTGTCTCAAAAATAAATAAATAAATAATAAAATAAAATTATTTTTTGCCAGAGAGAGAAATCATTAAAACCAAAGCATAAATGATTTATTTTTGAAAAACTAGAGCAGATTACTAGTAATCGCTGATAATTGCAATATATTTAATCATTTAATCTTTTTAAAACAAAATTTTAAAGACATAACCATTACTCCTGGTTTTTCCTTTTTAAGAAACTTGGTTTTAGTAATTCAGTTGGTGTCCTCATGGCAGTTGTGTTTCAGGGACATTAATTTCCAATTACCATGAAAAGATGTGTTTAAAATTTTACTTTAGTATGAGTTGTTGCTTTATTAAAAATGTATTTTTTTAGCAGACTCATAGTCAATATGGCAATTCATCATATAGAGAAACATAATATTGGATTAGGCTGAGAGTACCACAGCCATTTGAAGAATTTTGGGAGGCAGGGGAATGGAATTGAAACTATGTGAACTTAAATAGAAGCTCATTGGAATTTAGGTCTAAAATTTTTATTCTAACCACAGGCACATTACAATACCTGCATGTTGAGAGGCTCATTGATGAATAGGAAAAAACAGTGTTCAAGATGTCAGGGCTGTCAGAATCCCTAACTTTGCATTAACAAACTGATGCTGGTTATTAATTTATATTGTCTAAATCTGTTACTTTATTTGTGTAATGAAAGGATTGAACTGAGTGAGATCAAGTTCTGTGATTCTCGTACCTATTTTTATATTTTTCAAATTTTCTAGGTTTATCAGTTTAACTTATATCTTTTGTTTCCTTAAGGTGTTACATTCCATATTAATTTTATTGAAGAGAGTTATTGATAATCAAATTTAATCTTATCACAAAGTGTTCTGAAAAATTTCACTAGTAGCATTATATTCTATGTTTTTCTAACAACTGTTGCTAGAAAACAACATCCATTCCTCCCCCTCTGTCATGCGCATACATACATCCAAATACAAGAATTTAAAACTCTGAATTATTGGAACCTGGGGGTG
Source organism: Macaca thibetana thibetana (assembly GCF_024542745.1). Taxonomy (NCBI): domain Eukaryota; kingdom Metazoa; phylum Chordata; class Mammalia; order Primates; family Cercopithecidae; genus Macaca; species Macaca thibetana. Next base: position 82,188,538 of record NC_065582.1, on the reverse strand, counting down.
GTGAAAAATGGCATAGAAATGGAATAGAAAGCTCCACTGATTGTCACCTTCCCCACCAAGGACACCAATTTAACATTCTACATACAAAAAGTGCACCTTTGCAAGAACCAAAAATTAGGTGAGCACTCATAGTACCAAGTTTTAACTTCATATTGCTGAAAGAGGCACCGAAATGGTAAGAAAAACACTCTTGACTCATGGACACCACCCCTCCCTCAATTCCCCACAGCGGCTATGTGGTGTGGAGAGCATTTCTGTGCACTGGAGAGAAGGAGAGACAGCAATCGTGAGGCATTGAACTCAGTGCTGCCTTTGTTATAGCAGAAATTTTGCAAAACTGAACCAAACTCAGCTGATGCCCACCCACAGAGGGTATATTTAAACCAGAGGGGAATGGCCAATTCCAGCCACAAAGTGTGAGCTCTGGTAAGCCTTGCCACTGTGAGCTAAAGTTTTCTGAGGCCCCAAATAAACATGAAAGGCAGTGTAGGCCATAAAGACTGTAACATCTAGTCAAATCCTAGGCTGAACTGGGCCCAGAGATTGTAGACTTGGAAGGTGGGGGGGATACAACCTACTAAGACACAACCTGGGGCAGTCCCTTACCCCAGGCTGCACAGCTCACAGCTCCAAAAGAAATCCCTTCCTTCTGCTTCAGAAGAGGAGGCAAAAGAGTGGAGAGGACTTTGTCTTGTATCTTGGATACCAGCTCAGCCACAGCAAGATAAGCCACGAGTCAGAGTCCTGAGGCTCCCTTTCCAGGCCTCAGCTCTTGGGCATTTCTAGACACATCCTGGGCCAGAAGGGAACCCACTGCCTTGAAGGGAAGAACCCAGTCCCTGAAGGATTCATTACCAGCTAATTGAAAAACCCTTGGACCCTGAGTAACCAGCAGTGATATCCAGGTAGTATATTGATGGCCTTGGGTGAGGCGCTGAGACCTGATGGCCTCGGGTGAGGCTCAGCACATTCCCAGCTGTTGTGACCATGAGGCAATACTCCTCCTGCTTGGAAAAAGTGAGGGGAAAAGAAAGGGGACTTTGTCTTGCACCATAGGTACCAGCTCAGCTAAAGAGGGTAGAACACCAATGGGCTCTTAGGGTCCCCAATTCCAGGACTTGGCTCATGAACAGCATTTCTGGACATGCTCTGGTCCAAAGGGGAGTCCACTCCTTTGAAGTGTGGGTCCCAGGTCAGGAAGCATTCACCACACACTAACTGAAGAGCCCTTAAACCTTATGGAAATATTGTTGGTAGTCTGGTAGTATCCTCCATAAGCCTGAGGTGATGCTGGCTACAGAGTAAGGCTCTTCTGCCTTTGGAAAGGAGAAGTAAGAGTGGGAAGAACTGTATCTTATGGTTTGAGTGCTAGCACAGCTGCAGTACAGTAGAATATCAGGTGGTCATGTAAGATTTTTGACTGTAGTCCCTGGGTCCCAGATAGCACCTCTGGACCTGTCAGGGGGAATGAGGGAACTCCCTGTACTAAAGGGAAGGACACAGAACTGGCTGGCTTTGCACCTGGTGATTTTAGAGCTCCAGGGCTTTGAGTGAACATAGATGGTAGCCAGGGAGGGGTTACAGCAGGCCTCGGGTGAGATCCAGTGCTATACTGGCTTCAGGTCTGACCCAACACAGTCATAGTGGTGGTGGCTAGTGGGGTGCTTATTTCATTTCACCTTCAGTTTCTGGTTGATCAGAGCAGAGAGAGATTCCTTTTGTTTGGGAAAAAAGTAAAGGAATTGGACAAAAGTCTCTGCCTCATAATCAAAAAATTATTCTGAATGTTGTCCAAGACCATCAAGCTGGTACCTCTATG